>NC_141162.1:58810912-59132697 GCF_053477565.2 Lygodium microphyllum
TCTTTGGCGACCAGGGGATGAACGAACTCCTGATTGAGAAGGTGTGGCAGGTGGGGTTTGGCTTGTCTCAGAGGAAGGGCAGGGATGGGGTGGTGAGCAAGGAGGAGGTGGAGGGGACGATTCGGCTCATCATGGCTGGGGATTCAGAGGAGGGCAAGCGAATCAGAGAGCAGGCCTCCAGATGGAAGTCAATGGCCAGGAGTGCTGTGGAACCAGGTGGCTCCTCATATGCCCAGCTAGAGCAGTTTGTGGACTCCATGGTGGATGCAAGAAACAGAACCATTCCTAATTGACTTATATATAAGAACTACTTGGGTCATAGTGAATGTAAGAAACAAAACCACTTCTTATTGCCTTGCACATGAAGGACTACTTGGTATGAATGTCTGAAACAGAGCACATTCATTATTCCATCATCCAAGAACTTTGTTGGGAGCTTTTACTAAACAAGTAGAACTACCTTTCCACTCACCCTCATTCATCTGCAGCAATAGTCTCAAGGATTGCGGTGCAGGGATGAGAAGAAGAAAAGCTTGCAGCATCTTTTCTGGAAAGGGTCGCCAGGCACTTCCAGCTTGGTCTCTACTTGGTGACAAGTTTTAAGACTAGCAGGCTGCAATGAGAAGCTAGCAGTCTGAGCAGCAACCTTAAAGCAAGTCTCAAGGGTGGTCGTCTAATGGGATCCCCAGGTATCACAAGCGCCTTTGATAATGACCACAGAGCCCTGATGAAGAAACGATGCCCCTTCAAAATATTACAACACTTTTCCTTTCAAACCTTCCCATTATAGGCACCTTAGTGCTTTCTTGTTTTCTCCCTAGGTGTATTTAATGTAGTGTTTTTGATTTTCCTTTCAAAAAGTAGTAAAGAAATTCCTCTTTGTTGGTAAAAATATATGTAGGCATATATGATGAGTTGTCTATCCCACATATTTCCATATGATTTCCCAAGTAAAGTGCTTTGCTAAACATTAGAAAATAGCCATATATATAGCATGCTTGACTTTGTTTAGAGACATCCCTTGGTGCCCCCTCCAATGTGAAAGCCTTATGTTTGACATGCTTCATTGCATCCTCCATACTAATCATATTTCCATCAATTGCATTGTATCCATGCAAACTCATATGGATATTTTTGAGCTCCTTTCCATGCTTCTCATGACGTACAATAATGTGCATACATCCCAAACACCAGAACCATAGGGGTCTTAATGCATCTTTGCATCTTCATAAGCACATATGAAGCACTTAGTGCTACCTTTATTAGTGATTGTATCTCATTATGATGACCATACCTTAGTTGCAATACTTCTTTTGCATCAAGCATCATGCTCCCTTGTTGCATTGTATATCCTTCTTTGAAATCATAGTTATCACACATTGTTGCTTGCAAATGCCCAACCAAAATACCTTGCTTAAGTTTAGGAAAGAAACTTCCACTTTCATACCTTGAGCCTCCTTTACACTTATATATGCAAGAGTTGATTTTAGTTGTAGTGTTGCTTGAAAACATGTGACATATTTAGCGCCACAACACACCCCCACCGCCCCTTGTTTTGCATGTAAGCATTCATGTGCAACATCTAGCCTAGATCATAAAGACAAATAATTCTACTATGCTTTTATTGTTATGCCTTGAAAACATTTTGAGTAATGGGATCAAATAAATAGATGATGTTTGCTTCATCCCATATTATTGAGCTATTCGAAGGTATCACATCCAAATCCAACTCATATGCATATGCATATCCCACTTTACCATCCCAACTATATTGCTTTGCATTAACCATCTCTCCATAATGAGCTTCTTGACCTTGTTGAGATAGACACATGCCTTTGAGCTTCTTGACATCCTTGTCTACAAGAATTGACAAGCATTTGATTACTAAGACCAGAGAGTTTGCCATATTCCTTTAGAGCTCAAGATGCATAAGAGTATTTGAAATTCTAGCCATTATTTGCAAAAAAATCTCAAAGCATCTTTGCATGCTAGCTTGTATATGTAGACCATTTCCATTGCTACCTTTGTCCTCTTTTCCACCAAAGCATAGGGTTGATCACATATATCTTGTGGCTTCTCTTTCTCATCAGGCAATAAGCTCCTTTGAATCGCCATGCACTTTCCTTGATGCACTGTATATCCCACATCTTTGCATACAATTGCCCAAGAAAAGTGCTTTACCAAGCATTAGAAGACAACCATGTATATATCATACTTGACTTTGTTTAGAGACATACTTTGGTGCCCTCTCTAGCATGAAAGCCTTTTCTTTGACATACTCCCTTGCGCGCTCCACGCTAGCCATATTTCCATCAATTGTGTCATATACATACAATCTCATATGGATTTTTTCAAGCTCCTTTCTATGCTTCTTATGACGTGTAGTAATGTACATATATCCAAATACCAAAAACATAGAGGTTTTAATGCATCTTTGCATCTTCATGAGCACATATGAAGCATATAGTGCTACCTTTGTTATTGATTGTATCTCATCATGACGGCTATATCTTAGTTACAATACTTTTTTTTCATCAATCATCATGCTTCCTTGTTGCATTGTATATTCTTATTTAAAACCATAGTTATACCATGCATTGTAAGGTCTTTGTAGCTATACCATGCGTTGCTACTAGAAACACCTACACCAGGGAGTAGCAGTAACTCTAAGACCTGCTTGGTGTCTACTCTATGTGTGATTCCCTATACCTAGTGGTGAATTCTCACATGTGTAGCATCATGAGGATGTAGTCTTGGGATGTGTCTATGTTGTATCATTTTTTTCACTAAATAATATAAGAGTATAACTTACTCTCATATATCGTGTTATCTTTTTGTGCCGTGTCGAGTGAGTGATTGAGTGCAGATGCATCACACTTGGTATTAGAGCAACTCTTGCTTAGAGTGAAGGAGTGCACACAAAAGTAGAAGAGATCTAGTGCCCCAAAATTGTGTCAAGATGATCCATGTTGCGACACCCCAAATCATGGTGATTCTAATATAAGTCAATATCGAAAGACTTGATGCGGCTTCCACACAACCACCATCCAAAGACGAAAAATGACTTCCTTGCGTCAATAACACCAAAACCGGGACATGACTTCTGACAACAACATGGAGGACGACAGGGAGAATGCACCCATCCCAGTGGTTGAAGAGAGAAAGAAGAGTTGAGGCCAAGAATGGAGAGAAACTCAAGAAGAAAAAGTAGCTGGTCTAGAGAGGCATTTGGAGAGCATGTCAGGCTTGTTGGACTCAATTTGAAGGAATATGCAAATGAGGGAAGAATAAGAGGAAAATGGAAGAATACTAGAAGTGGAGCAGTGTTACAAAGAGTGGGTGATACAATAACATGAAGAAGGGAAGAGACATAATCAGCAAGAATAAGTGGATAGATTAGCATATAAGTTAACTAGAGAGGTGTTGAATGCTGTTGATTTTTGTTGTTTTTTAGGCTTGAATGGTTGATTTTTTATGGATGTTGAATCATGTTTAGTTATTTTAGAAGTGGTTTGAGAGTGTTTTGGATGAGGTTGGTTATGTTTTGGAAACTCATGATATTTTTTAGTAGAGATATGAGGCTTTGTGATGTTCTAATAGATTGTGATCGGTTTTGATAGCTTCTGTTTAGCTTTTATTTTGTTCTTTTTTTCTTCTATATGAAGCATGGAGTAATGATTGATGAAGTTTGAGATTTTTTGAAAACTCATTGAATGGTTTTTGATAGTTTGAAATGGTTTTAGTATGAGTTATGTAGTTCTGATGCTTTTCGTTAACCTTCTGTAATCCTCTATTGAGCTGTTATAGAGCTTTTATTCTTGCTCTATTATGTTTTGTATACCTTTGTAAGTGTTATGTGTATCGAATGTGAGACTTTGAAAAAGTTTTCTAGCCTTGAAAAGAGGTGAATGCAAGTTTAAAAGAGCTCAAGGAAGTGGAAGAAATAGCTACTAAAGACTAGAGTGAAGTGTCATTGATGAGCTATGAAGAGTCATTGTAGTGACTTTGGTGACCTTTCATATCAGATACACCTCTTGGGAGAGGTATTTACGACCAAAGAAAGGTTATTACAAGTGATTATTGAGTATTATAGTGAGGAAATGATGTACTATTGATTGATTGATTGATTGAGAGAGAGAGAGAGAGAGAGAGAGAGAGAGAGAGAGAGAGGTGTGCGTGTGTGTGTATGTGTGTGAGTGAGTCAGAGATAGCCAATTCTATGCAAAATAATGTATCTATCTATGAGAGATTGTGAGAGAAAGCTATGAAAACTTTGAAGATGAATTATATGTGATATTTTTTCATTAAAAGTGGAGTATTATTTTGTGTTTCTATGGTCTATCAAAGATTTATGAAGAATATAAAGAGATTGATGAATTTTATTAAAGCCGTGGAAGAATTGTTTCTATAAAGTTACGTGAGGATTTCTTGTTCGTGGTGTTGTTTTTCTTGTTGTGAACATATAAAAGATGAAAGAGATGGTTGTTGATGATACAAGATAGAATTTCTTGTAGTAGAAACTTTGTTTCTTTTGGGGATTCATGTTTTTGGTGTGCAGCCGAGAAAAACTACCATCAATAAGCATTAGAAGAGGTTGAAAATGAAAGAAATGGCATTGCCAATAAGAGAAGAATTCAATGGATGCTTGCAAAGTTTCTTCTACCATTGAAGAATTGGAAATTCTTATCGGCAAAGCTACTTTCCACAGGAAGTTTATCCCACAATGGTAGAAACATATTACCATCATGATGAATGCTCTATGTGATGGACTATTTTCTTTCTATTGAAGCAACAGAGACATGTATCTTGACAGTAAACTATTTGAAAACAAACTAAAGTGCAAAAACATAAACAATGATCATCCATGGAAGATTTGACATTCATTGAGAAGTTTTCAGACATTATCAAGTGGAAGATCGTGAAGAAGCTTCAGGAGTCGTGGTCAGTAGAGATTCACGAAAATAAGAAAGAAAAGAGTTGAAATTTGTTTGTGGATGCTCAACAGCAAGACAGGTGGGATGCATAGTGCACTGATAATCTCCTATTTGTTCAATTAGCAACCCACTAGAAGTTGGTGGATAGAGTATTCTTCACAACATATACTATTGAAACCATCAGAAGTTGGTATTACTATGATGATAACACAATAACGATCCATAGAAGAATGAGGTTTGATACCTTTAAAATGAAATATCTTCCTCCTCTAGTAGCGGTTTGAAAGATGAATTTAGAGACATAGAAAAGCAAGAAATAGAAGAAATGTTGGCCATAGAGTCCTCCAGAGATTGAAGTCCCCTTTGATTCTGTTTTTTTGAGTACAGAACACCAACTGTATGGAGCTAACTCCTGTCAAGAATCGCGTGGTGGGGGAGTTGCTCAAGATGCTGTGCCGAACACACACAGAATGCACAAGGAGAAGCTCACTCAAGAGACAAGAAGAGAGATGGAGGCCAAAACGTTTTCTTGCTGGTTTCTTCTTCTTCTTCCATACACTTTACAATGTACACAAAGTATAGATAAGATACAACATAAAGGAAAGTGGCCTACTAAGTCAAACAATGCATAAATGACTACACTAGTCGACTGGCGCTATAACTATGCCAGCTGTAAATAGGTGTAACAACCTGAATATAATAAGTAATGAGTCATTGGTCATGTGTGAGTCATAATGACCACCGACATGCTAAGTGTAGACGTGTGGACCCATCTAACCAGGCTGTCCATCATCAATGTCTGCATGTGTTGAGCTTATCATCTCAACACTCCCCCTTAAGCTCAACTGCATCTTTGTGACTCCAAGTAAGCTTCGAAACTTTTGAAGCTTCTCTGTATCCAATGCCTTCGTGAAGATGTCAGCTATCTGATCCTGGGTGCTGACATACACCAAGTCAATCTCACCTGCTAGTACCTTTTCTCTTAGAAAGTGGTAGTGTACCTCAATATGTTTTGTCCTGGCATGGAACACAAGGTTCCTAGCCAACCGTATACTACTCATGTTGTCATAATAAATGACAATTGGATCTTCCATTTGCACATCCAAATCAGCCATTAACTTTTGTAGCCATACTACCTCACATGCTGCAACAACACCATCTCTATACTCAGCCTCTGTACTCGACAAAGCAACTGTAGATTGCTTTTTGCTGCTCCAAGCAACTGCTACACTACCAAGAGAGAACATGTATCCGCTGGTAGATCTTCTATCACACATACTACTAGTCTAATCTGCAACTGTGTATTTAAACACTTGCACATCTGTACCTGCCTCATAGAAAAGTCCATAATGTAATGTGGACTTCACATATCTCAATATGCGTCTGACTGCATCCAAATGTGGCTTCCTAAGTATTTGCATAAACTAACTCACAAGACCAACAACGTAGCTTAAGTCTGGCCTTGTAATGGTCATGTAGATCAAACTCTCCACTATCCTCCTGAACATAGTAGGGTCTTTTATGTCATCTCCAACATCAGCACTCAACTTTACATTCTGCTCCAATGGTACTAAAGGTGGTTTGCATGCAGTCATACCATACTTGGACAAGATATCCAAGCCATACTGTCTTTGGGACAGCCATATACCATCATCATATATGATCATCTCAATGCCAAGGAAGTACCTTAGCTCACCTAAATTCTTCATCTCAAACTTCTTCTTCAAAAAGCCCTTGACTTCAGCAATCCCACTATCACTATCACATGTAATAATTAAGTCATCCACATAGATGACTATGATGACCAAACCTGCATCTCCATTTCTTACGTAAAGTGAGTGATTAGCATTAAAAACATAAAAGCCAATATTGACAAGATACTCTCTGATCTTGTCAGACCATGCTCTAGGTGCTTGCTTGAGCCCATAGAGCGCCTTCTTCAACCTGCACACATATGTGGGATGCTCTAAATCTTCATAACCTGCTAGCCGATCCATATACACTTCTTCCTTCAATTCACCATGCAAGAAGGCATTCTTCACATCCATTTGCTGCAACCTCCAACCTTTGGCTACTGCCAAAGCAATCACACATCTGACAATTGCCATCCTAGCAACTGGACTGAAGGTTTCATCATAATCTATGCCATATGTCTGGGCATAGCCTTTTGCAACCAACCTAGCTTTGTACCTACTAATAGAACCATCTGCATTGTGCTTAATCTTATAAACCCACTTACATCCAATAGCTTTCTTACCCTTCGGCAATGATACTATATCCCAAGTCTTATTGGCCTCTAATACAGCCATCTCCTCATCCATTGCTGCATCCCAATGAGCATGACCAACAGCCTCCTCAAAACATGTGGGCTCAACATCCTCAACTAGTTTCACCATATAAGCATAATGGTGAGCTGCATAATCTTCAAAACCAAATCTTTTAACAGGGTATCTGACCCTACTAGATCTACGTACCACCGGATCACTCAATGGAGCATTTACATTATTATGAGCTCTTTGTACACCTGGTGTCTTGACAGAAGGAATACCAAGCTCATCATCTAAGCTCTCTGAGCCACTGGAGTCTCCATCAAGGACTGTATCAATGCCATCTGACACTTTATTCTTTCCTTTGTCTTTACCTGTAGTGCTACTAGATGCACCTGAAGATGTAGAGGTACTCCTTAGCCTCCCAGACCAAGGACTACCAAATGATGTCTCTGGTGTTGAGAATCAGATTTTGCAGTAGTAGAATGTGTGCATAAGAGGGAGAGAAGAGCTCAAAGTACAAGAATGAAATCTTGCTTACTAAGTTGCTTAAAGTACAACTTGGGTACACTCTCTCACAAATGATAGTGACCCATAGGCTATTTATATAGCCCTTTGCCAGCTAGGGTTAGGGTTTCCCCTGCCCCTAGGGCTATTCACACTCATTTGCCCTTACAGTGGGTTTCTATGCCCATCTTCTAACACCCCCCCTCAATGCCAGGGTGGCATTGGATTACAAGGCATGTAAAAGATCCCACCCTTTTTGGGATGCCTTTATAAATCAGGCTTACAAGGTTGTTTTAGGTAGATGATTTAAATAGTTAAAACATTCGATCTTCAGATGAATTGGAGACATAGTTGGCCACCAATTCTTTGGGTATTTCAGGAGTGTTGGGGCATTTACTTGTTATATGCCTTGTATTCTTGCATTTTTTACATTTCATTCCACTTCTTCCAGCAGTTGTTTACAAGATGTCATTTTTTCTTACAGAAAGAACATTTAGTGAGAACTGTATGAACTAATACTTGTTCATGGGAATTTGAAGTTGCGTGACTGTTGCTGCTTTCTTTGTGGTTCCTCTTTTCTTCATCCAAACAGGATTGAATGGTACTTGCCAAAGTAGGATCTGGAATGTTGATGAGAGTGGTTACAAGAGTAGGAAACACCTGTTTTATAGCTTTTAGAAAAATAATAATAGCATCTTCTTCAAGTATTGAAGCTTGTACAGAAGCAAGCTGTGCCATAAGTCCCTTTATATGAGAAATGAATTTTCCCAAATCTTCTCCTGAACAATATTCCAAGCTAAAGAATTCAATTTTAAGGAAGATTTTAGTATTCTTGCCAGTGGCTCCATAGAGCTTTTCAAGCTCATCCCATTTTTCTTTAGCAGTGTTTAGTTGATCAACATGATGAATCAGAAATTCATCTAAGTGTAGCATTATGATTGCTTGAGCACGTTGGTCATCTTCTATATCAATCATATTTGTAGAGTTTACAACTCTACTTCCTTGAATAAGAGGCCAATACCCTCTCTCCATCATTTTGTATTTTATAAGTACTTGCCATGGATGGAAATCCTTACCATTAAACTTTCGAATTTGAGGATGGACATCAGCATATGTTGTGGTCATTGGGAAGGTCTTACCACTTGTTAGGACAAGGGCAGTGTCTAGTCCCTTACAAACCTTTCACTGAATGCGGAAGCAAATTAGACAAAGTGAAGTCAAAGTTGCAATGAAGAGAAAGGCTGAAAATCATATATGTGTAATATTTCAAAGTATGACTTTGGTGGTCCTTTCTTATGAGCAAGCTTCTTCCGTGGTTTAATAGTCTTTTTAGGTTTTAATGAAGTAAATCTAGACTGGACTTCAGGCTCCTCCTTGTGGTACGGCTTAGTGGATGAAGCTTGTGTTGGACATGGTTTGTCTATGATCTCAATGCTTGTTGCTGATGATTCCGAGGAGAGTATGATGACACTCATGCTATTGATTTCATTGACCAATGTACTTGAGAGAATGTCACTTACAGTATGCAATACACTTCTTGTGCATAATGGTCTATGTGTTCATTTCACACATAACCTTACAACAATATATGAAGAGGAATAAAAAACTCACTGGATTTTAATGAATGCCCAGCAAGCTATTAACATGATGATTTATGATTAGTGTTAAAAGAACACTATTGTCAAGCTTAGTGAACTGCTTGAATGGAACCCGATTGGAAGTCGGCTTCCCGATGCTTGGTGATGTCCGTTGAGCATGCCCAAGAGCTTTAGACTCAGGAATAGGATTCAGAGACTCTGATTCAGTGATTAGAATCATTGTTAAGGAAGCTCAGAGAGTAAAAATGCCAAAATGTCAAGCTTGGAGCTTGTTGGCTATGGCTGTCCAAAAAAACCTAGTTAGGGTTTGGTTTGTAGCAACCAGGAGAGGAAGAATTTCTCAAAGCCCTCTTAGCTGAGGATAGCCCACTTGGGGGGCTATCAAAGCTCTATGGTGGTGTGGCTGGGATTGTGCCTTCTAGAGCCCACGTTTCAGCACGAGATATGCACCTGTCCAGAACTACGCCGTTTTCGGAATCCATGCAATGCTGCTCTCGACATCCACCAATCCCAGGGTTTATCACTCCAGCCTGATTCGCCCTGAGGTAGGGAAGAAGTTTCTAGAAAAATACAGGAGCTGATATGGCCTCCTTTGTCCTCCCAAGTCCTCCAATGGAGGTAGGTTGCAGGCAACTATGGAGGAAAGAAGGATAGGATGAAGAAAATGACAACTCATATGCACTTAGTGATGATTGATGTTGAGGGAAGCTGAGGAGATCAGAGATGGTTCTGATACCATGTTGAGAATCAGAGTTTGCAGCAGTAGAATGTGTGCACAAGAGGGAGAGAAGAGCTCAAAGTACAAGAATGAAATCTTGCTTACTAAGTTGCTTAGAGTACAACTTGGGTACACTCTCTCACAAATAATAGTGACCCATAGGCTGTTTATATAGCCCTTTGCCAGCTAGGGTTAGGGTTTCCCCTGCCCCTAGGGCTATTCACACTCATCTGCCCTTATACTCCCTTGCTTACAGTGGGTTTCTATGCCCATCTTCTAACATCTGGTCCACTAAGAGTCCGTGATTCTTGGTTTTCAGCCTGCACATGAGTGTCATGATCATCATCATCATCCAATGCATCACCACTAGATGCATACCAACTTCTCATTTTATCAAAGATGACATCCCTGCTCACTCTAAACTTACATGTGACAGGGTTATAACAGCGATACCCTTTCTGCTCTAAAGAGTATCCAATAACGACACACTTTTCAGCCTTTGGATCCAGTTTCTTCCGCAACTCATCTGTCACATGAACATACACAATGCAGCCAAATACTTTCAAGTGTGAGACATCAGCCTTGTTACCTATAAAACATTATTCGGGGGTCATACCATGAACTGTAGCTGTGGGAGTTCTGTTCATAATATAAACAACAGTATGAACAGCCTCAGACAAAAAATGCTTAGGCATATTCTTTTCAGCCATCAAGGGGCTTGCAACTTCTGCAATATGCTTGTTTTTCCTTTCTGCAATCCCATTTTGCTGTGGGGTACACTTGCATGTGAACTGTCTCTTTATCCCATGAGACCTCAGAAAATCAATGAACTCATTTGAGAGGTACTCTCCCCCTCCATCTAACCTCAAGCACTTTACTTTCAAGCCTGTTTCTCTTTCAACTACAGCCTAGAAAGTTCTAAAGTGCTCAAATGCTTCACTCTTTTCCTTCATAAAATATACCCACAGCTTTCTAGAACAATCATCAATGAATGTGACAAAGTATGAACTGTCTCCAAGAGATACATTTTGTGTAGGCCCCCAAATGTTTGTATGCACAACATCAAGGATATTTTTGCTTACATCTCTGTCATGTGAAAAGGGTTGTCTTGCTTGCTTACCAAACTGACAGGCTTCGCATATCTTATGAAATTCTGCAACTCTAAATGTAGGCAAACCTGTAACCAACCCTTTGGATTGCATTAATTTCAGCCTTTGTACATTTGCATGTCCTATGCGTTTATGCCAAATTTCAATATCTCCAACAACACCTTTTCCTTTAGCATACATAGTAGCATTCATAGTAGGAATTTCGGCATCTAGAGTAAACGTACGCCCAACTCTACTTCCCTTTGCAACTAACCTGTACTTGTCATTGAAGTCTTCTACAAAGCAGCCATTTGAATTAAATCTGACTTGCAGCCCTTGCTCTACCATCTGACCCACTGACACCAAGTTCTTTGTAATAGATGGCACATGCAATACATCTGAAAGACTCTTTGTCTTACCATCATGCAAGGACAAGGGAACCTTTCCAATGTGTGAGGTTGGGTGGCATGAATCATCACCCGTCTGCACATAACCTGCATTTTGTAAATTCTGCATGTGCTTGCTCGAACCTTGTTTCTTCTTCTTCGCTTTAGCCTTCGAAATCAGCCTCTCTCAGTGACGCGGCTTTGATACCATGCCAAGAATCGTGTGGTGGGGGAAGTTGCTCAAGATGCTGCGCCGAACACACAGAATGCACAAGGAGAAACTCACTCAAGAGACAAGAAGAGAGATGGAGGCCAAAACGTTTTCTTACTGGTTTCTTCTTCTTCTTCCACACACTTTACAATGTACACAAAGTATAGATAAGATACAACATAAAGGAAAGTGGCCTACTAAGTGAAATAATGCATAAACGACTACACTAGTCGACTGGCGCTATAACTATGCCAGCTGTAAATAGGTGTAACAACTTGAATATAATAAGTAATGAGTCAGTGACCATGTGTGAGTCATAATGACCACCGACGTGCTAAGTTTAGACGTGTGAACCCATCTAACCAGGCGGTCCATCATCAATGTCTGCATGTGTTGAGCTTGTCATCTCAACAACTCCCTGATGAATGATGCAATCAAGAGGCAAGTACTAGAACGAGTCCAGAGATACGTGAGAAGAGAGAAGGCAAAAATCAAAGTCGAGAACAAGCTAGAAGTAGAAGCCTCCTTTGATACTCTGAAAGCATTCTTTACAGAAGTCCCCATGGCGACTTAAGGTCCCCTTCTTAGTCAATTTTGTCTTGGAAATATTGATGACATGCTAACAAATGTAGTCCCATTGCTTATTTTTAAGGGAGAATACAATGAAAATCTTGATCTTCATGTAGTAGAGTTTATGGTAGTATGTGGCTAATAATGTCAGAACCCTCGAGTATTGGTTAGCAATATTCCCCGCCACTTTCAAAGATGCAGCATTTCATTGGTATGAGAGATAAACAACAAGAACTTTTGGTACATGAGACGACTTGAAGTTGGCCTTTCTCACTAAATTTAGACGTGAAGGTTTTGAAGAGCGGATGGAGAGGAGTTTATGAACCTAAGTTAGTCCTCTAGTGACGACCTGAAGTTGGCATTTCTCACTAAATTTAGACGTGAAGGTTTTGAAGAGCGGATGGAGAGGAGTTTATGAACCTAAGTTAGTCCTCTAGTGAATGAGTAGAAGCCTATGTGTCGCGAATGGAATCCATACTGAAGAGATGGACCAACCATCATTTGGATAAAGGTATCCAAAAGGGAGTTTTTCTTAGAGGCCTACAACTAGAAGTTCGCAAGTTGGTGGAATTGAGAAGACCAGTCAATCTGCAAGCTACAGTGGAAGGTGCAAGAATGTATAATGAAGTTGAAGTAGGTTGTCAATGACCTCAGGAAGAGGAGTCCTATCTTCTCCTATGCCAGGAATGGTATACCCACCAAATGTAATCCCAAGGGCAGTTCCCTACCCCTACCCCCAGATGCAAATAGTGCCGGAGTACAATGCACCTAATTCACAATGACCGCAGATGATAGTGCCTCAAATGATGGATCAACCACAATAACAGTGGCCTCAAATAGTTCGCCCAAATTTTCCCTTCCTAAGATAAGATGATGACGACACACCTTACGAACAACCCCCAGCCCTGCAGATTAAATAGAACGCATAAGATTCCTATTATATGATGTTTTTGGATGCATCCTCAGATGACGAGTCTTCATGCTAGGAAGTTACTCATCCCCAAACCAAATCCGAAACCGCTCTAATACTCTTTCAGATTTCTAAGGAGCAAGCTAAATCTCCACTAAAACAGGAAGTTTGTTCTAGTGAATCATCAAAAGAGGAGACCACTACCTTGAAGAAGTTGGATCTCTACTTAGAAGCAGTTTGTAGAACATTCATCTGCAAAGTGGAAGGAGAAAAGCAATTAGTGTTCATGGATGCTGAAGGGATTAAATGTCATGTGAAGGTGGTTATAAATCTTTTAGAAAAAGAGTTATTGATATTGCGTGACCTACTGATGGAGAACTTGGATGTGTTTGAAAGGTCGTACAAAGATCAGAAGGGGAATGATCCCATAGTATACTAACATCACATTAACCTAGAGTTTGATGCCAAATCTATTAGGCAGAGACATAGGCATATGAATCCAAATTACTTTGTCGTAGCGAAGGCCAAATTGTTGAAGCTTGTTGAAGCTGAGTTTATCTATCCAGTAGCCAATAGTGAATGGGTTTCGTCTATTGTGGTAGTACCCAAGAAAAATGGAAGGCTATAAATATGTGTGGATTTCTGAAAATTGAATTCCAAGGTGAAGAAGGATCATTTTCCTATCCCTTTTATAGACCAAGAGTTGGACATGGTGGCAAGCCATGAGCTTTATTCCCACTTGGATGGATTCAACAGATACAATCAAGTCCAGATCGCAGAGAAAGATCAATCCAAAATGACCTTCACAATCGAATGGGGAACCTATACTTACAGAGTGATGCCGTTTGGACTCTGTAACATGCCTACTACATTCCAACGAGTGATGATGGTTGCATTCCAAAACCACTTGCATGGCTTCATTGAAGTGACGTCCACAACTTTTGTGTTTATAGCTTAATTCGTGAGCATTGGGGACACCTAGAGCAGTACTTTGATAAATGTCGAGAGTATGAGATTTCTCTTAACCTCAACAAATGCGTCTTTGGCGTCTCGTCACGAGTTCTTCTAGGCCATATTGTCTCTGCATAGGGGATAGCAATAGATTTTGCCAAGATTGAGAAGATTACCATCTTAAGAGTCCTAACCAACCTTAAACAATTAGGGGGATTTCTTGGCCATGTGGGCTATTACAGAAGATTCATTGCACACTTTGCAACGAAGGAAACCCCTTTGCATAAATTCCTTAGAAAAAATGTAGAGTTTACATGGACCATTGATTGTAATGAGGCATTCAACACCTTGAAGTAGTGTTTGATTAAAGTATCAATCTTGCAACCTCTTGATTGAACGAATGAGCTCCATGTGCACAATGATGCATTAGTTGAAGGTCTAGGTATAGTCTTATGCCAAAAGGGCTCCTCGAAGTTAGATCAACCTATTTATTATGCAAGCCGCAAACGAAACTACACAATGATAGAGCTTGAGTGTCTAGCAATGGTGTTTGCCTTGGAGAAGTTCCGACACTACTTGGTGTCGATGCACTTTAAATTCTACGTGGACCATGAAGCCCTGTCATTTTTTATGAACAAGGCCGATGTGAAGGGAAGAATGATGAGATGACTCTTTCTGTTTCAGGAGTTTGATTTTGAAGTGGTTATTAAACCCAATCACTCCTATGTCTTGGCTGATCATCTTTCGTGGATCCCTCAAAGCAATGATGAAGAAGAGTAGGATGATCCAGACCTTCTTGATGCTTCCTTGTTTCTAGTCCAAACTATTACCCCATGATACGTAGACATAGCCAACCTCCTGACACAACCCAGCGATATCCCCTTGGTATCTTGAGTTGTGAGAAGAAGCTTATGTTGGAATCAGCCCCCTACACCTTGTTAGGAGGTACTTTGTACAAGAAAGGAAAAGACAAGGTCTTGCAAAGATGTGTTTTAGGAGTCGAGATTGGGATTGTGCTAAAAGCCTGCCATGACGAGCCCTGTAGTGGACACTTCATAAGAGAAGCGATAGCTAGAAAGGCCTTACTTGCAGGATATTGGTGGCCAACCATTCACAAGGATGTCTATGATTACTGCAAATGGTGTGATGCTTATCAGTGAATGGGAAAGACTACCAAAACCAGTGCCATGTCCCTATAGCATATCCTTCCCCTAAAGCCATTCAAGAAGAGGGAAATTGATTTCGTTGGTTCCAGTGATCCGTTAACCAAAAGGAAATAGAATAAATACACCTTAGTCTGTATAGACTACATAACCAAGTGGTGTGAAGCTAAAGCTCTGAAGCGAAAAGATGGTAATAGCGTGGCCATGTTCCTGTACGAGAACATCATCACCCATTTTGGCAATCCCTTAGAGCTCGTAAGTGACAGAGGTACGTACTTCCTTAACAAGATTATGAAAGAGTTGATAGAGTTGTATGAGATTCGTCATCGTAAGTCCATAGCCTATTACCCTAGAGCCAACTGCCAAGTCGAAGTTATCAATCGCATCCTTTGCTCGATTCTGACAAGAATAATAGTCACACATCATCGTGATTGGGATGATCGACTTACAAAGGCCCTCTGGGCGTATAGAACCTCCCATAAGACTACTACATGATAGATCCCTTTCCAACTGGTGTATGGAACAGAAGCTATCTTTCCTATTGAACTCGAGCTACTCTCTCTGCACATGGCTATCAAAGAACGCTTGGGAGATGGCGAGTCATTGAAATGCCGTCTCTTGCACTTGAAATGTCTTGATGAAACTCACAGGATGGCCCTATAGTGCATGGAAGCCACATAAGCTTGTAGAAAGGCCTATCATGATAGCTTCATTAAGCAAAAGGAGTTCGAGAAAGGTGACTTAGTTCTAGCCTATGCTTCTCGATTTGGCAAGTTTTCAAGTAAGCTTCAACAATGATGGATGGGCCCTTATAAGGTACTTGCCATCAACCCTGATGGGTTTATTCAAGTCTAGACAGTCAACGCTTCAGATGACTCCTTTTTTATTAATGGCTATCGCCTCAAGAAGTATTTCCCTCCTTGGGGATCCTAACAATCATCGTCGATTGGGCATACTTAAAATTACAGATAGATCTAGAAAGATCTTATCGTTGGATCGAGTTGGTATCTTCTACAAAATTATTCTTGTACTCATATATCTTGACCATTGGGATTGTGATATTGATTTAATATTTACTAAACTGCAATTTTTAAGCAAAGAAGAGTATACCATATTCACTACAACATATATTGAGCTAGTCGCAATGGATTGTATGAGGGATTGTATGTGAGGGAAAGATAGTGAGAAAGTGTGAGCATGCTTGATTCATATGTCCTATCATTGTAATACTTTATTTTTGATCAATTCATTATCTATTTGAGTGTGTCCAATCGCTTCTACTGTCACTATAATGTTCGCTTCTATTAATAGAAATTACACACACACACACACACACACACACACACACACACACACACACACACACACATCGATCATTTTAGAAAAGGACTTAGGTCCCTATCATGCCAAACTATTCTTTGAGAAAAGCTAGAAACACCCTCGGGAGTAGGGGAAAAGAAAAGAAAGAAAAATAAAAATTTAAAAACAAAATTGTTATGGGAGAAAAGGAAAAAAATTCCCTGTCATAATAGGCCTCGTTCTAAGACAAGGTGACACACACCCTTGGATAGGAAGCTGGCTGTGGAAAATGTGGTAACACCTCGCAGTCCAAGATAGTTGAATCTCTAGCAAAACTCTTGCAAAAGAAGTTTCCAAGTTGCCTCCCTTGGTGCACTGGATCGTGTAACCCCATCAATGCTTCTGATTCTTTCCAACAGACGATGTTTCCAACATGCAATGCAAGTACCGACCTTGTTGGCTACCTCATTGGGTATGCCTTTTCATCAATCGATCTAAGTGACATTATCAACCTACTGACGCTCATCTTCATCGACAGTGACGAGTCCTTGCCCTTTATGTCCAATAGAGAGGTGAGATGTGCGAATGATGAGTTGCACACACAGGATGAGCCTCTCAATGTACAAAGCACAAAATTGTTCCTACGCATTGCACTATAAGGCTCCCTGGCCTTTCTTCTTGCATCGTATGCTGGTACATGTGGTGGGATGCACAGTTGCACCATCATTTGCGCACAAGGCATACACCCTTTACACAAGTGACAATGAGGATTACATCAATGGGGTTCAAGAATGGGCTGTCCTCTTGTATCTATCAACAGAGCGTGAGACAGAGGGGGGACTCAGTATGTCTAATGTTTTCTCAAAAAATTATTGAGAGGTGCAGATTGAGGGACATTACAACCCTTGGCACCAGGTACATTCTCATTTTCCTACACACATATGGGATGGATCTTTGCCATCACCACAAGACATGCCACCCTATTCTGTACACTACACTACAAGGCTCCCTGGCCTTTCTAAATCGGACCTACTAATGCACTATCAATTGTGCACATTGACATACTCCCTTTGAACCATCTCCCTTGTCGATTTCTAAACCGGCGGTGTAAGACTGGGTTTCCATAATTATTCAATCGACTGGTATCCATTGTCGGACGGGTGACTGTTCTTTCATTCTAATTTGAGTGATTGTGAGCCGAGTGCAATATCCTTTGCCATTGACGATTTTCCACGATTTTCTCAATAAAGCTGCCTCCCTAGGTGCTGTTGCGTGGTCCCTGCCATGATGGATGTGCGCAATAAAGACACTTTGGTATCTCCTGCAGTCGACTGGACACATCACGTGACATTGATAATCAACTTCACGGTAGCATGTGCCAAGTTTTTGACCCTACATCTCTTGTTTCTTAGTGACAGTCATGTTTTAAGTGTGGGGACGTCAACGATTGTTCTGATGTGTGGTCTTAGATCCTTGTTGCTCGGTTCACCCTTCCCGTTAAGGACTTAAGTGTAGGGACACATCCTTGTGCGTCTATGTTGCATATCCTTATGCATCTATGATGATCTGATCATGCATGTATGCTATACTCTGATGGGGTTATTTCCCCACCCACCCGTCCTCCTTCACCCCCTTCCCAGGGACGTTCTTCTCCGTTTTCCTTTATTCCTTGTTTTGATGTTTTTTCATGTGAATGCATCGCCCATTCATTGGAACCCACATTCAACCTTATAGCCTTGTTCATTCCTTTGACATGGCCACTTTTCCTTTTTACAGCCCCTTGTTTCGAGCCATGGCTCATGAGTTATTGATTTTTGAATAATTTTCTGCCCATTTAGCATGTTTTCATGCACACACACCTTTTTCACTTCAGAACAACGATCTGATGTGACAATCTTAACCTACACCTTCCCTTGGAAAATTTTCATTTTTGCTGCCTATCATTCCGATGTATGGTTTGTCTGTTATTAAATTTTTCGTAATTTTGGGGATTTTTGTGTGCGTTTTTGCGTGTTTTTTCCATGTGAATCTACCGTAACCACCTCAGACTTTCATTTTGATTGTGTAGCCCTGTCTGGCTTGGTTCCCTACGCTACTTTCCTTTCCCCCCCAACCTCGATCTAGCCTACCTATTTTATGTTATTAAAAAAATTTCCCCCTAATTTTTCCATGTGATCGCCCCCTATCGCTATTAAACCTGCGATTTGACTTGACACCCATGTCCCCCCAGCTTCCCTTGACGTTTTTCCTTTTCATTGCCCTCCGTTCCGATGCACGAATTTCTCCGTATTAATTTTTGACTTTGTTTTCGTTGACATTTTTTCTGTTTTTCGCATGCGAATGCACCTTACCATCCCCAGAACCGTGTTCAACCTTACCCATCCTATCCAACCTATTCTTGCGAACATTTTTCATGTTCACTTCATAAGGTTTTGACCATCGGATCTTTTCATATTAATTTTTCTTTTTTGTTTTAGGTATGTTTTCATGGGTTTTTTCCACGTGAACGGGTCCTATCTTTGTTGGAATGGCATTCTGATGTCATAGGCCTGTTCGACATGTCATCTCCCCTACTTTTTCTTCTTTTTACACTTTGTCATAGTGGATGGATTTTTCAGAATTAATTTTTGTTAAATTTTGAGTCCCAACGTCGCGCGAGTTTATGTGCGAACGCCCTCATTCCCATCTTTCGACGCGTGTTGCCTTGTTCATCATGCTATCCTCCATCGCTGCGCATGCCCGCACCCTCTATCGTTCCCTAAAACACAAATTTTTTTACCCCCCGCCCGTGCACGCACGCGGGACGGGGGGGATGTTTGTCTTTTCTTATTATTATTCTTTTTTTAAAACATCTATTAAAAACCAAAATACCTTGTTAATTAATTAAAAAAAAGCACAATTAAAAATCCCCTCCCCCCTAACTACCCCTCCTGCGTTGCCTCACCCCCCATTTTCCTCCTCTTTCTCTCTCTCCTTTTCTTTCTCTCTCCCTCACCCCTCTTCCTCTCCCTACCTCCCTCTACCCACTCCCTTTCCCTACGGATCCCCTTTACCCTTCTTTCTCTCTCTCTGACTCCTCTTCCTCTCCCTACCTTCCTCTACCCAACCCCTTTCCCTACGGATCCCCTCTACCCTCCCCTCTGTCCCCCTCCTCCTCCTCCTCCCCCCCTTGTTGGTCCTTGATCACATGTTCCGCCTCCCGCCTCCGTGTTGTCTCTACGTGGTGTTGTTTTTGTGGCTATCCGTGTGCTAGTTTGTGTCTCGGAATTTTTTGGGTGTTGGAAGCACTTGTTCACGTGCTACGCGTATGTGGTCGTGTACATGTGATGTTCAAGCCCCCATTCACGCGAGGACGCGTATCTCGTTTCGCGCGTACCGCAGAGCTACCGTTTGTATGCACTTGTTGTCAGGTACCTCACTGTTCTAACTTTGATTATTTTAATCCCATAAATTAGAAAACCCGCAAAATTCATTAATTTTTTTTATAAAACTTGCAAAAATCAATAAAAATTTCATTTAAATATCCAAAAAAGTAAAAAAAAGTTCCTAAAATTTAAACACAATCTCTTTTATGCTTTTGATCCATTCCAAACATATAGAAAATCTAAAAAACAAACACAAATAAAAAATATCTAGAAAAATAGCTGAAATTTACCAAAAATATTTTGAAAATTTTATACAATTTTCAGTAGCTGATAATGCCACTAAGAAAAACATAAACAAATCTCATAAACCATAAAATCCATTAAAAATCCTAAAAATTAGTGAAAAATCCTAAGAAATTTCCTTAAATTCCAGAAATTTGACTTTTTCATTATGGTCAATTGACATGAGCTTAAACTTTCAAAACACATTGAAAGACTATTATCTACATAAGAAGTTAACTAATAAATAAGTTTTTTTAAAAAATCTTTTAAAAATCTAAAAAATAGTTGAATTTTCTTAAAAATTTATGGAGAATCAAGTGGATCTTTTTGTTTAATTTTAACCACATTTTTTCTGATTCAAATAAACAAAAACTTTTAACTTCCATACAAATATACTTACATCAACCACATTAACTAGATAATAAAAAAATAAAAAATAAAAATAAAAATTTAGAAAAAGAAAACAAAAATAAAAACAAACAAGTAAACAAACTAGAAATACAAAAAACAAACCCAAATCTAAGCCTACATATTCTATACCACATCCATGGATCTGTCACTGAAAATCTAATCACCACATTAAAAGCATGTTGAAAATTTTTATATGGTGTTTCGGTTTTTTTCGCTTATGTCCTTAAAATTTCAACTAGTTGACATGCTTGTTAGATTTCATTATGATTGTGAATCAGTCAATACTTGCATCACATCAGTCTCGACGAGTGCGCCAAGTTTTTAGTTGCATATACACCTCTCCCAGGTATTTCTTTCCTTTCCTTTTATTTTTGCTACCCCAAAATTATGATTAATTATTAAAAGAAACTTTAATCCACATACGTTTTTATATGTGTCCATGCTCTAAATATGCATTTTTAAAATTAAAATAAACCCACTGTTCACTTAACACGCACTTCGTGCACTATAGATACATTTAATTTTATTTAAAAAAAATCCACCATCACAAGTGTATGTACTAAACAAAAAGTGTTAACCACATAATTAATTTTTAATAAATGAATTTTCATTTAGAGACCTCGAGTCAAGGTCTAAAGTCCAGATTATGATAATAAGCACTGTTTCAAGCTTAATAATTTTTAAATAAAGGATAACAATGAACCACCATTTTCTTTTAAAGGTTTATAACTTAATAAAATTTCACCAATTATTAATAACTTTATTGAAATGAATATTTCATTATATTTATTTTCCCTACACTGCATATTCCCTTTTTAATGAATGCGATTTGTGGGGATGGGTAATGGTGGAGTCTTGTCTAGTGTCTTTTGCCGTTGATGATAGTTAACAGTTCTAGTGTCATGTCAATGTGATTAGTTTCTTTGAGATTTTCTCTTTTTTGTATTGGTTAAATGAACGAGTTAGGGTACGGTATGTATTTTTCTTTTTCTTTTAAGCCTGATACGAGGATTCAAGGTGTTTGATTATATTGCATCGCATGAAGCTTTCGATCACACGTATGTAGAGGTCATGTTGGATTTTTTCTAGAATGTGAACTGTTTAGGGTGATTAGTTAGTCAATCCAGTCTGTGTAAGTTTATTCAAATCAATATCTTATTCGTATCTTGTTGTTTTGCAAGCATTTGCTATGATTGTCTTTGTGTGTGGTGTACATGTAATCCATTTGAATGGTGTTTTGTACTTCTCCCCCAATTAAGTACGTTCCATTGGTGTCTCATGACTACTTCTTATTACTAGATTCAGATCTTATCAGCAAGGCGGGCTAAGTCAAGTTCATAGCACTTTCATTACCACTTATCTCAGAGAATATTGATATGTGTGATCAATTTCTAGCCTCTTATAGTAAGGGGTATGGTCCTGTAAGAGGAACAATTATCCAACTGACGCCTAAAAGATTGGGCAAGGCTCTATCTTTACCATATCGAGGAGACTCTTTTCCTACTGATCGACAATTGTTCTCGACTGAGGATATCCTTAAGTTGTTGTAGAAGCAGACACAGGATGTGTTGGACCCTAAGAAGATTATTACTACCTTAGGCATCGGTGTCTCCATGATCTCTAATCCTGTGTAGAAGCAATTATGCCAATTTCTTTAGGACAGGTTCATGCCTGCCAAAACACCCTCTAACTACCTTTCAAAGGAGTTGTTTACAACTTCTAGAATGGTGTTGAAAGGCATAACTATTGATTGGATTTCCTATCTTTTGTCAAAGATGGATCAACACTTTTTCAGAGCTACAAGGGGTAATGTAACTAATGTTACATTTGGTTCATACCTTTCTATCTTCTTAGCATATGCTACCCCTCCAAAGGAAGTTCCTACCTTGTCAGTTGATCCACAAGAAGCTCCTCCTCCTACTGTAAACACTGATGTTGGCATTGAGTATCTTGAATCTATCCTTCCTGTGGTAATTGAGAGGAAACATCTTAAATGAGTGGTTGAATCCGTCCCAGTTCCTCCTCCAGTCTCCATTCCTGTTCAATCTAGCAGTCAATTGCCAACTTTTCTCACAACACTAAATCTTTTCAGAGCACATCGTGATGGTACTCTGGAGATTTCCATTCCTTTTGTACAACACTTGGTAGTAGGAGATGCAATTCATTTCTTATGTAAAGATATCCAGAGTTCTATTGAGCTCTCGATGACTACTTGTATCCAACATATCTATTCTTCTTGCTATGAAGAAGTTCAACATACCAAAGAAGAGCTGAATAAATCAAACGATGAGCTAACTTTTTCTCAAGAAATTTTTTTTGACCTTTGTACCTAGATGGAGCAGTGGACTAAGATTATTGATGCTCAAAAAGGGAAAATTTCTAGTTTGCAAACTTAGTTGGCTAACACTAAATCCCAAGTGGTTAATGTGAATGAGGAGAAGAATAGATTGTTGTAGGAATCTTAAGAGCTTCAAGCTTTGATAGCTACCCAGACAAAGGAGCTTAAATTAGCCAACACCACCCTATAACATTGCAATATTCAAATTCAACAACTTAACGATTAACCACCATATTGGGAAATATGGGAATTTCCCATAAGTTTGAGACACGTGGTCAAGTCTTTGGGTTTGTCATAACTTGAACCCTATAAATGCGGATGTGATGCCAAAGGAACTACCCAAAGGGCTACCACACCCAAAAGAGAGGTAGACCACAAGATCAAACTAATCCCTAGGGTAGTCCCACTAGCTAAAGCCTCATACCATATGAATCACACCGAACTCATAGAGTTGAAGAAACAGTTACATGAATTGGAGGAGCAATGATGACCCAGCAAGTCCCCATTCAGTGCCCTAGTGTTTCTTGTCAATAAGAAGGATGGGTGGCTTCAATTATGTGTAGACTATAGGGCTCTTAATAAGATCACTATCAAGAACAAGTATCCCATGCCCTTGGTTGAAGACCTCTTATATAGACTACATGGAGCCAAATATTTCAGCCATATATAGACCTTAGGTCAAGATACCATCAAATCCGTATAGTGGAAGAATAAATTCCCAAAACAACCTTTTGTATCCGCTATGGAAGCTTTGAGTGGCTCGTCCTAGGGTTTGGAAAAAGCAATGGGCTCGACATCTTTTGTGGCCTAATGGATGGAGTATTCTAGCCTGAGATAGATATCTTTATCATTATTTACATAGATGACTTGCTAGTGTATAGGAGAGTCTTAGAGGAACACAAGAAATATGTAAGATTAGTCTTTGAGAAGTTGAGACAACACAAATTGTATGCCAAACCTGAAAAATGTGAGTTTGTAGTGAAGGAGTTAGAATTCTTAGGGTTCATCGTAGGTGATGAAGACATCAAAGTAGACCCCAAGAAAGTAGAGGTGATGAAGAATTGGCATGTGCTAAAAATCACGAGAGAAGTTCGGGAATTCCTAGGGTTTACTGCGTTTCGTAGAAGATTCATCAAGGATTACAACATGGTAACCACCCCACTATCCCACTTAACCAAAGGAGATGGGAATTTCACATGGGAAAATGAGCAACAAGCTACTTTTGAGCTGATGAAAAAATATGAGTCAAACCCACATACTCAGTGCCAAACTTTACCAAATCCTTCAAAATCTCCATAGATGCATCGGAGTATGGCATTAGGAGAGTGTTGGTGTAGGATGGGCACCCCATAGATTATGAATCCAGGAAGTTCATAGATACAAAAGCCAGATATATCACACATAAGAAGGAAATGCTAGCAATTATTCATTTCCTTAGAAAATGGAAACATTATGTACAAGACAAACACACAAGTGTATTCATAGACAACATATCTCTCAAATACTTCCAGTTCCAATCCAAGTTGTATGCTAAGCAAGTCAGATGGCTTGACTTCCCAGCTAAGTTTGACTTGGAGATTAAACACAAGCTAGGTTCCACAAACAAAATAGCAGATGCCCTAAGTCGCAAGGTCGAGATTTAAAGGCCGTCAGTGTGGTCAATAGCAGCTTCCTTGAGTTAGTGAAAGAGGCTTTGGAACATGACCAAGAAATGCACAAGATTATAGAAGAAGTGAAAGTTGAAAGGATGTCTTATAGCATGTATATCCTGGAGGAGGAAATTCTATTTGTAGGCAAGAGATTGTACATTCCCAACAATGTGGAGTTGAAGAAAGCCATACTACATAAAGTGCATGATGGGAAGTTAGGGGGACATAAGGGATAAAGCAAAACACTAGAAGCCCTCTGAAAGTAGTTCTTTTGGTCGAACATGAAGGAAGAAGTCATAGACTATGTCAAGATGTGTCCTACTTGTCAAGTAGCGAAGGAACCATGCTCTAAGCTAGCAGGTCAACTACAACCAATGCCGGGACCTAGCTAGCCATGGGACATCATTATCATGGATTTTATTGTGGAACTTTTGGAATCCCATGGTTATACCATCATCTTTGTAGTGGTGGATTATTTCTCCAAGCAAGCCCACTTTATATCTGCTAAGCCACCATTGAATGCCAGGAGCGTCTTTTCTTCACACATGTTTTCAAGCTACATGGCTTATCCTTAGCCATTGTCTTAGATAGAGATGGTCGATTCATGAGTGACATGTGGAAGAAACTCTTCAAGTCTCTAGAAACATAATTGATATTCTCATCATCCTTCCACCCTAAGACAGATGAATAGATAGAAAGAGTGAACCAAGGCATTGAAGACTATCTTAGGAGCTATGCTTGAGTGGACCAAAATGATTGGGCCTTGTACCTTGATATACTCGAGTTCCACTATAACAACTCAATTCACTCAACAACAATAGGTTACACACCCTTTGAGTTAGCCATAGGGAAATAAGTTATCACACCCCTCACCTTAGCCTCAAGAGTTGCCAAAGCTGAAGATCAGGAGATAGACAAATTCTTGAAGAAATGGAGAGACTAAAATGCAACCGCTAGGCAAAGTTTGGAAAAGATTAAAATCACTATGACTGAATAGGCTAGCAAGAAATGCAAGGCAACTTCTCTTCACCAAAGGAGACATGGTCCTAGTCAGCTCCAAGTACATGTCTCTTCCAAAGAATATGAGCCCCAAGTTCAACCATCATTACTATGGACCCTACCGCATCACTCAAGTCCTGAATGAGGTGACATATACGCTCGACTTGCCTGAAAGCATCTGCGTCCACAATGCATTCCATGCATGCCTTTTGCGCAGGTTTTACCTTGACATCCAATGGGAGCGGCATGTTCCATTGCTTCATTCCAATGTCCCATTCAAATTGGAAGCAATCTTTGGTGCATTGGGAACATCTCTCTCTCTCTCTCTCCCCCCTTCATATAAGCAATGCCCCAGACAAAAAAAAACAACTTCCAAACCTTAATCGTAAGGCTTTGTATAGCCTTATGGAGGATTAGTAATACCCTCTCCTTCATCTCAATAATATCACAAGCTGAACATTCTCTCTCTCATTCTCGTTAGGTTCAAGGATGCCTATGTGTATCAAATTGCATGGCTGAGGGACACCATTCATTGCAGTATTACTAATGAGGCGAAAGGTGTAGTGTACATAGCGATGGTGAGTTGGTCCATTTCGTGGTAGGACAAGAGAGGCTAGTGGTGGCAACTCAATTAGTTGACAATGACTATTTTTTGTTTTTTTTTTCTTTTTCTTATTTATAAAGGTTACAATTGTTTAAAATCATGCCTCCCTCCCCCATGTGATGTAGTTGCACTCAATCACTCACTCAACACGACACAAAAAGGTAACACGATATGTGAGAGTAAGGTATACTCTTGTATTATTCAATAAAACGATACAACATAGGCACATAATAGGACTACACCCTCGTGACACCACACATGTGAGGGTTCACTACCACTGGGTATAGGGAATCACATGTAGAGTGGAAACCCTAGAGTAGTACTCCCTACGTAGGTGTTTGTGGTAGCAATGCCATGGCGTAGTTACAAAGCCCTTTACACTCACTCCCACATAATGAATTGCTATCCTAAAAAATCTAAGGGTAGATCTTATTGGCTCATTCCAATATCTTAACATAGCTTCTCCTAACAAGTTGGTCAGTGCCTGTTGGACTTGACACACTATCATTGTCTTAATGTGGCCTTTTCTCTAAGGCTGGTTAGTGTTTGCCACACTACGATGACTTGGGGGATCTTAACACAAATTTTCCTATCAAGCTGGCTAGTGTCTGCCCATCTAGACTCCTTTGTTGTTGCTTTATTCTTACTACCATGTCGATCCACCCTCAACACAGCTACATTTGAGGAGTGGAGGCATTGCAACCCAATGGTGACTTAAGTGGTGACTCAAGGTGCATTGGCATAATTATTAGGATTCTCCTTGAGCCAAGTGGCAAAGACCTCATTACTGAGGATAGCACATCCATAGAATGGGTTGTAAGTCCCATTCAATAGGTTGATCTCACTAATTGGAAGTCGCCTTTCACCACATAAATGGCATATTCCACCATGTCGGGCTATATTCAATCCCATTATTAAGGCCTTGTATTCTGCCATGTTATTAGTAAAAGAAGTGCCTAAATAAACTCCCATTTTTATAATAACTCTATGTTGGGGGTATTTAATAACCATACTGACACTTGCATGCTTAGTGGACCCTCATGAAATAGTGTCAAAATACAAAGTATAGACCCATGCTTCATTGATAAGCCATGCCATACTGAATTCTCTACTCATACTTATGGTAGTCCAAGTCAAGCCGAGAGAGAGGATGTATCATAGGTACAACCCCTCCTTCCTCAGTAAACTCAATAGGAATACTAATAAGAACCCTATGATAATGATTATAGTAGACCTTAATATCCCATGTGAAAGTTACCTCTTAACACTCAGTAATATGATAGCCTTTACTCCACAAGATCACTCGACCTTGGTGATAACACTACTCTAAATACAAATGCTCAAGGTAAATAATGACTTTGCCCATTTGTTCGCCTTGGAACCTCTTGCAAGTTTAAGCTGGATCTTGGAAGACCTAAAAAGGTTCCAAGTCCATGTAAAAAATTACACGTCGCAGCGAACAGAATCTAAGAAAGAGATGTAGAGTACACAATAGATAAGAGGAAAATAACAAAATTTCTTTTTCTCCAAACAACTGATACAAAGATGGCTCTGTCCACCCGTGCACTTCCACTGTGAAGCTTAGATGGCGATTTATACAAAAGATAGGTGAAGAGCTTAAGGCTAGCTAGAACAACTCTGACTGGGTGAAAGATAGATAATTGATGGTTATGAAGGGATTTAGCTTTTATAGCTTGTGAAGGAGGTCATGATGGATGACCTTCCATATACACCTGTGTCTGTTGACCTTCCATGTGCCCATGTGTCTGTTGACCTTCCATATGCACATGTGTCTGTTGACCTTCCATATGCACATGTGTCTGTTGACCTTCCATGTGCCCATATGTTTGTTGACCTTCCATATGCACATGTGTCTATTGACCTTCCATGTGCACGTCCACTAGTTGACGAGGGAATATTCTAGGGCATATTCCCTTTACCATTGGCTAGGGCCCTTGATAACTCTCTTACCATGCAACTTACCAGCTTAACTACTTTATCTAACCCAAAGATTAGACCCACAACGGTCACCTTTTTGCCATCTGGTCACATAGACCTCATCTGATATACAAGTCAGGACTCAAAGCCAATGTCCGGGCTCACATATGGCTTCTCCTCATAATGGGGGCATTACAACTTTGAGCACCATGGATCATTGGTGTCACCTTATGAGGGTGGGGTATTGCCTCCCCCCCCGCGCAATGTTTACCCGCAGGTGAATTGTATCCTTGGCCCAATGCCAAGTCTCTGAAGATGAACCTGAAGTAGATCCTTCGTAATTTCTTTGGTGAAGATATCTGCTCCATTCTCCTCTATTGGGACAGTAGACCAATTCCACTATCCTATCCTCAATCAAATCACACACATAGTGATACTAGATCTCTATATGTTTGGTGCATGCATGAAACATTGGATTTTTGGCAATGGCGATGCAGCTGTGATTGTCATATCTCAACATAGTTGGTTCTTCATCCTGCACTCCCATATGCCATAGGATTCTTGTCAACCATACTGCTTCACATGCAGCAAAACAAACTGCCTTGTACTCTGCTTCCGTAGAAGGCAATGCCACTGTTGGATGCTTCTTACTTGTTGAGATGACAAGCTCAACACATGCGGACATTGATGATGGACCGCCTGGTTAGATGGGTCCACACGTCTACACTTAGCACGTCGGTGGTCATTATGACTCTCACATGGCCACTGACTCATCACTTATTATATTCAGGTTATTACACCTATTTACAGCTGGCATAGTTATAGCGCCAGTCGACTAGTGTAGTCGGTTATGCATTGTTTGACTTAGTAGGCCACTTTCCTTTTATGTTGTATCTTATCTATACTTTGTGTACATTGTAAAGAGTGTGAAGAAGAAGAAGAAATCAGCAAGAAAACGTTTTGGCCTCCATCTCTCTTCTTGTCTCTTGAGTGAGCTTCTCCTTGTGCATTCTGTGTGTGTTCTGCGCAGCATCTTGAGCAACCCCCTCCACCACGCGATTCTTGACATGGTATCAGAGCCGTGCCATTGAGAGAGGCTGATTTCGAAGGTTGAAGTGAAGGAGAAGAAGCAAGGTTCGAGCAAGCAAGCTACGGGTAAGAATCTCTCCCATTCTTCCACTCCTTCTCTTGGATAGTGCCTGTGGAGGCACCGGAAGCAGGACAAAGCAAAAATCTCAGATTGCAGTGAGATTTGGTGTGCGCGAAGAGCGTTGTATATTCTACAGATAAGCCCTTCAAGGCTTTCCCGCAGAGATTTTGGGCATTTGAGGCCGTTTCAGGGCCCGTTTTAGAGCCGCAAGGTTGCGGACAGCAGTTTCGGGGTACACTGTGACTTCGACTGTATTGACCGAACGTGGGTGCGCAGGTTACAGATTTCAGATCTGTAAGTTCAAAGGTATTTACCAGTGAGTAAACACAAGGTTTATCTCCAAAAAAGTTGCAGATTGCATGTATTGTTGAGCAGACAGTTAAAAAGGATATCTGGTGTATTGCTGTGCACTACAGGTCCAGGGTTGCAGAAGATTTACTTGCTGTTGGTATTAATTTTGTGATAATGGCAGAGAACAGTGGAAGCCCTATCATTGAGAAGCTCGACAAGAACAACTACCCTTCATGGAAGTTCCGTGTCACGAACTTCCTTATTGGAAAAGGCCTCTACGAGTTTGTTTCAGGTGAAGAAAAGGAATCGGAGATGAGTGATCCTCCAACTACAGAAGAGACAAAGGCACGGAAGGAATGGAATGCAAAGGATAAAAAGGTCATGTATTAGTTGTCTGCAGTAATTGACAATAATATCCTGGGACACATTAGAAGTGCAGAGAATTCATATGCAGCTTGGACCATACTTGAAAGTATGTTTTCTGTAAATACAAAGGCACGAAAGATTCAACTCAAGCAAGAGTTGAATACATTGAAGAAAGGGAAGATGTCTATCAATGAGTATGCACTGAAGGTAAGAAGCATTGCAGATGCATTGGCAGCGATTGATGCAATACCCGATGATGATGATTTGGTGTCGTCTACCTTGGGTGGACTTAACAATGAAAAGGCTTGGAAGTCTTTTGTAACTTCTGTATATGTCAGAAAGCCATTTCCAGATTTCAATGAGTTGGTCTCCCTTATGATCACTGAAGAGATCAACATGCAGAGTGAGACACCTGAAAGAAGTGGTGAACAGGTCCAAGCTTTCTACTCCAGTTCAGGAAGGGGACGTGGCAGTTTCTCTTCAAGAGGCCGTGGTACAGGACGTGGTAGTGACAACCAGCAAAACAGATTGAATCAGCAATTTGGCGATATGCAAGTTTCAGGAGATCGTGGTAACTTTAGAGGCAGGGGGAGCTTTAGAGGAAGAGGTGGATGGCAGAACAGATGTTCTAACAACTCTGGTATTGTGTGCCACTACTGTGGCAAAATAGGTCATATTGCAGCCCAATGTTATGCTAAGAGAGATGATATCCGCAGTGGTAAGTTGCAACAAGGAAACTATGCATCGTCTTCACGACAGAATGAAGATAAAAATGAACGTTTGTTTGTTATGCAGCATATGCTGAATGCTGTTACAGGAAAGGGAACACATGAAGATGTTTGGTATGTTGATTCAGGTGCATCCAATCATATGACCAGCCATGCAGAATGGTTTGGGGAGATGCAGGATTTGCAGAATGCAGGTTATGTGCAGACGGGTGATGACTCATGCCACCCAATTTCACACATTGGAAAAGTTCCCTTGTCCTTGCATGATGGTAAGACAAAGAGTCTTTCAGATGTATTGCATGTGCCATCTATTACAAAGAACTTGGTGTCAGTTGGTCAAATGGTAGAGCAAGGGCTGCAAGTCAGATTTAATTCAAATGGCTGCTTTGTAGAAGACTTCAATGACAAGTGCAGGTTGGTAGCAAAGGGAAGTAGAGTTGGACGTATGTTCACTCTAGATGCTGGAATTCCTACTATGAATGCTGCTATGTATGCCAAAGGAAAATGTGTTGTTGCAGACATTGAAATTTGGCACAAACGCATTGGACATGCAAATGTACAAAGGCTGAAATTAATGCAGTCCAAAGGGTTGGTTACAGGTTTGCCTACTTTTAAAGTTGCAGAATTTCAGAAGGTATGTGAAGCATGTCAGTTTGGTAAGCAAGCAAGACAACCCTTTTCACATGACAGAGATGTAAGCAGAAATATCCTTGATGTTGTGCATACAGACATTTGGGGGCCTACACAAAATGTATCTCTTGGAGGCAGTTCATACTTTGTCACATTCATTGATGATTGTTCTAGAAAGCTGTGGGTATATTTTATGAAGGAAAAGAGTGAAGCTTTTGAGCACTTTAGAACTTTCAAGGCTGTAGTTGAAAGAGAAACATGCTTGAAAGTAAAGTGCCTGAGGTTAGATGGAGGGGGAGAGTACCTCTCAAATGAGTTCATTGATTTTCTGAGGTCTCATGGGATAAAGAGACAGTTCACATGCAGGTATACCCCACAGCAAAATGGGGTTGCAGAAAGGAAAAATAGGCATATTGCAAAAGTTGCACGCACCTTGATGGCTGAAAAGAATATGCCTAAGCATTTTTTGTCTGAGACTGTTCATACTGCTGTTTATATTATGAACAGAACTCCCACAGCTGCAGTTCATGGTATGACCCCCGAAGAATGTTTTACAGGTAAGAAGCCTGATGTTTCACACTTGAAAGTATTTGGCTGCATTGCGTATGTTCATGTGCCAGATGAGTTGCGGAAGAAACTGGATCCAAAGGCTGAAAAGTGTATCTTTATTGGATACTCTTTAGAGCAAAAAGGGTATCGCTGTTACAACCCTGTCACATGTAAGTTCAGAGTGAGCAGGGATGTCATCTTTGATGAAATGAGCAGTTGGTATGCATTTAGTGGTGATGCATTGGATGTTGATGATGATCATGACACTCATGTGCAGGCTGAAAGGCAAGAATCACGGACTCTTAGTGGACCAGAGACATCATCTGGTAGTCCTTGGTCTGGGAGACTAAGGAGTACCTCTACATCTTCGAGTGCATCTAGTAGCACTACAGGTAAAGACAAAGGAAAGAATAAAGTGTCAGAAGGCATTGATGCAGTTCTTGATGGAGACTCCAGTGGCTCAGAGAGCTTGGATGATGAGCTTGGCATTCCTTCAGTGAGGACTCCAGGTGTGCAGAGAGCACGTGTTAATGCAAAGACTCCATTGAGTGATCCAGTGGTACGCAGGTCTAACAGGGTGAGATACCCTGTTAAAAGATTTGGTTTTGAGGGTTATGCAGCTCACCATTATGCTTATATGGTGAAACTAGTTGAGGATGTTGAGCCCACATGTTTTGAGGAGGCTGTTGGTCATGCTCATTGGGATGCAGCAATGGATGAGGGGATGGCTGCATTAGAGGCCAATAAGACTTGGAATCTAGTATCATTGCCAAAGGGAAAGAAAGCTATTGGATGTAAGTGGGTTTATAAGATTAAGCACAATGCATATGGTTCTATTAGCAGGTACAAAGCTAGGCTGGTTGCAAAAGGCTATGCCTAAACATATGGCATAGATTATGATGAAACCTTCAGTCCAGTTGCTAGGATGGCAACTGTCAGATGTGTGATTGCTTTGGCAGCAGCCAAAGGTTGGAGGTTGCAGCAAATGGATGTAAAGAATGCCTTCTTGCATGGTGATTTGCAGGAAGAAGTGTATATGGATCAGCCAGCAGGTTATGAAGATTTAGAGCATCCCATGTATGTGTGCAGGTTGAAGAAGGCACTCTATGGGCTCAAGCAAGCACCAAGAGCATGGTTTGACAAGATCAGAGAGTATCTTGTCAATATTGGCTTTTATGTTTCTGATGTTGATCACTCACTTTATGTGAGAAAGGGAGATGCAGGTTTGGTCATCATAGTCATCTATGTGGATGACTTGATTATTACAGGTGATAGTGATAGTGGGATTGCTGAAGTTAAGGGCTGGTTGAAGATGAAGTTTGAGATGAAGGATCTAGGTGAGCTAAGGTACTTCCTTGGCATTGAGGTGGTCAGATGTGATGATGGTATATGGCTATCCCAAAGACAGTATGGCTTGGATATGTTGTCCAAGTATGGTATGACAGCATGCAAACCACTTTCAGTCCCATTGGAGCATAATGTAAAGCTAAGTGCTGATGTTGGAGATGAGATAGAAGACCCTACTATGTTCAGGAGGATAGTGGGGAGTTTGATTTACATGACTATTACAAGACCAGACTTGAGCTATGCTGTTGGTCTTGTGAGTCAGTTTATGCAAGTACCTAGAAAGCCACATTTGGATGCAGTCAGACGCATATTGAGATATGTGAAGTCCACATTACATTATGGACTTTTCTATGAGGCAGGTACAGATGTACAGGTGTTTGGATACACAGATGCAGATTGGGCTGGTAGTATGTCTGATAGAAGATCTACCAGTGGATACATGTTCTCTCTTGGTAGTGCAGCAGTTGCATGGAGCAGCAAAAAGCAATCTACAGTTGCTTTGTCGAGTACAGAGGTTGAGTATAGAGGTGTTGCTGTTGCAGCATATGAGGTAGTATGGCTGCAAAAGCTATTGGCTGATTTGGATGTCCAAGTGGAAGGTCCAGTTGTCATTTATTGTGACAACATGAGCAGTATACAGTTGGCTAGGAACCCTGTGTTCCATGCCAGGACAAAACATATTGAGGTACACTACCACTTTGTGAGAGAGAAGGTACTAGCAGGTGAGATTGACTTGGTGTATGTCAGCACACAGGATCAGATAGCTGACATCTTCACGAAGGCCTTGGGTACAGAGAAGCTTCAAAAGTTTCGAAGCTTACTTGGAGTTGCAGAGATGCAGTTGAGCTTGAGGGGGAGTGTTGAGATGACAAGCTCAACACATGCGGACATTGATGATGAACCGCCTGGTTAGATGGGTCCACACGTCTACACTTAGCACGTCGGTGGTCATTATGACTCTCACATGGCCACTGACTCATCACTTATTATATTCAGGTTGTTACACCTATTTACAGCTGGCATAGTTATAGCGCCAGTTGACTAGTGTAGTCGGTTATGCATTGTTTGACTTAGTAGGCCACTTTCCTTTTATATTGTATCTTATCTATACTTTGTGTACATTGTAAAGAGTGTGAAGAAGAAGAAGAAATCAGCAAGAAAACGTTTTGGCCTCCATCTCTCTTCTTGTCTCTTGAGTGAGCTTCTCCTTGTGCATTCTATGTGTGTTCTGCGTAGCATCTTGAGCAACCCCCTCCACCACGCGATTCTTGACATTACTAATCCAAGAGAAAATTCCTGAACCTAAAGAGAAACAATAACCAGAAACAAACTTCCTGGATTGAAGCTTAGTATGTATTTTAAAAAGAAATATATTTGTCCTAAAAAGCAAGCAGATTAGTGTCACATGCCTACCTAACAATTTTGTGGCAGCATGTTTTAGTGGTCCATCAGGGAACTATCCTAGACGGCTTCGCTTGATACTCGTGAGAATGCTACGTCTGATGTATCCTTGATCCAGTAATTGCTTGAGTTTCTCTTTCAGCTCAATTGCTTCAAGGATAGATATTTTATGCAAACTCTTAGCAATTGGAGCGGCTCCTAGTTCAAGTCTAATCTCATGATCGACTTCTCTTTGAGGTGGTAATTCAGACAGCTCTTATGGGAAGATGTCATCATATTTCTTCAACCAATATGGCTCTCCCTCATCTTGTTTATTCTTCTCAACCTTATTTAATTTTATGAGATACACAATTAATCCTTTTCTTAACCCTTTTATTATGCGAGATGATTTGGCTAGTTGAACCTTGGGTTTTCTTACCTCACCTTGGATCATCACTTTTTCCCCCTTTAGGTTTTGAAAAGTCACCTGGCCTTTTCTGCATCAAATATGTGTGGCATTGGGGATTAACAAGTCCATACCTAATAGACATTTGTAGGCCCATAAATTCACGATTCTAAATCCCATTTCAGAGAGATTGCTTCCCAGGCTAAATGTCACTTTACAAGTTTGTTGAGTAAACATGATTTCTTTTCCATTGGCAAGTTTCACAAGCAATCTAGATATAGGTATTGTGTCTATACCTAATTTCTTGTCACACTTTGGTGACATGAATGTGCTTCCATAGTCAATCAGAATTTTAAAGGACTTACCCTAATATTATGCTTGTGTTTGAATCATCGAAAACTAGCAATTTGGGCCTTTCTTATGGAGGGTGCATGAATCGATGCCCTCTCTATATCAGCTTCCATAGATGGGTTCCCCTCTTCTTCAAGCTCTTTAAGAATCATAGCAGATGCTTTTCCTTTTGCAATTGAAGCTCGATGTTATGTATAATTTCCAAAACATGATATCATTATATCTTTCTTTTTCATGGATGGATATCAATTACATTCATGTAGAAGAAAGTAGGCCAATTGTTATCTATGCCCAGAAATCTATACTGTGGAAATGGCGGATCTGGAAAACCATGGATACGATAATCTTGATACTTGTGATTTCCTTGGTGTCAAGAATCGCGTGGTGGGGGGACTTGCTCAAGATGCTGCGCCGATCACACACAGAATGCACAAGGAGAAGCTCACTCAAGAGACAAGAAGAGAGATGGAGGCCAAAACGTTTTCTTGCTGATTTCATCTTCTTCTTCTACACACTTTACAATGTACACAAAGTATAGATAAGATACAACATAAAGGAAAGTAGCCTACTAAGTCAAATAATGCATAACCGACTACATTAGTCAACTGGCGCTATAACTATGCCAGATGTAGATAGGTATAACAACCTGAATATAATAAGTAATGAGTCAGTGGCCATGTGTGAGTCATAATGACCACCGACGTGCTAAGTGTAGATGTGTGGACCCATCTAACCACACGGTCCATCATCAATGTCCGCATGTGTTGAGCTTGTCATGTCAACACTCCCCCTCAAGCTCAACTGCATCTCTGCAACTCCAAGTAAGGTTTGGAACTTTTGAAGCTTCTCTGTATCCAACGCCTTTGTGAAGATGTCAACTATCTGATCATGTGTGCTGACATACACCAAGTCAATCTCACCTGCTAGTATCTTCTCTCTCACAAAGTGGTAGTGTACCTCAATATGTTTTGTCCTGGCATGGAACACAAGGTTCCTAGCCAACTGTATACTGTCCATGTTGTCACAATAAATGACAACTGGACCTTCCACCTGCACATCCAAATCAGCCATTAACTTTTGTAGCCATACTACCTCACATGCTGCAATAACAATACCTCTATACTCAGCCTCTCTACTCGATAAAGCAATTGTAGATTGCTTTTTGCTGCTCCAAGGAACTGCTGCACTACCAAGAGAGAACATGTATCCGCTGGTTAGATCTTCTATCACACATACTACCAACCCAATCTGCATCTGTGTATCCAAACATCTGTACATCTCTACCTGCCTCATAGAAAAGTCAATAATGTAATGTGGACTTCACATATCTCAATATGCATCTAACTGCATCCAAATGTGGCTTTCTAGGTACTTGCATAAATTGACTCACAAGACCAACAACGTAGCTCAAGTTTGGCCTTGTAATGGTCATGTAGATCAAACTCCCCACTATCCTCCTGAACATAGTAGGGTCTTCTATCTCATCCCCAACATCAGCACTCAGCTTTACATTCTGCTCCAATGGGACTGAAAGTGGTTTGCATGCAGTCATACCATACTTGGACAACATATCCAAGCCATACTGTCTTTGGGACAACCATATACCATCATCACATCTGATCACCTCAATGCCAAGAAAGTACCTTAGCTCACCTAAATCCTTCATCTCAAACTTCTTCTTCAAATAGCCCTTGACTTCAGCAATCCCACTATCACTATCACCTGTAATAATCAAGTCATCCACATAGATGACTATGATAACCAAATATGCATATCTCTTTCTCACATAAAGTGAGTGATCAGCATCAGAAACATAAAAGCTAATATTGACAAGATACTCTCTGATCTTTTCAGACCATGCTCTAGGTGCTTGCTTGAGCCCATAGAGTGCCTCAATCTGCATACATACGTGGGATGCTTTAAATCCTCATAACCATTTGCTGCAAATCACCATGCAAGAAGGCATTCTTCACATCCATTTGCTGCAAATCACCATGCAAAAAGGCATTCTTCACATCCATTTGCTGCAACCTCTAACCTTTGGCTGTTGCCAAAGCAATCACACATCTGACAGTTGCCATCCTAGCAACTGGACTGAAGGTTTCAGCATAATCTATGCAATATGTCTGGGCATAGCCTTTTGCAACCAACCTAGCTTTGTACCTACTAATAGAACCATCTGCATTGTGCTTAATCTTATAAACCCACTTACATCCAATGGCTTTCTTGCCCTTCGGCAATGATACTAGATCCCAAGTCTTATTGGCCTCTAATGCAGCCATCTTCTTATCCATTGCTGCATCCCAATGAGCATGACCAACATTCTCCTCAAAACATGCGGGCTCAACATCCTCAACTAGTTTCACCATATAAGCATAATGGTGAGCTGCATAACCTTCAAAACCAAATCTTTTAACATGGTATCTCACCCTGCTAGACGTGCATACCACTGGATCACTCAATGGAGTCTTTGCATTAACGTGTGCTCTCTGCACACCTGGAGTCCTCATTGAAGGAATGCCAAGCTCATCATCCAAGCTCTCTGAGCCACTGGAGTCTCCATCAAGAATTGCATCAATGCCATCTGACACTTTATTCTTTCCTTTGTCTTTACATGAAGTGCTACTAGATGCACTTGAAGATGTAGAGGTACTCCTTAGTCTCCCAAACCAAGGACTACCAGATGACGTCTTTGGCCCACTAAGAGTTCGTGATTCTTGCTTTTTAGCATGCACATGAGTGTCATGATCATCATCATCATCCAACGCATCACCACTAGATGCATACCAACTACTCATTTAATCAAAGATGACATCCCTGCTCACTCTAAACTTACATGTGACAGGGTTATAACAACGATGCCCTTTGTGCTCTAAAGAGTATCCAATAAAGACACACTTTTCAGCCTTTGGATCCAATTTCTTCCGCAACTCATCTGGCACATGAACATACGCAATGTAGCCAAACACTTTCAAGTGTCAAACATCAGGCTTCTTACCTGTAAAACATTCTTCGGGGGTCATACCATGAACTGCAGCTGTGGGAGTTCTGTTCATAATATAAAGAGCAGTATGAACAACCTCAGACTAGAAATGCTTAGGCATATTCTTTTTAGCCATCAAGGTACGTGCAACTTCTGCAATATGCCTGTTTTTCCTTTCTGCAACCCCATTTTGCTGTGGGGTATACCTGCATGTGAACTGTCTCTTTATCCCATGAGACCTCAGAAAATCAATGAACTCATTCGAGAGGTACTCTCCCCCTCCATCTGACCTCAAACACTTTACTTTCAAGCATGTTTCTCTTTCAACTGTAGCCTTGAAAGTTCTAAAGTGCTCAAAAGCTTCACTCTTTTCCTTCATAAAATATACCCACAGCTTTCTAGAATAATCATCAATGAATGTGACAAAGTATGAACTGTCTCCAAGAGATACATTTTGTGTAGGCCCCCAAATGTCTGTATGCACAACATCAAGGATATTTTTGCTTACATCTCTGTCATGTGAAAAGGGTTGTCTTGCTTGCTTACCAAACTGACAGGCTTCGCATATCTTATGAAATTCTGCAACTCTAAATGTAGGCAAACCTGTAACCAACCCTTTGGATTGCATTAATTTCAGCCTTTGTACATTTGCATGTCCTATGCGTTTATGCCAAATTTCAATATCTCCAACAACACCTTTTCCTTTAGGATACATAGCAACATTCATAGTAGGAATTTCGGCATCTAGAGTAAACGTACGCCCAACTCTACTTCCCTTTGCAACTGATCTGCACTTGTCATTGAAGTCTTCTACAAAGCAGCCATTTGAATTAAATCTGACTTGCAGCCCTTGCTCTACCATCTGACCCACTGACACCAAGTTCTTTGTAATAGATGGCACATGTAATACATCTGAAAGACTCTTTGTCTTACCATCATGCAAGGACAAGGGAGCCTTTCCAATGTGTGAGGTTGGGTGGCATGAATCATCACCCGTCTGCACATAACCTGCATTTTGTAAATTCTGCATCTCTCCAAACCATTTTGCATGGCTGGTCATATGATTGGATGCACCTGAATCAACATACCAGACATCATCATGTGTTCCCTTTCCTATAATAACATTCAGCATATGTTGCATAACAAACAGACGTTCATTTTTGTCTTCATTCTGTCGTGAAGACGATGCATAGTTTCCTTACTGCAACTGACCACTGCGGATATCATCTTTATTAGCATAACATTGGGTTGCAATATGACCTGTTTTGCCACAGTAGTGACACACAATACCAGAGTTGTTAGAACCTCTATTCTGCCATCCACCTCTTCCTCTAAAGCTCCCCCTGCCTCTAAAGTTACCACGACCTCCCGAATCCTGCATATCGCCAAATAATTGATTCAATCTATTTTGCTGGTTGTCACTACCACAACCTGTACCACGGCTTCTTGAAGAGAACCTGCCACGTCCCCTTCCTGAACTGGAGTAGAAAGCTTGGACATGTTCACCACTTCTTTCAGATGTCTCACCCTGCATATTGATCTCTTCAGTGAGATCATAAGGGAGACCAACTCATCGAAATCTAGAAATGGCTTTCTGACATATACGAAAGTTACAAAAGACTTCCAAGCCTTTTCATTATTAAGTCCACCCAAGGTAGACGACACCAAATCATCATCATCGGGCATTGCATCAATCGCTGCCAAGGCATCTGCAATGCTCCTTACCTTCAGTGCATACTCATTGATAGACATCTTCCCTTTCTTCAATGTGTTCAACTCTTGCTTGAGTTGAATCTTTCGTGCCTTTGTATTTATAGAAAACATACTTTAAGTATGGTCCAAGCTGCATATGAAATCTCTGCATTTCTAATGTGTCCCAGCATATTATTGTCAATTACTGCAGACAACCAATACATGACCTTTTTATCCTTTGCATTCCATTCCTTCCGTGCCTTTGTCTCTTCTGCAGTTGGAGGATCACTCATCTCCGGTTCCTTTTCTTCACCTGAAACAAACTTGTAGAGGCCTTTTCCAATAAGGAAGTTCGTGACACGGAACTTCCATGAAGGGTAGTTATTCTGTCGAGCTTCTCAATGATGGGGCTTCCACTGTTCTTTGTCATTATCACAAAATTAACACCAAACAGCAAGCAAATCTTTTGCAACCTTCGACCTATAGTGCACAACAATACACCAAATAGTCTTTTTCACTATCTGCTCAATAATACATGCAATCTGTAACCAGTTTACAGATAAACCTTGTGTTTACTTGCTTGTAAACACCTTTGAACTTACAGATCTGAAATCTGTAACTTGCGCACCCACTTTCGGTCAATACAGTCAAAGTCATAGTGTACCCTGAAACTGTTGTCCGCAACCTTGTGGCTCTAAAACAGGGCCTGAAACGGCCTCAGATGCCCAAAATAATTGTGGCAAACCCTAAAGGGCTCATCTGCAAAACACACAGCGCTCTTCCCGCACACAAAATCTCATTGCAATCTGAGATTTTTGCTCTGCCCTGCTTCCGGTGCCTCCACAGGCACTATCCAGGAGAGAGAGTGGAAGAATGGGAGAGCTTCTTACCTGTGGCTTGCTTGCTCGAACCTTGCTTCTTCTCCTTCGCTTCAGCCTTTGAAATCAGCCTCTCTCAATGGCGCAGCTCTAATACCATGTGAAGAATCCCGTGGTGGGGGGAGTTGCTCAAGATGCTGCGCCGATCACACACAGAATGCACAAGGAGAAGCTCACTCAAGAGACAAGAAGAGCGATGGAGGCCAAAAAGTTTTCTTTCTGATTTCATCTTCTTCTTCCACACACTTTACAATGTACACAAAGTATAGATAAGATACAACATAAAGGAAAGTGGCCTACTAAGTCAAACAATGCATAACCGACTACACTAGTCGACTGGCGCTATAACTATGCCAGCTCTGCTGTAGATAGGTATAACAACTTGAATATAATAAGTAATGAGTTAGTGGCCATGTGTGAGTCATAATGACCATCGACGTGCTAAGTATAGATGTGTGGACCCATCTAACCAGGCGGTCCATCATCAATGTCCGCATGTGTTGAGCTTGTCATCTCAACACTTGGATTATAATCATGTCAGTTGGGATTACCTTTAGTACCTTGTCTAGACATAACGGTCTAGATGTATCTGCCGACCACTAGTAATCATAAGTGGATTCCTTTTGGAAGAAAATAGATAAAATCCTTAACTACTTTTAAAATTTCCATCCATTCAAGGCATTTTAGATTAGTCTGCATGTTGAAGAATCGATCAGTCTCAAAGTAACAATAATGCTCATCTCAAAACCATCTTCTTTCCCAATTCACAAGGGATGGATCATGTAGGAGATCGAGTATCCTCATCATTTCTCTTCTCCACTTATCATCCATGGAGTTTAGCGCACATGTGTACATTGCTTGAAAAAAAAGAAAGTTGTTTTAGACTTCATTATTTTGCCAAAGTTTATCCCTTAACAATCAAAAAACTGATTATTACTTACAATAGTTGGCCTTAAAAATCATAGATATTTTTTATTTCAATTATACTCTAATACCATGTGTCACGTGCCTACCTAACAAATCCCTAGCAGCACATTTTAGTGGTCCAGCAAGGAACTATCATAGACGGCTTTGCCTGGCACTCGTGAGAATGCATGGGGTCTATCGTCTAGGTCTCCCAGAGTACACCCTATAACGAAAGGTACCAATCGTACCCATGAGGATCAACCTGCAAGCTCAGGGTCCTAATTTGACAAGTGAGGTCTTGATGCATTAGTTAGCTCCATCATAGGTGTCCTACAAGGGCTTCTTGTCCGACTAGAGTGATCGCAGTTACCCTTGGTTCATGGAGTGCAACACTTTTTTCCAGCAACTGGTTAGGATTCATGGAATCTTAACAGAGTTCTGGTATTGTCACCGCACCTTTCCCCTAAGATAATTACTAATCAAGGTTTTAAGACCTAACCTTAGGTAAGTTAACGCTCACCTCTACCTAATTTTTCTTAATTAATGTTTTGTTCAATCTTTTGAGAGAAGCTCCCAGCTTACTGGGACTACCCATCTGTACGATCGATCCATCAGGGATCTCTCCCACTTGCTTTCCACAAATGGTTTTCTTTAGTTTTCTAACTACCTATCACATTAAGTTATGATATATGAAAGCAGCTTCGTTAATTAACTCGTTATCACATGTTCATTCGCATAATTTTACGGCACAACACAAAAAAAGAGAAAATAGTCTTTCAGCAAAACATATTTTGCAAAGTTATTTACAATGCATTTCCCCTTCTGCCTATGCAGAAGATAAACCTTTGTTCAACGAAAATCCCCTTTTATCTATGTGGAAGAAAAAAAACCCTCCAAGATTTCCATCCCTTCACTAGTACCGAGGACTCCAGGATCCCATCCTGATTTGTGTAAGGGTCAAGTAATTCGTAGGAGGGATTGAGAGATTTACAGCCAGAGCCCTCATGGCACTCCCACCTCCTCCTGCCTAACGGATTCCTCACCAAGCAATCTCTCGCTATCGCGGTCATGCAAAGCTCCTCTCGACGGTGCAAAACAATCCCTGTTGGAGCAGGGTTCTGCGTCTAGCTGTAGGGGAGGCATATCGCGATCTTTCCTCTTATTATCTTGATTATATATTTACAATCAAATCTAATTGCTGCAAGAAAAATTAATATTTCTTGTGCAACCATTAATGTATGCACAAATAAAAAAGAAACAGAGTAAGTATTTTTAGCATAGGAAGTAGGCCCACCCAAATGTAGGGTTTCTCTTTTAAGGTCCCACCTTATTCTTAGGGTTTCACTTCCTACTTAAAACTCTTTTTTGGGATCTGTAAGTTATTTTGTGAATCTAAAGTCTATTTTATCCTTATGAAAATTTTGGTATTTTTGCCTTAAAAGATAATATGGCATTTATACCTATGGCATGCCATTCATGTGATGGCCTTCCTTAACCCGCACTTAGTTGGATTTCAAATGCTTTTCCAAGTCAGTTTAGACTTTTAGAATTTGTATCGGCAAATTCTTATCAATGTCCAACAAGTCCTACAGACTTTGAATATTTATTTAATTTTCTGATATTGATAGTTTCAAGGTTGTCGAGTATTTCACAATTGTTTTTGCTTCAACATTCTCGATATTTTAGGTAAGGTTTTCTCGTTGACTCATATGTGGGTTAACTCATGATATTGATGCTCTCGCTAATATAATCATTAATATTAACATTGTATGTGTTTAGAGCATGAAAAATAATGTTAATTTTATTCTACTCATATTCTATGGTTTAATCGATGATTCCTGACCATTTGCTAACAAACTTTCAACGTTATCTAGAAAGAGCAATTTTCATTTAGATATGTCCTAAGAAGAATGCTAATTATTTTTCTGAAAACTTTATTCTAGGCAATGCAAAAATCATAAGTGTAATTTTTCTTTCAGACATCAAATTATATTACTATGCACCTAATTTATGCGCATCTAGTATATATTTTTCTATGTAAATTTTTGTTGATTTAATACATTGATTATTTCATGATATTATCTAAATGATTTTCTATAAATTACTAAAATTCATATGCGTATGTTTATCATTAGCAAAATAAAATAGAGATAATCACTTTCAAGAAAAAAATATAAAATATTTTCTTTTCTAAAAATATCTACCTTTTTTCTATTATTATAATCATATGCGTCATTAATAAAATAATAATAAATATCGCAAAATAAACCATAATTAAGATATATTTTTAATGACAGATATATAATTATTTTCCAAGTAAAAGAGCATTTTCATAGAATAGTTAATTATTATATTACTTAGGCTATTTTTCTAAGCGATAGTTTATATGCATTTTCTTTAGAATGCATTTGTAATTGTGTAAAGCCAAATATATCAATAATATTATAAAATATTATTATTTTTCGAAACGACGAGATGTTATCTCTCTCAAATTTGTTGTAACGAGGGTTTTGCCAATTCCTACCCCGTCATTTTCTCCATCAGTTGTGTTCTTTTGATTCCCTTTTTTCAAATGGGCTTTTTCAATTTCTACAACCTCGTAGAGCCATGGATGTCAGACAAAATTGACATGGTAGTTCAGGGAGAGTTGTTGGTCATCTAAAATTTTTTTATTAGCATTTTGCTTAGTGATTTGGTTGTATGGGAGAAATGAATAACAAGGGTAGAGAAAATGGAAATGAGGTAGAAGAGGGGTATGTTCCTCCTTCAAAGATCAAGCTACAATGGAAAAGAGAAGTAGAGAAAATTTTCCATCATCACGAGGCCTTCCTTTTTGCTTTCTTTATGAAGGAGAGAGGGTGTATTTATATGCATGAAGGGGAGCATGCAGTCGACTCATTCTTTTGGCTACTTGTCAAGAGCCATGTGAGCTTTATTAAAAATGCATTTTGATTCCCTACCTGTTGGATGGTGGCATGGGGATGATTTTAGAATGCTTTCTCTCCCTCCAGGAGTAAAAAACGTCATGAATTTTGACCTATTTTTCAAAAACGTCTTTTTTTCTTCAAAACGATTTCATCTAGTGGTTTTTGGCCAAGCTACCTCATGACTTATCTAGTTTATAAAGTCATGCCATACTCTTTGATACTTAACTTACTCATCAATATCATACTCGTTTTTGTGTGTTCTGTCTATTGATTAAGGCTTTTGCAATTTGTCTTGCAGCTATAAAATCAATGCGATCTTTGATACATTAAATGGAATCGGGAATACTAAATCAAATATAATGCAGAAAAATTTATGATCAAGCCATCGTAATATTATTTATGAGGCATCTTTGCTTTTTGTTGGCTGGGAATATGGAGGCATCTTCTAGTGTTGGATTGCGGAATTGATTTAATGCAAGACTCGATATTAAGAAAAATACATACGGTCACTTATGTGATAACTCGACGAAAAATCTTTAAAACATTTCAAGTCTAAATGTGTTTCTTGATATGAAGTGTTATGGCGAAACTATTACAATTAGCTCTCTGATGTATCTTGCTTTTTGATGAAAAATATTCTATTTGCTCTCCAAAATTTTTGGTGGTTGTGTCATTCAAACTATATTTTCTTATGAACGTGAACTCAAAGTTCTGTGGATATCTTTTCTATGTGAGCTATGTATGTGTGTGTAAGTTATCCTTATGAAGAGGAGATGAAGTTGGAATTGAAGCTGATCAAAGCTAGATGATGGTTGAAGATAAAGCTATGAATTTTGTGCAAATGAGAAAGAAAAGCTATTATATCCTTTAATATTTAATTTGGTTATATTTTGCTATGTTAAGAGTTTATTAATGTTGGTTGATTGCTTTCCTTTCATATATATATTTAGACCCAAGTTATTGTGTAGCCTAGATGGAGTTAGAGTTGATAGATTGGAGATAATCATTTGAGTGATTGGTTGTTTAGAGATTTTATTGTTCTTTTTCGAAGATCACGAGGATGCTCTCCATTTAAGTGTAGGGATATGTTGAGGACTCAAATGATTGGAATTTTTATTGCTCACTGAATGATTGATTTTGTGATAAAATTGATAGGTTTGAATGGTATTTAAAGTGTTTTGTGATGGATTGAATGTATTTGAGGAGTTCATATTGATTTTTGATTGAGTTGTGATGTTATTTTTAGTTTTGTAGTACATTTGTTTGGTTTTGATAGGTTTGTTTTGCTTTTGTTTTGGTTTGTTTTCTTTCTATTTGAGAGGTTGAGATTATGAATTTTGGATTTAAGTGGGATTGAGTATATGTTGAATGGTTTTTAATCAATTGGATTGGTTTTGTTTTGAGTTATGAGATTTTATGATGTTTTGTTGATGATTTGTTGAGCTTTTGTATATATTCTATTTGTCTTTTGTCATTTTTGAGAGTGCTATGGAATGAATGTTTTCCAATCTTGGAAATGGAATAATGTAGGCTCAAAAGAGTTTGAAGAAGTGAAGATATAGCTGTTGAAGACTTGAATTGAAGACTGAAGTGACAGTAACAATAGTGAGTTCTAAAAGGTCACTGCAATGTCTCTGGTGTATCTTCGAATCAAGTATACCTCTTGGGATAATTGAGTATTATTCTATTGTATTGGATGAGGATTATGATGTATGAGTGATTGAGATTATATGTGAGAGAGACATTAAAAAACATGGTCAATTTTCTATGGTAAAACATTGTATCTATGAGAGATTGTGAGAGATTAAGGGAAAAAGACTATGAATCATGAATAATGAAGCTTATGTGATTATTTTTTATTTAATATTGATCATTCATTTGTGTTCATTTCATTTGTGGTTGGTAAAGATTTGTTGTGATAAATCCATGGGAGATTCATTCTATGATACTACGATGAGAATTCATGTTGTTGGTTTTTTTTTTCTTATGGTTCCTTGAAAGCATGAAGAACAAGCTTGTTGATGTGACAATATATATTTTCTCACAGTACTTGCCCCATTTCTTTTGTGTTCTCTAGAGAGATCCACATATTTTTCTGTGATAAAATAATACAAAGTTTCAAGATCTATTGCATAGGGATTATGGATAACTGTAATTGCCACTTTATTCCAGATATGTATACCAGCATGGAAAAACGTAAATTTCAAAATAATCTTATCTAATAGACCATTACATAGTTTTTAATACCTATTGTAGGGATGCCACTACAAGATTGCAAGTATTGCTGCAAAAAATGTAGGATTGCAAGTAGTAAATTACCTCTTTCTATTCCAAATAAATACTCATCGTGAAAATACATACATTCTAGCATACTCTTTCTGGATAAGTACTACAGAGCTTTGAGCTGAAGAAATTCAGATTGTATGAGTGTAAACATAACCATGTGAGCAAATCTTGTCATTTTCGAAAAATCCCACAATTTATTACACCCACTGTTGTAAATCCTCAAAACTTTCCACGACTAACTTTAGTCATATATTTAGCCTTCCATAGTACTATATACACTTTTGAATATAACAATCCTTCAATCACCAAAAATCTTGTTTCCCTTCTCTAATTGATGAGAAACCTTTGACATATGACATGCACAATTGAAAGCACAAAGTGAGATAGTCTTCCTATTGTCTCTCCTACTGACAACAACACCTTCAATAGAGGACTACAATCACTGTGCTTCCTATAGCAAGAGAAAGGGAAAGAGAGGATGAAACCAAACCCTTGATGTCATAGTCATAGAATAGAAGAATTGCAGTAGTAGACTTCATCATGAAATTCCATCTTTCAATACATCCCCATTAGCTCTAAAAAGCACATGCAAGCTTCAATCACATGTTGCATGTCTCTTTCCTCATGATGTGTTTTTTTCACTTCTTTAAAAACCTCCTATATTTTTCATCTTTATTAAGGTCCCTACCATGCCAAGTGGCAAACATGCCATTAAACACTTAAAAATTCCAATTGGGATCCAAAATACCTTAGTGGGACCACAAATCCTATTAGTAGGAGTGACTTTTCACAACATGAATAGATTTCAAAACTAAGTAACAAAAACATGTTGCAAAAATGTGAGTTACCACTTAAGACTCCCATCCATTAACACAATTTCCGCTATGAGTTAGTGAAAAGTCAAATGAATGTCATTAACATTACTTGTCTAGTTTGTCTGCATGTGGTGACATGTCCGTAAGAATTTTCACACACCAATGCCATCATGCTACATGAATATGCCAAAATGTCATATTCAATCTCCAAAGACTAGAAATACCTCACATGATATATTTAAGAGAGATGGAAACCTTCCTCTTCATTTTTAACAACTTGTACATTGATAAAGGGAAGCCATCAACAAATCATCATCATCCTCTTGACTGCACCACTCCTTATCATCAAAAGAATCAAAATCACCATCACAAGATATGAACTTCTAGGATGCTTCCTATGTAATCTTGTGATCACAGATCATCAATTGATGAAAATGAGAAGATGATAGGTTATGTATTAGCCACAAGCCATCCTCCAAACCATACTTATCTACCTTGACAACATCATTAAATCCTTCTCATACAGAACAACTAGAATAGCCAAGTATTGTCAAGATAAGGAGGCCTCAAAATAGGGGACCATGGAAAAATGCAAGTTGGAACATGGAAAGAGACATTATTTTAGGTGATTTTATTAATAGTACCTTGTGACACTAGCGTAGGTATATATGGTTCTAAGACTTGTAATTGGTGTAATGTTGCCCAAAAACGTGTGACATATTTAGCCCTCCCTCCCTCTGCAAGCATTCATGCACAATGGCTAGCCTAGATCATAAAGAGAAGTAGTTATGCTATCCTTTTGTTGATTTGCCTTGAAAACCTTTTGAGTAATGGGATCAAATACATAAATAATTACTGCTTCATGCCATGTTGTACATATTGTTGAGCTATAAGAAGGTGTCACATCCTAATGCAACTCATATGCATATGAGCATTCCACTTTACCATCCCAAATGTATTGCTTGGCATTAACCATCTCTCCATAATTAGCCTCTTAACCTTGTTGAGATAGAAATATGCCTCTAAGTTTCTTCACATCCTTGTCTACAAGAACTGGCAAGCATCCAATTACTAAGATCAAAGAGTTTGTAATATTCATTTGTAGCTCAAGATGCACAAGAACTTCTAAAACTCCAACCATTATTTGCAAAAAAATCTCACATTATATTTGCATGCCATCTTTAATATGTGGACCATTTTCATTTCTTCTTTTGACCTCTTTTCCACCAAATCATAGGGACACTCACATATGTCTTGTGGTTTCTCTTTCTCATTAGGCAATAAGCTCCTTTGATCCGCTATGAACCTTTCCTTAATGCATTGTCTATCCCACAACTTTACATACAATTTCCCAAGAAAAGTGCTTCGAAAAGCATTAGAAAACAACCATGTATACAACATACTTGACTTTGTTTAGAGATATCCTTTGGTGCCCCCTCTAGCACGAAAGCCTTGTCTTTAACATGCTCCCTTGCATAGTCCACACTAACCATATTTCCATCAATTGTGTCATATCCACATGTTTTTGGGCTCATTTACATGCTTTTCATGACGTGCAATAACATACATACATCCAAATACCCAAAACCATAGAGGTTTTAATGCATCTTTTCATCTTCATAAGCACATATGAAGAAATTAGTGCTACCTTTTTATTGATTGTATTTCATCATGATGACCATACCCTAGTTGCAATACTTCTTTTTCATGAAGCATCAAGCTCCCTTGATGCATTGTATATCCTTCTTTGAAACCATAGCTATTTCCCATTGTTACTTGCAAATACCTTGCTTCATTTTAAGAGAGAAATTTTTACTTTGCATATCTTGAACCTCATTTACAACAATGTCCTTTGTGGTAATATCTAACATGATCATAGTATCAACATCCTATTCAACTTTCTCTAATGCATGCTTCATAGTTATAGTAAGAGTCGACTTTGTAGTGTCTTAGCTTTTTACTCTAATGACAATTATATGATTTTCAGCTTTGAGATCTAGATGGGTCCACTCATAAGAGATGTCCAATACAAGTTCTAGCATAAACCAACCAAGAATACCCTTATGAAATCCATGAGATAGGGCCCAAATATTTTCTACATATCTCTCTAAAAGGATGCCAGAGCATTATTGAGGCCAAACCACATCATTGCGCATACATAGACTCCCTATGTAGTGATGAAAGCTATCTTAGCTTCGTCTTTGGGAGCAAGGCGCACTTGATTGTATCTATTGAAACCATCAAGAAAAGAGTACATCTCTTGGCTAGCTATTTTATCTGGTATAGTATCCAAGCAAGGGATAGAAAAAGGATTTGGGATTGTGGCTACATTCAACTTTCATTAGTCCACACGTATCTACAGCTTGTTCTTTTGGAAATAATGATGATTGGGGATATCCAATCCACACGATCTTCTAGAGTAATCCAAGTCTGAATCAGAAGTTGATTCACTACATCGTGTTGGTGTTTTTCAGCTAACTTACTGGATCTTTTCCCTTTTCCTGATTTCTCTTTCGACAGGAAGTGCTTTAACCTGATAGCTTTCTTATAAAAAGGCAAATGCTAGTACCGGATAGATCATTAAAAGAAAAAGCTTTCCAAATAGGTTTATTGAAACCTTGGACATATAGGGTATTCAACATTTCATACTCACATACATTCAATCTAGTTGGAATGGAATATGGAAGGCATTGAGGGCTTCATTCCATGATGACCAACTGTGCCCTACAGCTAGCCAAGTTGCAACCTTCTTCTGCATCGAAGATTCAAAGATGGTAACCTTGTGAGCTTCATTGGCTTGACCAAGGTAATTGACCGTGTACACCACATCAAACTACCATGTAAAAGCATCAGATTCATCAACAGAAGATTCGAGGAATTTTGGGAGGGAAATACTAGGATGATGTGCCATTGAAATTGAGATGATAGGTGAAGTTAAGATTATTGGTGGGACACCTACCAGATTGAGTGAAGCTAAAAATCAACTTGCTAGATTTAAAGGAATAATAGGCAAAAAGATAGATGGGTTTGGTTCATTCCTAGTCAGGGGAGTGGAGCGCCAATGATGCTTTTGAAATTCTCTAGGGTAGGTTGTTGCACCTCGACTATGGCAGCATTGAGGAACATGATGGCCTCAAGAGGTGATATCATCTGGCGTTGTCAAGATTGGGACTGTTATGTATGGCTTACAACCACAACTACCTCAGGCGGGACTGTGCGAACATGTATGCATTTAGCTTAGCACATAGAGGAACGATAATCATGGTCAACATGTGTTATCAGTATTCAAGTACAACTGCCGCAAGAATGAAGGATCCAAACTTGAGTGGCCTAGAGCCCTCAACTCTTTTCAACAAGTTGTCAAGTTCTTCAATTTCAATCTATATAACAACCAAAACAATTTTCTTTGTTAATGGATAAAAATTATAGAATTACTTATCTATTAAGCATAACAAAAATATTATATCTTACTAAAAAACTTAAAATCTCTTACATACCTTGGGTTTTTCATATTATTCAAGAAGGCTCTCATAATAAATATTTATTAAGTTATTTAGCTTCTCCCCTAATGCACGTTTCAATTTTTCTCATAACCCATGTCTTCAATAACAAGTCTTTTTTGGACCTTTGAGAACTCTTCTTTTGTGGGCAACTCCTTATTTTTATAATCCACAATGTGATTAACACATGAATACACAGCTAGAGAGCTATCTTTAAAATTCTCCCCCTTTAGATTAAGAGCTATTAACGAGTATGGTTCATAACTAATGGAATATTTATCATTCTAAACCCACCTTGCAAGGATAGTTAAGCAATAAATCTTCTTTGAGATTAAGATGTTGAATGTCATTGAGCAACGCATATCTTATTTTATTAATAAGGCAACTTGGAAATGTTAGGACACAAAGAAAAAGGTCTTCTTAAACCTCTACATTTAAAAATCTATCTCTGTCTCCTCCACTTTTTTGATGTTCTCACTCTTGAATACAACTTGATCAAAACCTTAGACCTACGAATTCTCAATATCCTCTTGAAATATCTCTACCTTACCTTCAACCTATCCATATGGACATGCATCATATTCTCCCTTCTTTTCTTGCACTTCATTTAAAGAAGAATCTTCCATATATTGAAGGAAGACAAGGCAATCTATGTCCTCAACAAAAAGACAATATTCTCCATCCTTACGATAAGGGTAGTTGACTTAATTCTTCTTGAGCTCTTCATTAATAAGGTTCCACTTGGTAACCGGAGTAGTCATGGGATCATTGGTTACTTTTATCATATCAACGTAATGCACATAACTATCAATTGCAAGGCTCTCTACATTCCTCATATAATTTTCCCTATAAATCAATGCTTGTTAAAAAGATACTCGAGAGGCTCTTGAAGATTGAAAGGAACCTTTTGAACTTAGATAAGTTTTCTATTCTATGAAGAAAATTAAAAAAACATGTAATGTTTGTATCATTGATAGGTTCTTGCTCCATCACTTCCCAAGAAAGTCTCATTTTGTCATTTTTAAAATTAAAAATACTATTAATATGTTTTTTCTACAAAAGATGAAAATTGTCAACACTAAGGTAGCTCATTTTTAGAAACATGAAATTTGTGCAACGAGACTACATACCACACTATTGAATTTATGTTTCTAAAGATAGTGCAAAATAAATGATAGAAAGTGATTATTTTTCTCAAAAAAGATAAAAACTAAAAAATGATATAACTTGTTTCAAGAAACACAAAATTTGCCTAAGTAGACAATAGAGCACAACATAAACTCATGTTTATTAAGACAAAATAAGAAAGAATGCTAGTAGTGAAAGTCTATAACCTATTGTGGTAAGCTATGCCAAAAAAAGTGCACTTTATCATGCGAGACTAACACAGTTAGCATTTTATAAAAGAATATAAATTCTATAAAAATTGAAGATTCTATCACATTTTTGAAAAAGAAGTTTCTAAACATTGTTGTGAAAACCCTGTTGCAATAAAAAATCTTTATTTATGTCTATCATATAAAAAAAATCCTAATACCGACTTGTAACATCATAAAGGAGAAGGACAAACAATGAGAGTTTCAAAGCATATGTTATGTTGATGAGTAGTCGATTTAGAGGTGTAGCCTTTTGTAGGATTTCAGAGCATTTTTGACAGATCTGTAAGGAATTTTCAATGAAAATTGAATAGTTAAAGCTTCAAAGTGTCGATCTATGCAAAGTATTCAAGGTGCAAGACATAGAACATTTTGAAGTTAGAGGCATAGCGAAGTGCTAAGTCAAGTTTACAAGGAGTGTAGAAGAGTGAGAGGTGATGCTAGAGCATTGTGGAGTCCTATCAGGTGCATTAGTGGCGATTCAAGGCATGTGCTTCTATAATAATATAGCCCCTATGCCTCTACTATTGACATCACATTGTATGGTAAAGCCCCTAGGCAAGAGTTCTTTTAACTAATTGAAGCTTCTATTTGCAAGGATATCCCAAATGAAAGCTTCCTTCTTCAACCTCTTAATCAATTGATCTACTATAGTCATATGATGCTATATGAACCTACAATAGAATGATGATAGACCAAGAGATCCTCTAAGGAAATTAGTAGTGGTAGATGTTGGCCAATATTTGACATGATGCATTCTTTTGGGGTCAATAATATCCCTTTTTCACTAACAATGTGGCCTAAGTACTCCACCTCTATCTACATGAATGAGCACCTTTTCTCCTTAGGAAAGAGCCTATGGTGCCTTAACACATCAAAAACCTTCCTTATATGTAACAAATGGTTCTCCAATATATTGCTAATGAAAATTAGTATATCATCGAAGAACACTAGAATAAACTTGAAGAGGAAAGGCTACAAAATCTTATTCATCAAACTCTAGGTTTTAAAAATCCGACTTAGAAAAAAAGAATTTTTTTCTACTTTATAATAGAATCCATGGTTATAGATGGACGTGCCTCTCTAAACATATAAGAATAGATATTTCAATTTATATATTCAAATACTATGTTTTTCCTATTTTTATATATTATTTCAATAATAACCTTTCAAAATAGTTTAGGTGAATGGGATATTTGTTTGTACAAATGGCATTAGCGACGGTATAACCCACGATCAATGCTAAAGGCAGTTTTAACCTCATCACCCTCTTGCATTCAAATTTGATGGTTGCCTGATCTTGCTAAAGAACTTAGATCTCTTGAGCTCATCAATCAAATCATCCACTTTAAGAATCGGGTACCTCTTCTTCACTGTGATCTTCTTTAGATCTATATAGTCTATACAGATCCTAAAGGATCCATCTTTCTTCTTCATTAACAAGACTAGTGAAGCATATGCTAAAGAACTAAGCCCAATGAAAACCATCTCTAGAAGCTCCTTGATTTGCTTGGCCACTTCTTTATGCTCACATTCAGACAATCTACATGGTGGTTTATGACTTGCTTGGAGTGTGGCTCTAGGTCTATAAGGTGATTCAATGATCTCTTGGAAGTTAATGACATAAGCACCTCAAACAAATCCATGAACTCTCCTTTAGTAGAGATGTTAATGCTAGATTATTAACTAAATCCTTTGACAGATATTCAACCTCTTGATTTATGTGTAAAACAAAAATTTGAGAGCAATTTTTATGCTCCTTAAGCTGCTTAATGGTGATAAGCTAAAAATCTAACTTAGAACGGATTCTTTGTAAATGGATAGGCTAACTATCAATGGAAACTCCATATACAACTATGAAAAATCAATAGTAATCCTGAGAGTGGAGTTTTGAGCCCGAGATGTGCCTAAAATTTGCCAAAAAATCCATAATTTAGGAAAAAATATTTAACATCGAAGGCGGCAGCTGCAGCTAGGACAATTTTAAGCACCAAGTGAAAGACGGCTTTTAAAAGGCATCCGAGGGACACTTGTGGATTTTTGATAAATTTTTCAACTACCGTGCAGGATGCCAGGAGTTACCAGTCAATGCGGAATGACGAGACGGACGCACAGGATTTTTCAGAGGCTGAAACGAAGTCCGGACGCGGAAGAGGCCACAAATGGGCAAGATTTGAAAAGGTGGACCAAACCTTAGGCCAAAGGGGGGAGGGGGGGGTCCCTCTTGGCTGACTCTATCACCAGTCTTTGCGCGAGATATGGCTGTCTGGATGAAGAGATCAGAATCTAGTCTTTCTCTCTCCTCTCTGTCTCTCCCCTCTATGGGCTATTCATGTGCACCATCTTGAAGGAGGAACTAGGAGGGAGAATGAAGAAAATGTTGGTGGAGATGCTGAAGATTGATGTGCAGCATTGGATTGAGAGAAATGGAGGCTCCATTTGCTGGTTATGCAGTCATTCAAGGTGTCTCGAATTACGTAAAAACACGGTATGACCATTTTTATGAAGAAAATGAAGGATTTTTTATATTTTATGATGATAATTATTTTCTTATTGGATGAAAATTTATTTGTGTGCTGGTTCCATCATGAATAATTGTTTTTCATCAAAAAATTTTGATTTTGCAATGATTTACATGCTCTATTTAATTCCCGTAAGCTCTAAATGCGGTCTTTAGGTGGTAAAACGGTAGTTTTTCTGTTTGGGGTGGGTAAAAGGTGTTCTCATGGGTGGAAAATAAAAGATAAATTGAATGTTAGTATGTTGAAGTGATTGTAATAAGAAAAACCAGAAAATAGTATATTTTATTGCCAAATAAATCAAGAAAATTGAAAAAAATAAGGGGAAAAATAGAAATGCATCTTGAAAAAATAAGGAAAAATATAATGATTGTTTGTGGATGTGTGGTAGTGGCTGATGCTAGGAGGCACATCTCACGGTGGAATCCGTGAGGTTTTACGGTGGATTCCGTAAACTTTGTTGACCGGGGCTCATACACAAAGTGGATTCTTTGTGCGAGAAGTTGATGGGGACGCCTATCCTTTTTGGGCGTTTCATTAATTTAGTGTGTACATGGGTGATTCCATAGCGGGTGATTCCATAAAATACATATTAAATTAATAAATGTTTATGAGTTTAGGGTGCGCACTCGTAATAAATTAAGGTTAGGATTGATTTCTAACCAGTTGATTTATTTATGTAGCTCAAGACTGCTAGGTATTCACTTTTGTCGGTTTAATTGTATTATTATACTAACGATTGTGAATGTTTCAATTGATGTGTAGAGATAGCAGTAGTGGCGGAGGAAAGCATTGGAGGATAGCGTGTATTCGAGTTGTCACTTATATTTTGATGGGCGCATACCTTAGGCATGGCGTCTATATTTTGTCGTGCCTATTTATTGAGGCGTTGGATATTTGTTTATTATTTGTATGCGCATGGGCGCCCGATTATGATATTTGTATTTGGACATTGTATTGGGTACGCCTGACTCTTTGGGCGCCCGCCCATTAGCTTTATTTCTATTTTGTGCTAAAGCAAACTTAAAAGCCAAAAGCATGCTATTTTGTAATTTGGGCTATTATTTGAGCTTGAAGATGATTAATACATAAAATACATGCTTTGTGGAGCGCTCACACAAGGCATGGGGAGAGATTGCACCCAATTGGTCTCTTGTTCATGTCGTGCATGCTTTTTACCTTGAGTTTTGTGCAAAAAGTAGAGTTCTTTTGTTCTTGGGGACCTTCCGACATTCACTATGTGAGCATATGGCATTCGATCTACGCACCAGTGGTATCAGAGCGAAGCTGAGATCAAGAGCTTCTAATCGCTACCCATCTTGTGCGAAGGCGGAGCTCTTGGAACGATCGAGCTCTACTATCGATCTCATTGCGAACGGTCGATACGGGTGGATTCCTGGCGGTCAAGAACCTCTGTTTCCAACCTCTAATCGCGAAGGACCGGTCTGCAACGGTGGAGGATCACTCCTACATCCTCTTCTCCAAGTTGTGGATATACAGAGATAAGCCATATCTTTTCTTAAGCTTCAAAGCTTAAGTTTTTAAGTTATAAAGCTTAGCTTAGCTTGAAGCTTTAAAAAGCTTTTAAAAAAAATCAAATTGTTGATCAACGACGGCAGGATGTGCTAGGCGGAGAATATTCCGCCGAGGACATATTCATGTCCTAAAAGTCGACGACTCGTGAAGAAGCTAAAAGCTTCTTAGTAACCTAAGTCTACTAAGGTTCTCCAACTCTTCAAGTTCAAATTTACCTATCCTGCAAGTTCTGTTAGTCATAAGTCACATAAATCTATCAAGTTGAACAAGTTTTGTAAGTCTGTAACTTTGCAAGTCACAGTCAAGTAACCAGAAGTCAGAACTGACTTGTGCCCAAAACCCCTATAAGGACTGTTTCTGCGCAGAAGTACCGAACTGTAAAGTTGTTCCCTGGAAGGTACTGTTTGCATACGCAGACTTGCTGAACCAGTTTCAGCACATGCAGAAGGTCAAAACGCAGATTTTTCAAAGATTACAAATCCCGCAATAGCCAAAGACGAAGATTGTGAAAGCCACACACAAAAATATATAAGCCTTGTACACCCGATCTTGAGCTACGCTCATCCCGCTAATTGGATTTTGAGAGTGTGAGGTCTTTTGAAGTTTTGCAGGATGACATAACAAAATATGGATGATTTGATGTGGTTGAAGGCAATCTTCCTGAACTTACGATGGAGCAAATGTTGGATTTAATTATGATGCAATTGGACGAAGAATGAAGAGCCCGGCAAGCATTGCTTGTGAGTCGCTTCAGGTACGTCTTTAGGTACGCATGCTTGAAGACGTACCTGAAGCGACTCACAAGCGCAAGTATATGTCTGGATTACTTGCGCATTACTGTGCTGAAGTCAATATGTTCAAGCCTGCAACTCTTGAAAATGCAATTTCTTTAGCTCATGACACTGAAGACAAGCTTTGAGGAAGAGACAAGTGTCCACAACAATTTCAAGCAAATGGTAACTATGGATCTAAGCAATTCAATTCACATTTTAGAAGATTCAATCAAGGTTAATTTCCTTCATCATCTTTCCGTAAATCTTGGGCAAAACCACCTGCTTTACCATCGAATACCAATCAAAACCCTAAGCCAACTTCACAGCCAAATCCTAATATTCCTAGACTTCTTGCCATTGCAAATAATGTATCTAAAGCCAAACCTATAGTGTGTTACAAATGCCACCAACCTGGACATCTAGCAGGCCAATTGCCAAATGAAGAAGCCACCTGTCCATATCAACTATCTTGGAGCAATGGAAGATGAAGAACATGAAGAAATGCCTAATTTCACGGAAGATGAAGATGACATTACTATTCCTTCAGATACTTTACTAGGTATGCCAACTCCACATTCTTTATTGACAATGAAATGTTTAGTGCATGGAAAAGAAAAGATTATTTTGCATGATGATGGTAGTACACATGATTTTATTTCTGCAAAGTTAGTGAAATAATTGAAATTACAAACTGTTCCTACGCATTAAAGCAGCATTCTTAGGCACAAGGTATAATGGAACACAAGAGGTGCATGATCTAGAAATTCAAATTGGTGAATATATTGAAAGAATGAATTTTCTAGTTGTACCATTACAATCCAGTGATATTATTTTAGGTATGCCTTGGCGACATCAACATAATCCTGATATAGATTATTCCACACATTCAATTAATATTCATTTTCAAGGAAAACATATTACATTGTATGGTATGCATGCATCTAATGCTTTTCCACTGCTTTCTCATAATCAAGCTAAACGTGCATTACGCAAAAGTAGTAAATATTATCTAATTTGGGTGAATGAACTGCAAGCTAAAGAAAAACATATGCACCCTAGGCATAAAGAATTTCTTGCACAATTTAAAGACTGTTTTGCAGAAGATCTACCACTTGGTTTACCTCCTTCATGTCTTGAAGACCACAAAATAGATTTAATTCCTGGTACACAACCACCTTGTAAAGCACCATATAGGCATAACCAGATAGAGCAAAAATAAATTCAAAATCAAGTTGAGGAATTACTAAATAGAGGATTGATTAGACCTAGTAGTTCTCCATTTGGTGCACCTGTTTTGTTGGTAAAGAAGAAGAATAATACTTATTGTATGTGCATTGACTATCGTGCTTTAAATAAAATTACTGTAAAGAATAGATATCCAATTTCTAGAGTCGATGATCTTATGGATAAACTGCAAGGTTCTGCCATATTTAGTAAAATAGGTCTTAAATCTGGTTATCATCAGGTGAGATTAGATAAGTCTGACATATTCAAGACTGCATTTAGAACACAATTTGGTCATTATGAATTTTTAGTGATGCCTTTTGGATTGACTAATGCACCTGCTACATTTAGTAGAATGATGAATCATATATTTTTAAAACATCAGTATTGTGTTATTGTATTATTTGATGATATCTTGGTGTTTAGGAAAAATGAGAAAGAACATTATGAACATATGTCCTTGGTTTTCAAGTTGTTGAAAGATAATCAATTGTATGCTAATAAGGAAAAGAGTGAGTTCTTTCAAACAAAAATTGAATATTTAGGTCATATTGTGTCATCAGATGGTATTAAGGTTGACCCTAAGAAGATAGAAGCAATAGTGAACTAGCATATACTTAAAAATGTGCATGAGTTACGTTCTTTTCTAGGTCTTGCTAGTTTTTACAGGAAATTTGTGCGAAATTTTTCATTACTTGCTTTGCCTTTGACTAAACTTTTAAAGAAAGGTATTGTTTATCATTGGTCTGATAATCAACAGAAATCCTTTGATTTATTGAAACATGCATTAACCCATGCTCTTGTATTATAACTGCCTGATTTTAATAGACCATTATTTTTAGTAGTTTACTGATGCTAGCGGATCTGGAATAGGAGCCGTACTTATGCAAGATAATCATCCCATAGCCTATTCTAGTTGTAAACTGAAACCTTCCGAACTTAAATATTCCACATATGATAAAGAATTATTAGCTGTGGTACAAGCTTTAAGACAATGGAAATATTACTTAATGGGTTCTGAGTTTATGATTAAGACCGATCAACAAAGTATTAGACATTTACTTAGCCAACCTCAAATATCTAGCCGACATATCAAATGGGCAGCTTTTATTCAGAGCTTTCATCAAATTATTCAATATCAACCAGGTAAAGAAAATGTAGTGGCCGATACATTAAGTAGAAGACCCACCATTCATAATATCTCTGTTATATCATTTGATTCTCTAACTCCTATGAAAGATACTTATCATCAGGACATTACTTTTCATGCTAATTGGAATAAATTAGTTAGAAATAGCTGGATTCCTATGATTCAATGTCTTATAATGATGGATTCATGTTTTATGAAAAGAGATTATGTGTTACAGTTCCATTTAGATCTTTTGTTTTGAATGAGATTCATTGTCCTCCATATCAAAGTCATAGAGATATCATATCTACTTTGCATACATTGACTCAAGATTTTTATTGGCCACATATGGACACTGATGTATCTAACTTTGTTTCTGCATGTCTGATTTGTCAAAGAGTTAAGAGACATCATGGTAAACAGTATGGATTACTTATGCCTTTATCTGTTCCATCAACACCATGGGAACAGATTTCTATGGATTTTATTACTGGTTTACCTAATACTAAAGCTAACCATGACATGATTTGGACTGTAGTATACAGGTTTAGTAAACAAGCATATTTCATTCCATGTAAGAAAACTTTAACAGCATCTCAGGCAGCACAATTGTTTTTGAAAACTGTTTTCACTAATCATGGATTACCAAAAGTTATTATTTGTGATCGTGATTCTAGATTTTGTAGCAACTTTTGGATTACTTTGTTTGCTAACCTAGGAACAAAAATTGATTTCTCATCTGTATTTCATCCTGAAACTAATGGACAAATAGAAGCCACTAACAGTACTATTTTAGATATTTTACGTTCTTACACTATTTCTAAACCACAGACATGGGACACACATTTGCATTTACCACAGTTTGCATATAACAATACACCACACACATCTACAAAGAAAGCACCGTTTGAAGTGATTTATGGTTATAGATTGTCTACACCTGTTGCATCTTTATCAAATAGAATTCAGAGTGCCGATGATATTGCTACTATGCACGCTACTATTTTTGATGAGGTTAAAGACATGATTGCTAAAGCCAAGCAATTATATACAAAACAAGCCAATAAGAAAAGACAAGCAATGAATTTCAAAGTTGATGACTATATTTGGTTGAGAATAGAAAAACGTAGATTACAAAGTGTAGATAAACATCCAATTGTGAAATTAGCACCTAGATCCTATGGCCCATTTAAGATCATTCACAAAATCAATGACAATGCATTCAAGTTAGAATTACCACCTCACTAGAAAATTCACAACACATTTCACATTAGTTTATTACGACCCTTTAGAGGCCAATTACATGTACACCCTGTTTATGAAAACCCACCTTTGTTAGATGAAGAGACTGAAATACTTAAACCTGAAGCTATTCTAGGTACTGACTTTATGACCACTAGAATTGGCCGAAGATATTCTAGATATTTAGTCAAATTTAAAAACCATCCTGTAGAGGAAGCCCAATGGATGCACGCTAGAGACTTAAATGCTTTCCCCACTCTATTAGCTCCACATTGAGCTAATAGCAATTGAGGTCAATTGCTATCCCACCCCGGGGGTATGATGCCAGGAGGCATATCTCACAGTGGATTCCGTGTCATGGTGGATTCCGTGAGGTTTTACGGTGGATTCCATAAACTTTGTTGACCGGGGCTCATACACAAAGTGGATTCTTTGTGCGAGAAGTTGATGGGGACGCCTATCCTTTTTGGGCGTTTCATTAATTTAGTGTGTACATGGGTGATTCCATAGCGGGTGATTCCGTAAAATACATATTAAATTAATAAACGTTTATGAGTTTAGAGTGCGCACTCGTAATAAATTAAGGTTAGGATTGATTTCTAATCAGTTGATTTATTTATGTAGCTGAAGACTGCTAGGTATTCACTTTTGTCAGTTTAATTGTATTATTATACTAACGATTGTGAATGCTTTAGTTGATGTGTAGAGATAGCAGCAGTGGCAGAGGAAAGCATTGGAGGATAGCATGTATTCGAGTTGTCACTTATATTTTGATGGGCGCATACCTTAGGCATGGAGTCTATATTTTGTTGCGCCTATTTATTGAGATGTTGGATATTTGTTTATTATTTGTATGTGCATGGGCACACGATTATGATATTTGTATTTGGACATTGTATTGGGTACGCCTGACTCTTTGGGCACCTGCCCATTAGCTTTATTTCTATTTTGTGCTAAAGCAAACTCAAAAGCCAAAAGCGTGCTATTTTGTAGTTTGGGATATTATTCGAGCTTGAAGATGATTAATACATAAAATACATGCTTTGTGGAGCGCTCACACAAGGCATGGGGGGAGATTGCACCCAATTGGTCTCTTGTTCATGTTGTGCATGCTTTTTACCTTGAGTTTTGTGCAAAAAGTAGAGTTCTTTTGTTCTTGGGGACCTTCCGACATTCATTACGCGAGCATACGGCATCCGATCTGCGCACCAATGGCAGAGCATGAGGTTTAGCCTTAGTTTTCCCTATCTCTTTGTTAAAGATTGTGATTTATTGCTTTTTATACATCAAAACATGATTAAATGAACCTCTACACCTATGCAACGAAAGCAATACCTAAACATAGGGGGTTGGGATGTTTGAATGGTGTGATTTATGTGCTGATTGTTGCTAATTTTTTTATGCATATCATGGCATAGAGTTCGATGTATTTTAATTAAGAGGATAGTAGCACGAGTGTTATCTCGGTGCTATCCTTACATTGTCGCAACGGGTTAGTGAATAAGCATTTGAAAGCCTGGTTTAGCATAGCACATGTTTCTCATTGAAAATAATGTTTGAGCACTTTAGGATCATTCACTTTGCATGTGCATGTAAACCATGATATCGGAATAAAAAGACTGGATGCGTAGCACCTATTTTCAATGACAATGACCAACCCTTGAGTGTGAAAAGGCATCCTAAGCTATAGGATAGATGTTCGTTTCTTGGGGGAGTATTTGGAAAGGACACATGGTATCTCCTGGAGTACTTTCGAAATGAAAGAGTGGAGTTTATTCGTTTGTTTTATATGTTGAGCAGCGCATCAAAGGGCTAATCCCAACGATGTAGGAGAGCTATAGTGAGGCCATGGTGATTCCATCAAGAGGTTGCCTCCCATGTATGTGCTTATCATGGTATTTATTGCCAATGTGTATGGGTTCTTCCTCTGAGGAGTTTATAGAAAGGGAAACATTGGACTACAAAACTATAAAACTATAAATGCATAGATTAGGCTTCAAGACAATTCGCTCGTCCTTTACCAGTAGATTGACGCTCTTGGCCCACGAGGCTGTGAGGGTGTGTTTGTCTATTATGAGCATGAGGTCCGGGTAGTGCCATAGCCAGTGCTAGCCCATTTGAGGTCCCATCAGTGGTGCGTCTGCCGGGAGCTGCCAACAAGTGGTGGTTCTCGAATCTAGGGTTTTTAAGGACCAAAAAGTTAGTTTATCTCCTCTGACAAGGACCGTCAATACAAAAAGTAGAACGTGCTGAGAGGGCTAGATGGCAGTTGGAGATTGTAAGTCATTATTCTCCTCAAAGGAGTATCCCGATACGCATAAGAGGCAGTGGTCTTAGTAACCCAACTACTACACATAGTCTTTTAGGTGCAAGAGGAAGCGCAAGTTCTTCCTCTCTTCTACCAAGTCAACCCACTTCGAGTGGGGGTGTGATCCCAACTGTGGTGCATTTGCCGGGAGCTGCCAACAAGTGGTCGTTCTCGAATCTAGGATTTTTAGGGACCAAAAGTTGTTTGATGTCCTCTGACAAGGACCGTCAAACCTAAATACAAAAAGCAGAACGTGCTGAGAGGGCTAGACGGCGGTTGGAGATTATAAGTCACTATTCTCCTCAAAGGAGTAGCCCGATACGCATAAAAGGCAGTGGTCTTAGTAACCCAATTGCTGCACATAGTCCTTTAGGTGAAGGAGGAAGTGTAAGTTTTTCCTCTCTTCCATCAAGTCAACCCACTTCAAGTGGGGGTGTGATCCCATCAGTTCAAACTCCTTTTGTCAATTCGATTGTCGTCATGGCACAACCCATTGCAATTCCTGTAGGGACACTGGATCTGCCAGCTTTAGGAGTGCCTTTGCCCATTTTTAATGGATTAGCCGAAGAAGATGATGAGCTTCACATTTGTGAATTCCAAAGATTAATATTTAATTACCGCATCCAAGATGAGGGATATCTTATGATGTTCTTTAACATGAGGTTAAAAGGAAGGGCTGCATTATGGTATCATAGCATAGAAACTGGAACCATAACCACAATTGATCAATTTTATGCAGCTTTTCGAGGAATGCCCCTGAAAGAGGTGGCCAATACTGGTTGCATGTTTTGAATGTAACACGCCAAGACCCCCCCTGAGAATGTGAAAGCCTATGCCAAGAAGCTTAAGGAAGTGTTTCGTAAGTTACAAACTTACATTCCTATTCTGTTGGCTGCCCAATTGCAATACTTCTTGCATGGATTGGATTTCAATATTCAGGTACAATTGAGCAGTGTGGCTTTGGCTGATATAGACACCACCATCACGCGGGCAGAAGGAGTAGAGTCACAATTAAAAATGGCCTACTCCTCTCGAATAAATCTTAATGCAGGTCTAGTACCTGGAGGTAATTTACCATTGATGAATGGAAGTCAAGGGATGCCTATGAATAAGTCTAATGGGAGAGGAAGCATGGTTCAAAATATACCTTTGCTGCCAGCTCTTCCCAGTGTGACTATGCCTATGGCTAGTCAGTTGGCTCCACCAAATGTTGGAGGCCAAGTTTCAGACCCTAATGTTGTTCCTGTGAGTCAAAAACCAATGCCCAATCAAATTATTAGGCCAATGGAACGACGGGTAGAAGATCAAGGCTATGAGTCGAGTGCCTCTAATGTCCTTGGCAAAGTTAAGGATATGATGAAGCACTACACTGACATGATTTCTGAACAATATCAGCAAATAGCTGTTGACGTCAATTTCCTGAAGAAGCAACAGAATATGATAGGGAGTCGACGCCTTGAAGAGGGTGGTCCCTCAAGATTCAGTTGTAAGTGGTGTGGCAGACAACATTTCCCTAGGAACTGTCCAAATGTTAAATGTGATATTTGTGGGAAGTTGAGCCACTTAGCCACTACCTGTTGGAGTAAGATTAGTTCCATCCAACAAGGGAGTAAACAGCCAGGTCCAGTTAATCATAGAGCGCAAGGTAATAATCTCCAGCAAAATGATGGACCAATACAAATATTGCAAAGGGGAAAGACCTCCATAGAAGAGTTGCCACAAGGCAATGGAGTCAGCCTTATTGAGGCTGTACGCATCAATGGCGCTGAAACCTCTAACCTATGAGCCATGACAAGAGGCCAAAAGGCTAAAGAGGGTTATAGAGATAATGCAAAACTAGTCGAGGGAAACCCTAAGTAAGGGGATAAGGGGATGCAAGTCCTGAATCCTAGCGTGGAAGGGGGATCTCTAAGGCCTGTTGACAAAAAAATCAATCCTAAGAAGGATGAGGAAGTGCCAAGAAAGAAGGCAAGAGTTAAAAGAGAAGCACCAAAGCTGGTCCCGAGACCAAAAGAGAGAATGGTTTGGCAAGAAAAGAGAGCGTTGGCTACCTATCATGATTTTGATTTAGCAAGTTCTCTTTACGAAGTCAAACTAGATGTAAACCTCTTACAGTTGATTAAATTATCCCCAGGAGTACGCAAGGAGTTCAAGAAGATCATGTGTATTGGGTATATTGTAGAACCTTTGGGCATAGCACGAGTAGGGAAGATTGGTTTGATCATGCTCAAAAGAAGTGGCCTAGGGTTCCAGCATATGTGGATGGAATTTTAGTGGAGCATGCTATCGTAGACACTGGGTCCTCCATCAATATCATGAGTTCAGAGTTGATGGAGAGGTTGGGTCCAGGCATTCAAAAAGATGGCTCCACCCTTCTTAGAGTGGTTGATGACAGTTTAAGGCAACCAGAAGGTTGCGTTACTAAAGTCCATGTTACAGTTGCAAGTATAGAATGCTTCTTGGACTTTAGGGTGATAAGATTCACAGGATGTCCTAGCTATCGAGTCTTGCTAGGTAGGCCTTGGATCTTACGAACAGACTGTCAAGTCGATATACCCGCCAGTCGAGTGGTTCTAGGTAGAGATGCTAATCGAGTAATAGCCGATGCTTACCTTGAGTCTCCTTAGAGTGAGAGAGCTCCTTTATCCTCTACTGAATTAGAAACAGCACAGATGATCCATCTGGTAGTGAGACATCATTCAGTGATGAATCTAGAGAGGGGTCCACTACAGAGGATATTTATCAGATAACTCTAAATGAGCCGATAGTCGCAAGATAGGATAAGAGACGCGGATGTGATTGAGTTGGACCTTGGCACACTGAATGATTTGCGGCCAATTAAATTAGGTTCCATGCTCGGTTTAGCAGAAAGGGAGGACTATGTGTCCTTGATTCAAGAATTCTGTGATATCTTTGCTTGGGAGCTGAGAGACATTTCTCCTAGTGTGGTTGTTCATACTATTCCTGTAAAAGAAGGCAGTCATCCTGTGCATCAGAAAGTAAGGCGTATGCCTTTCGAATTGAGGGACGAGCTGTTTGAGGAGTTATAGAAGTTACGAAAAGCTAGTTTAATCTTCCATGTACAGCACACAGAATGGTGTTCACCAATTGTTATCATGAAGAAGAAAAAAAACAGATCCGACTATGTGTAGATTTTAGAGAGCTAAATAAGCAGACGCCTAAGGATTACTACCCATTGCCATTTATTGACAAGATTTTGGATTAATTAGCGGGTAGGAAAATATATTCATTTATGGATTGCTTTGCGGGTTATAATCAGATGGCAATTGCAGAAGAGGACAAGTTGAAAACAACTTTCATTATTGTCTTTAGTACTTTTGCGTACCATGTGATGGCCTTTGGTTTGTGCAATGCACCTGGATTATGGCAACAACGAACAGCAGACAAGACCTTTGGTGACATCTCCCCAAATGAATTGAAAGTATTTATCGATGACCTGGGGGCAGTCACTGTGAGGGAAATGATATTGATTATTTTAAGAAAGTTATTTGAGTGTTGCAGACAATTTTGTATTTCTCTTAACCCACAGAAGTGTGTCTTTGGAGTGCCTTATGGGCTATTGCTAGGCCATGTGGTCAGTTCAGTAGGGATTGCAACTGACCCTGAAAAGATCAAGGTTATAGTTGCTATGAGTCCACCATGCACTCCGAAAGAGGTACATAGATTTCTATCATCGATAGGGTACTATCGGAGGTTTATAAATGCCTTGGCAGAAAGGATGTTGCCATTAACAAACTTGTTATCCTTTAGCTGTCTATTTGAATGGAGTGACCCTTGTAAGGTAGCTTTCGAGGATGTGAAATAGGAGCTAGTAAAAGCATCAGTTTTAAAAGCACCTAAAAGAGGCGAGGTATTTTACATATTTTCAGCAGTCACCATGCATAGTATCAGCTGGCTGTTTAGCCCAAATCTGGGAGGAAAAGTGGTATCATCCGATAGCTTTTGCTAGTAAAAAATTGGGCATTTTAGAAATTAACTACATCTATATGGAGAAGTTGTGCCTTGTGATGATCTTTGCGACTAAAAATTTGAGGCACTACATCATCTATGAGAAGGTAGTTTTCTATACGAAGGGAGAAGGGCTTAGATTGCTTATGAACAAGCTGCAACTGCCTGATCGTCTGCAAAGTGGTTAATTACTTTACAGGAGTTCGATTATGAGATTAAGAGTAAGCCATTGAGGTTGCAGGGTATTGTGGAATGCCTTGTGGATTTCGGGGAGCTGAAAGAGACTTTGGTTGAAGGAAGTGATATTGAAGAAATGCTTAAAATTGATACAGTTTCTATCCCATCTTGGTATGCTACTATCACGCATTATCTATCAACGGGAGAGATTGGAGCTGGTTTGTCAAAAGTAGAAAAGAGAAAAATTAGACAGCAGGCTTTGAAGTTTTCCTTGATCGTAGGTACACTATATCGGTAGGGTGTTGATGATATCTATCACCGATGTGTGATGCCTGACGAGGTTCCTTTTATCTTGGAAGAGTGCCATGACTTTGCATGTGGAGGGCACTTCTCTGGATGGTTGATGGCACAGAAAGCCTTAAGAGATGGATATTGGTGGTCATTCATCTTCCAAGATTCCTTTGAGTATGTTAAGAGATGTGATATCTGTCAAAGACATGACAACAGAGAGAATAGGACCACTTACGCCTATCATTGCTATCCTTCCATTTGAGAAGTGGGACATTGACTTTGTGGGTCCTATCACCCCATCATCTACTACTCAGAAGAGGTACATTATAGTAGCAACTGATTATTTTACAAAATGGTCAGAAGCACAGGCGATGAGGCAGACAATGCAAAAGAGACTACAAGTTTTCTTTTAGAGCAGATTATTTGCCATTTTGGTCCACCGAAGGAACTAGTGTCGGACCGTGGAACCCACTTTTTGAATAAATTGATCAAAAGCCTGACTGAGGCTTGGCAAATCAAGCACAATAAAAGACCCCCTATAATCCGCAAGAAAATGGGCAAGTTGAAAGTACTAATAAGTAGCTTGTGGATATCTTGTCTAAAATAGTCTCGGAGAAGAAACGAGACTAGGACAGGAAGTTGCATGTGGTAGTATGGGCGTACAATACAACGTTCAAGCGAGCTATTGGCCATACTCCATTTAAATTAGTGTATGGGGAAGAGTGTGTGTTACCCCTCAAAATCAATTTGCCAACCATACGGTTTGCGATTAACCACTCTTTGGGAGATGAGGATTCACTCTTTGAACGTTTCATGACCATAGCCCACCTGGATGAGTTGAAATTGTAGAGCTTATTACACCAGGAGGTAGCTAAACGTCGGATGAATCAGTTGCACGACCTTAAAGCGAAGAAGTATACCTTTAAAAAAGGGCAATTAGTTTTGTATTATGATGCACGTAGGGAGCTATTTCCAGGGAAGCTGGAACCTAGTTAGGATGGCCCCTACAAGATTGTCAGGATAGGAAAAAATAGGTCTACGGCTCTATTAGCTGATCTGCAGGGAGTAGAATTTAAAAATAAGATTAATATTAATAAGATTAAACCTTTTTATTTTTGAGTATGCTAACATAGAGATTGTAGGTCCATATGCTAGGGCTGATTTGAGACCTGCAAAAGAGCTGGTTGATGGGGCGGTTAATTCTTTATTTGGAGTACCCATATCTGGAGCAGAGATACCATCAGGGGAAACTTATCTGGTGGAGCAAAGGATACAGAGTGATTGAGCAAGAAGACGGAACCTTTGTGTGGAAGATCAAAGTCTTCTGCCATCCTTGCTTATAAATGTTGACAAGTATCCCTGTTGAGTTCAATGAAGAAGGTGGGATGGAGCCATCAGTTCATCCTCTAAACATGTTAAATTTTGACTATCATAATTACGAATAGAGGAGTTCGTGATGGCAGGCTTTGTAAACCTCTTGTGGATGTACACATTATATTTTGACAGAGCGTCCAGGGGCCCTAATAAAAAAGGGAGTGTTGGAGTAGTAATCCAAGATCTCCGATGTAGAGTTACGATGAAGTTAGCTGCTTATCTCGGGGTAGGATTCACTAACAACATGGCGGAGTATAAGGCCTTGATTATGGGACTGCATATTGCCAAGCAAGGTGGTATTCGACGGTTGTTAGTAAAAGGGGATTCCTAGTTGATCTTGAATCAACTAGATGGGACATACATAGTGCGGAATCCCATCCTTTGTATGTATCATCAAACTGCAATGGCCCTACTTGAGGAGTTTGAGAGAGTGTCTCTTCAGCTAATTCCACGTTACTGGAATCAGTTTGCGGATTCACTAGCAAATCTTGCTTATGAAGAAGACCTTTTCTTCAACTGTGGTCCCAGTTTGGATATTGCTATCACTAATGAGACAGGACCCACTTGCTTGTGGGGAATGTTATCAGAGCATGCAATATATGGCAGGCGTGGTTGATATGGGTGATGCAAAGAGTAGTCAAGACCAATCTACCGTTGTTATCCTGGACCCATAGGCTAATTAGACAGCATGTTATGCGTACGCCTCTTGCTATATATGCAAGAGGGATGGGTCATAATCTTATGCATTTAGCTTAGGGTTGTGAACCCTGTTTTTCCTCCTTGGAAAGGAGCATATTATTGTATATCTGTATTATTTCGGGGAGGGATGTGTAGGTGCTATGATGTTTTATTTCGTTAGGCCAAGAGGGCCAGTTTTGCGAGGTTTTAACTATTTTATTTCATTAGGCCAAGAGGGCCGATCAGTTTTTTGTAGTGAAGTGATTTATTTTGTTAGGCCAAGAGGGCCAGTTGTCTGTTTAGTACGGGTGCGGTTAATGATTTCTTGTGTTAGTCTTGTGCTAGATAGGTTTAAAGAAGAGCTTGGAAGGAGCCTTTGTGGCACGAAGACTTCTCGTGGCCCTATCCAGGTGATATCTCTCCTTTGTGTTTGTGTACTTGTAGGGGATTTTATTTTCTTGATTGGGGACCAGCGTCCAAGGCCTGAATTCCCACGTTTAGGTCAGGTTTGTGTGAGGGAGGTCTGAGTAGTCGTTGCCTCCTGTAAAGACATTGCCAGGCATCAAAAGACCTATTTTAGAAGGCAGACCTAGTGACCCTGTTCTGCTAGCCTGCAAGGTAGCCGATCTAGGAGCTTTTGTTAGTTGTGAGGCAGTTAGAGAAGCCTACCAGAGGGAAACAATGATGATGATAGAGAGGAAAAAACCCTAAATATCTCAAAGAAGAAAAATATATACAAAGGTGTGTAAAAAGGGGTTCTAACCCCTATAAAAATGAAAAAGAAAAGAAATGAAATTTTATAAGCAGTTGATCATCACCTTGCGAAGGCTTGGTAGGTTCCTGGGGATGAGTCAGAGACCTGGGGCCGATGCCTTGTCTTCTTAGGGGTGGCGTCTCGTTGGGAAATAAGAAAGTAAGGAAGGTTGGAGCGAAAATAAAAGTGAGTGTCAGAAAAGGATTAAGTGTTGCCTCGCGAGGGCTTGGTAGGTTCTTGGGTACCGAGACAGGACCTGAGGCCAATGCCCTGTTCTCCTTGGGTCACTACGCTAAGCTCCCTCCTTTTTACACACCCCAGTATGGGGAAATAAAAACCTAAAAGAAGAAATGTGCTAAAAGAAAACACTTCTTGATCAGGCTATAGGAGTCCTCGCCTAGTAGGAGCTCCTAGTTATGTTGTCCTTAGTTAGGTAGGTAGTTCAGACCACCACTTAGGGCGACCTCTTTGATAGTTCTTTTTAGTTTGGCCATGTTGGAGCAGTCGGTTAGTGACTAGCTTCGGACCTTCTATCAGATTATGCTAGGCCTACTCCTTGTGGATTGCATGCCTTGGTTTTGTCAAGGGTAAGGTGAGCATTGTGTTGTGTTTTAATATGTACCTATTTTGTATACCTTGATGCTTCCTTTGGTTGTTTTGTGCAGATTTGTTGTGGGATTCAACGGGCTTAGTCACCCTATCCCGTGGTTGCCAATGAGAGCAAAGTTTTAAGCCCGGGATGTGCCTAAAATTTGCCAAAAAATCTGGAATTTAGGGAAAAAATATTTAACATTGAAGGTGGCGGCTGCAGCTAGGAAGATTTCAAGCACCAAGTGAAAGACAACTTTTAAAAGGTGCTCGAGCAACACTTGTGGATTTTTGATAATTTTTTCGACTATCGTGCGGGATGCCACGAGCTGCTAGTCAGCGCGGGATGATGAGACGGACACGCATGATTTTTCAGAGAGGCTGAAACGGAGTTCGGACGTGGAAGAGGCCACAAATGGGCAAGATTTGAAAAGGTGGACCAAACCTTAGGCCAAAGGGGGGGTGCCCTTTGGGATTTTAGTCCCCCCTCCTCAATTTTTCCACGAGATATGGCAGCATGTCGTGTAGGAGAATGGCGCTGAAAAATGCGCCCCCTCCCCCCCCCCCCCCCCCCCCCCCCCCCCCCAATCGAATTATGGGCTGCAAATAAGCCATGCAGCAGATGATACCCGACAACTTCTCCCTCTTGGCTGACTCTATCACCGGTCTTCACATGAGATATGGCTGTCTGGATGAAGAGATCAGAATCTAGTATTTCTCTCTCCTCTCTCTCTCTCCCTTCTATGGGCAGTTCATGTGCACCATCTTGAAGGAGGAACCAAGAGGGAGAATGAAGGAAATGTTAGTGGAGATTGATGGAGATGCTGAAGATTGATGTGCATTATTGGATTGAGAGCAATGGAGGCTACATTTTCTAGTTATGCACTTATTCAAGGCGTCTCGGGTTACGTAAAAATACGGTATGACCATTTTTATGAAGAAAATGAAGGATTTTTGATAGTTTATGATGATAATTATATTTTTATTGGATGAAAATTTGTTTGTGTACTGGTTGCATCATGAGTAATTGATATTCATCAAAAAATTACGATTTTGTAATGATTTAGATGCTCTATTTAATTCCCATAAGCTCGAAATGCGGTCTTTAGGTGGTAAAATGGTAGTTTTTCCGTTTCGGGTGGGTAAAAGGTGTTTCCATGGGGGAAAAATGGAAGATAAATTGAATGTTAGTATGCTGAAGTGATTGAAACAAGAAAAGATAGAAAATAGCATATTTTATTACCAAATAAATCAAGAAAATGGAAAAAATAAGGGGAAAAATAGAAATGCATCTTGAAAAAATAAGGAAAAATATAATGATTGTTTGTGGATGTGTGGTAGTGGCAGAGCATGAGGTTTAGCCTCAGTTTTCCCTATCTCTTTGTCAAATTTTGTGATTTATTACTTTTCATACATCAAAACATGACAAAATGAACCTCTACACCTATGCAACGAAAGCAATACCTAAACGTAGAGGGTTGGGATGTTTGAATGGTGTGATTTGTGTGTTGATTGTTGTTGATTTTCTGATGCATATCATGGCATAGAGTTTGATGTATTTTAATTAAGAGGATAGTAGCACAAGTGTTATCTCAGTGCTATCCTTATATTGCCACAACGGTTTAGTGAATAAGCATTTGAAAGCCTGGTTGTACACATCACGTGTTTCTCATTGAAAATAATATTTGAGCACTTTAGGATCATTCACTTTACATGTGCGTGTAAACCATGGTATCAGAATAAAAAGATTCGATGCATAGCATCTGTTTTCAATGACAATGACCCACTCTTGAGTGTGGAAAGGCATCCTAAGCTGTAGGATAGACGTTCATTTCTTGGGGGAGTATTTGGAAAGGACACATGGTATCTCTTGGAGTACTTTCGAAATGAAAGAGTGGAGTTTGTTTGTTTGTTTTATACATTGAGCAGCGCATCAAAGGGCTAATCCTTGCAATGTAGGAGAGCTGCAGTGAGGCCACAGTGATTCCACCGAGAGGTTGCCTCCCATGTATGTGCTTATCGTGGTATTTATTGCTAGTGTGTATGGGTTCTCCCTCTGAGGAGTTTATAGAAAGGAAAATGTTGGACTACAAAACTATAAAACTATAAATGTGTAGATTAGGCTTTAGGACAGTTCGTCCTTTAGTAGTAGATTGATGCTCTTGGCCCACGAGGCCGTGAGGGTGTGTTTGTCTATTATGAGCATGAGGTCCGGCTAGTGCCATAGCCAGTGCGAGCCCATTTGAGGTCCCATCAAATCCTCCCTAAAGTCATAAGCCAATCACACCCAAGAACTACATTTATGGGCCCCATTTTCAAGATAATCAAGGTCACCTTTGCTTCATAGTTTTTAGCCAACTATATATGGAACTGTTTTCACATCTAGGTGTTGATTTACTCTTCATCATTGGCTACTTGAACTCTTATGGGTTGTTGTAAATCAATGGGAAGATAGTTCAACGTATCAATAAATGACCTATTTAGGAAACTATGTGTATTTCCACCATATATCAAGATAAACACATACTTTTCTATAAATGGTAGCCTTCATATGGAGTATATTAGGGCTCCTAGAACTTGTCCAGGCATCCATGGAAATAAAATAAAGAGTTTGGTAGTAGTATGCAAATTTGTCCCACTCACTTGGATCAAATGGAACATGCCCACCGGAGTCAAATGGAAATCCATTTGACTTGCTAGGTCATAAGACTAAACCTGCTCAAGATTATCATCATGATCTTCAAATTTAGTGTGTGCACTCATGTAACGTGCCCGCTCCTCAATTTGCGAGACATGTCTTAGTGGTCCATCAAGAGATATATCTAGAGGATGCCACCCGGCACTCCCAAGGAATGACACAGGGTTTGCCAACTAGGGTCTCTCGAGTCTGCCCTGCAATGGAACTTATCTGGCCGTTCCCACTAGGATCGACCTGAAGTCCGGGTTCCTAGCAGTCAAGTTTTCTTAATAACATTCTAGCATTGATTAGCCGCTCCACTTTGTGTAGATACAACTAGACCCAAGCAGACTCATACTGCACTTGGTTCAAAGAGAATGGGAAATGAGAGGGAGGCATCGCTCGACCTCTCTGCCCGTAGGGCATAGTCCCATTCTGGTCCCCTAAAATGGTATGAATCAGGGTTTTAACCAACATTGTCTAAGGTCATTGCCCGACTTTTCCTAACATTTCCTGTTAACATTTCCTTTTAGGAAAGCTATCGGCTAACCGAGACCACCCTTCCATAGGATAGACCCATTGGTCACATCCACCACGCTTCCCTTGGGGGTTTTTTTAGTTATCTAATTACCTACCACATTATGTTTGACATATAAAGGCAGCTTCCTTAATTAACCTGTTAATCACAGGTTCCTTTACATAATTTAGGGCACAGACATGAAGACAAGATAAAATAAGATCAAGCACTTCCTTAACTTATCTTTCGGATTAATGTGTGTCTCCTGCCCATATAGGAGAATTAAGTGCTTCTTTCTACTTCCGCAGAAAAATCCTTCCGTCTTTCGATAATAAAACCCGAAGGTTTATACTTCCAAGATTCCGCCTTGTAACTAGTATCAAGGCCTCGATATCCCATCCCAAGTCACGTAGAATACTTGTTTAGGGCTCAGAGGCATTGGGATTTATGGCCAGATCCCCCACTGGCACCCAAGCGTCCTCCTACGCCAAGTGATTTCCACAGAGAGACCTCTCACAGTGGGTTCGGTCCACATTCCCGACGCGGATTCATAACCCCCTTAGTTAGGGTTTGGCAGCTCGCAGGGGGAGGGGGTAGCTAGCGCCATCCTTCCTTAATTATCCCTTTAGAAAATCAACCATAACTGAAGCAACCAGCATAGTAATAATTGCTAGGGAAAACATCCATTTCATTTCCATGGCAATCAGTCATCTCAGACCCAGCCATGAAATCATCAAACACTCCCCACTTGGGTTAACATCCAAAACCACATTAACAAACAGTTGAATGCACAACCTCTTGCTTCAAGGCATCGCAATCCCATTGCATGCACAATCAAAATTTTAGCTGGATGTATCAACACAATTTCTTAAGGGATTTACAACCTTTTCAAACTGCCAAGCATAACTTGGGTCAACAATCCATTTAGGGTTAGGTCACCAACTTCAACTAAGCTAGGAGCGTATCCATTTGTGATAGTCCACAGCAAGATTGATAAAACAATTCGCAGGAAATTATACTTATTCCTAATGCATCGGATCATTGTGTTGGTCGCTCTGCTTGCCTCTCCCGCATTACTGGTGCCAACAATAGCTTTGGCACCTACACTTCCCGCGACTTTCTTTTTTGGAGCCATTTGTACGCGGAGTCTGGATAGTCCAGTCCTTAACGGCCTTCAAGATGACCGGATCAGGAAGGAAAAGTCGTTAGATGGGGGTCCTTCACCGAGGGGGTGGCTTGAAAAAGATGGATTCACGAATGCGACTCCTCGAGGCTACTCACCAACTCTCACTCCCTCTCTTTCTTTCTCTCTCTCTCTCTCTCTCTCTCCTTTTTCTCTTCTTCTCTCTCTCTCTCCTCTTCCTCTTCTACATCTTTCTCTCTTCTCCTCCTTCTCTTTTTCTTCTCCTTCTCTCTCACTTCTTCTCTTCTTCTTCAACTTCTCCCTTCTCTCTCTCCTTCTCTTCTTCTCTCCCTCTCCTCTTCCTCTTCTCTCTCTCCTTCTCTTCTTCTCTCCCTCTCCTCTTCCTCTTCTTCTTCTCTTCTCCTCCTTCTTCTTCTCCCTCTCCCTCTTCTCCTCTTCCTCTTCTACTACTTTTTCTCCTCTTCTCCTTCTCTTCTTCTCTCCCTCTCCTCTTCCTGTTCTTCTTCTCTTCTCCTCCTTCTTCTCTCTCTCCCTCTTCTTCTTCTTCTTCTTCTCCTCCTCCTTCTTCTCTCTCTCACTCTCTCTCTCTTATCATCATGACGGCCATATAATCCATTTTTTGTCTTGCATAAAGGCTAAGCCTTTATATAGTGTTTTAACTAGAGGGGGGGGCACTGTCCAAAAGATGGAGGGGGGGCCATGTTGCAATAAGGGGGGGGGGAGAGCTCTCTGCCATCTAGGGGGACTGCATGCCTCCCTAACACTACTTCACTCCCTCTCTCTCTCCCCAACATGCTGTCGGTGGGGAGAGAGGGAGGGATTTAAAAAAATTGTGCTAAAAGTTTTTTAAAAGGGGTATATTACATCTCACTGTTGGTTCCTCAATTAGTTTCTCATCAACATCCTCAAGTACAATCATGTTATAGTTTCTAGCTTTGACATTCTTATAAGTGCACTTAGATCCATGGTAGGCCATGTACTTTTCACCGCACTTGAAATATAGACCCTTCTATTTGCACTCTCTAAAGATCCATAGGTATAAATTTTCCACCATTTACTAAAGTATTCTTGGGTCTACATTTACCATATTTAGGCTCAATTTTATGACTAACTGCTACTAGTTTTTAGGTACTTTACTGCCTTGAAGCATTAAATGTGGAATATGTGGGGACTTTGGGGCTACCAAATGAAGTGCTATATCCACCAAAATTACCAGCAAAGTTGCCTTATCTATTGACCACCCTTTGTTGTCCAAAAGAAGCATAGGGATGTCTTTCCTATACTTATGAGCATACCTCTCAACTAACTCAATAGCCTAGAATAATGTGTTGGTGTTGATTCAAGGCAATCATGTCAAGCCACAAATCCATATAAGCTACTTCAACTCATCACTAGATTCTGATAGATTTGCTAATAGAGGTGATTTTCCCATCTTGCTAACAATCTGGACATGGCTTTCACCTTGGGTTCACTAGCAATATCAAAGAATAATCATGTCAAGCCATAAATCCACAGAGGATATGAGGTAAAGCAATGTATGATAGTTTTATTATAGCAAGAAGAAACACTCCTTGCTGCTCATAAATCCAATGAAATCTCTATCTTTCATGACTATACAATATCTTCCAATGGTTAAGAGTAAGAATCAAGCATTTGAGCACTTGGAAATCCTTGTTTAAGCTTTATAAGTCCATGAACAACTTGCTACCCTATTTCTCTTTGATATACCTAGTCTAAAACAACCCACATACACTACTCTTATTCCCTTCAATGCATGAACAACCTACTCTATCCCTTTCCTCTTTACTTACTTCAATTGCATGCCCTTGAACTCCACCTTTGAGACCATGCTATGCAACAATTCTTCCAACCCAAGATGCACTAAAAAATGTGTTGACTTTCCCTTCTTGTCCTCCTGCTATTCTTCTTCACCACAATCTTTGTTTAGTCACTTAGGTGACTACATAAGTCACCACTCCAGGCCACACATCAAGGTGACTTCACAATACTCCATCTTGCTTGACTAACATAACTCTCTCCAATATGTGAAGAAGCAAGTAATTTGCTAAGCCAAGTTCTCAAGAAGACCAATACTTCCAGTCTTGTAGTGTATTCAGGTACAAACTACTATGCTAGAAAAAAACAAACATGCAGAGGTGATGCTCACTTCATTTGAGCTAATTGATAGTGTCAGGTTTTTCAAGAGTGAATGTGTAGTGTCAGGTTTCTGGGCCATAACATTAGTTAACAAATTAGGCTCTAGACCATATACATATTTATGCAATTTTGCATCATTTCTCACACTCTCAACATACATGGTAAGATTCAAGAACCTATTGGTATACCCTCTAATAAATAGGCTTCTTCATTCCAAGCAATACCATTTCTCTTCCTTTTGCAAACACTTAGACCATATCTACTTTGAAATCCTTCCAATTGTCAACATGTCAATTCTCTCTTTTTTATAACTCTACTGTACCCTCAAGGTGAATCATAGAAAACTGGAACTTTGATTATAAAACGTAGGGAAGATGTCAATGTTAGAATCTAATTTTAAAATCCACTTCTCCAAATCTACTTGTAATGATGAATGGCAACTATATTTAGTCATTACTATCTTATCACAAAGCTATCTTTCTAAAAATCCTTATTTTCCCATTTGATGCTTGGGGATGTATGTCCATATTGCTACCAATGGAAACTGAAAGATTAGAATTAGTCATATGATAGTAAGTTTGAAATCTTTTTGGAGGAATAGGTGCCCTCTCAAGCACCCATAGGTCCAAAATAAAGTCTCTAAACCCTATAGCAACCTTGATAAGACCTATAGGCACTATGTGCCACCTGCAATAACCTATATAAGCCCTATTTAAGCTCTATAATACCTCATAGGACCTATAATCAAGTGAATAATGCCCCCAAAATGGTTTCTAGTACCCTGTTTTTCTATAATAACCTATAAGAAACCTGTGTATGACTGGGAATGACTTGCAGCACCTATAAATGGCTAAAACTCTTTTCTAATAAATGCCCAAGTGTCTTGTTATTCTTGAAAGTACATGTACCTTGCTAATAAAGGCTAAAAGTACCTTGACACAATGTGTAATCCGATCAATAAAGGCTCTATATAGAATGCTCTTTAACTAAGATCTTCAAGTCTTCAATTACTCCAGTTGCAGTACCTATGTGAGAGATAAAACAATAGGATGAGCTCCCTACATGGCCTTCAAATCACCCCAAGAGGTGGGCAAACTTCCCCTGGTCCAATCAATTGCATTCCTTTGAGATCTTCAATAGTGAGAGAGAGTCACCTCTCTTTTGTCCCACCATCTCCCTCGACATCCACCTTTTTCCTTAGTGGATATATACATGGCACGAGCATTCTGCTCTATGAAAGCACAAATGAAATGCATTACTGAAATAATTTTTCTAGTCTTTAATGATATGCATGGATTGATCAATCAAAAAGAGAATTGAAAATGAGGATTAGTTGAGGCTCTTACCACTGCAAATCAATGACTCACTGATAGCAATACTTATCCTTTACAATTTATTTCTTTGGTATAAGAGAATCAAAAGCACAAATCAGGGTTATGCATTCAAGCATGAAAATTTGAAATCATGATTGAAAATGAAATGAAATCAATACTAAAAATAGATTTAGAATACTTCATTAGTCTAAATATATATTATTCTCTAATCTATGGTTTGTTAGAGAGTTCAATAAACTATTATCTCTAATCAATAAGTGGATAAGCTTGAGCAAGTGGATTAAGAGATATTTTAAAGATTAAAAGAAGATGAAATACCTCTTTAAAGCTTGAAAAAGATGCAAAAGTTGAAGGAAAACAAGTTTCAACCTTTGATTGAAGAATAATGTCCTATTCAATCCATAATGTTCCATGCTCCATAATCCTCATGAATCAACTTGTACCTTTCTTGAAGGCCATAATGCATTTGAAATATAAGTACCTTGAGCCTCCTTGAATGCTTGAAGGCAAGAAACTGTGGCCTCATTATGCTTAATATGCTGAGATATCCTTCAATGTCTTCAATCTTGATTGTATTCCTTCTCAATTCCTCTTGAACAATGTCCTTTGCCTATGTATGCAAGCCTTCTTAATGAATCTTGAAGGATTTTGAAGAAAATTCAGCAATACCTTGCTATCCATGAATATTAGGAAAAGAAAAAAGCTTGTGGAAGAGAGGGAACGCCTCAATCTTGACACAATTGATAGCCAATATGGCAAGTAAGCAAGCCTCACGAGCAAGAAAATGAGTAGTACTAATCTTCAAGGTTTTTTTGCCATGGAAGCTACTACCTTATTTTTGCTATAGGTAGGGTTTAAGGAAATGAAAGAGAGAGCTTAGAGGTTGAAGGAGAAATTGCTCTACCTGTCAAAGATGTCTCACTTGACCATTGATAAGCATAGAAGAGATTATTGCTTGATATAGAAGAGGATTACCACTACTATATTCCACACAATTTTCACCTAAAAATGCACTAACTATCTTGGCCAAAAGCTTGCTCAATCACTTGCCACAAGTATACTCCATGTATCAAGCATGATGTGAAGATCATTTGCCCTTTAATCAGAGAGAGAGAGATCATGCTCACATTGATCATGAAGAGAAATTTCTTGGTATTCTCCATGGAAGTTTAAAAGAGCTTGAAGGGAAGAAGAGAGAGAAAGCATGTGTTGCAAGAAGTAACTAGACTTCTAACCCTGACTAAATTTCCTTTTCTTCAACTATTTTACCTCTATAATGGATTATTTCTTAACCAAAATCCACCATTTTTTCAATCATGCCTTTAACTTGGTCTTCATGTCTTCCATTTAACTCTAACTATATTGTTCTATGCACTTGAAAGCTCCTTGTTCTATGCACTTGTCCACTTCAAGAGTTGGATACCCTATCCTTGAGAAACTGGAATGTAACTAGTGTGAGAGAGAAATCTAAGGTAAGATTGTGACCAAATGGATTAATGACCAATTCTTTGATACCACTTGTCAAGAAGGGTACTGAGAGGTGAGAAATGAGAGTGCATAAGAGAGAGAAAAGAGGAGAGAGAAAGAGTGATGAGGAGAGAGAAATATTAGAAAGATAAGAGAGAAGAGAGAGAAGCCATGAAAGTCATGAATAAGAAGGTAAGGTGAGAGATCGTAATTGTGCTATGTAAAAGTGAACTAACATTAGCTTTAGGACTCCCCCCAAATAATTTAAAGTTTGCATATATAGGTGTAAAGGAGGTTCAAGGTATGCAAAGTGAAATTTTCTTTCCTAAAGTGAAGCAATGTATTTTGGTTGGATATTTGCAAGTATAATGTGCATGACTGAGGAGCCTCAACAATATGATTTAGTGGTCCATTGAGAGACTTTTCCTAAGCAACATCACTCGGTACTCCTTAGAATAACATGGGGTTTTTTACCTAGACTTTCTCAAGTCTACTTTGTAATAGAAGATTAAAGAAAACTTCTTTAAATAACCATTAACAATGATTTTTTCACGTAAATTATAGTCACATACACAAAGACAATATCAAAAAATCCTTTAAAAACCATTCTAAAGCAATGTATTTTTATTATGCACCTTCTCTAAGATGCAATCCCAACTCAACACTCTATCTCTTAATCTAATGTTCATGTTTAATCTCAAACACACAATCCACCAATCTGTCCTTATCTAGCATTAGGACCTTCCAATAAATCCATTGTGGTTCACGTAGGGGTTGGGCAATTCTTAAGAGCACAAGGAGTTTATTGTCAAGAGCTCCCTTCACACCCTCACCTCCTATTACTCAAGGGTTCTCTACAGAGAGACCTCTCACTTCTTGGGTGAGTCCTAACCTCAATGCGGTCAAATAGTCCCTTGGTGAAGGGCTCCTATCATTAACCTTGGAGGGAGGTTTAGTGTGTGACTACAAGTTTTCCCATGAGGACACAATAACTTTGTATAAATATAAAATTAATCAATCATCTTATCATTAATAGCTAGGTAAACATTACTTTTTCATAACATCAATCCAACAATCACTTTAAATATTTCATAGAAATCATCCTTCTCAAAAGCACAAATTCAACAGCCCAAATAATATCTTTTGGATGCTTTTCATCTTCCCCATCCGAGTGTAGACATTTAAAGTGATACATGACAATCTCCCCAATAGTTAAGTCACACATTAACATAATATATCTCTAATTATTTTTTAATGTTGTAAGCTATTATTCTACATGATTCAACACTTTATCATGCATAGTCTTTGCATAAATTTTTCTTCATTTCATTACCATGCATAACATTTACTTCAATGAATGCGCATCCCATCAGTTCCATACAAGGATATGTAAGATTTTGTGCTAATGAACTTAAGTCAAGGTAAATGAGACAAAAGATTCTTGAGAGAACACCATAGGTTGCTCATAGTCTCAATTCAATGAAATAAGGCCCATTATAGTTAGTTTAAGAGAAGTAAAAAGAGAAGCATAGGGAAGCACTTAGGGCCCTTTGCAAATCGTGAACTTAACATGCTCCCATGTTCGCACATATAGTGGGAACAAAGTGAGGTCAAGGGACTACCCTCCAGCTTGGCACTACCCAACTTAGTGGTGTTTCCGCTTGCTAAGATTCAGTAGTTGGACCAATTGGTGCACAAGGACCGACGGAAGAACCTGCAATGTGATGAACTTGCTATCAAGCCCCTAAATCATAAATCCCTTCTCCCCTCCTTTTTATCTTCTTCTCTTCTCTCTCTCTCTCTCTCTCTCTCTCTCTCTCTCTCTCTCTCTCTCTCTCTCTCTCTCTCTCTCTCTCTCTCTCTCTCTCTCTCTCTCTCTCTCTCTCTCTCTCTCTCTCTCTCTCTCTCTCTCTCTCTCTCTCTCTCTCTCTCTCTCTCTCTCTCTCATTCTCCTCTATCCTCTCCTCTTTCTATCCCTATTACTATCTTTCTCTCTTCTTTTCCTTTTCTCTCTTTTTCTTCTTCTCTTTCTCTACTTATCTTTTCTTTTGCCTCTTCCTCTACTTCTCTCTATCATCTTTCTCACACTATTTTGTTCTCCCTGTGAGTCTTCCCTTATTTCTCCTCCCCCCTTCACTATCTTCTCTTCTCCTCCTTCCTTTGTCTTATCTCTTCTCCCCACTACTCTTCCTATTTTTTCCTCTCCTCTTCACTATATTCTCCTCCTTCCTTTATCTTATCTCTTCTCCCCACTACTCTTCCTATTTTTTCGTCTCCTCTTCACTATATTCTCCTCCTACTACACACACACACACACACACACACACACACACACACACACACACACACACACACACACACACACACACACACACACACACACACACACACACACACACACACACACACACACACACACACACACACACACACACACACACACACACACACACACACACACACACACACACACACACACACACACACACACACACACACACACACACACACACACACACACACACACACACACACACACACACACACACACACACACACACACACACACACACACACACACACACACACACACACACACACACACACACACACACACACACACACACACAATGTCTCAGACCAAAGAAAACAACTTCCAAACCTTAATCTTAAGGCTTTATATAGACTTGTGGAGGTAATAATACCTCCTCCTTGTCTCAACATTATTGTAGGCTAGACCTTCTCTCTCTCATTCTCATTAGGTTTGAGGTCATTTGTGAGTGTCAGATTGCATGGCCAAGGGGCGCCAATCATCATGGTGTTGGTGACAAGAAGGAAGGTGGAGTGTGCATAGTGGCGGTAAGCTAGTTCATTTGGTAGTGAAACGAGATAGGCTAGCGACGAAGACTCAATTTGTTGATATAAACTATATGCTTTTTCTTTCTTTTTCTTTCTTATTTATAAAAATTATAGTTGTTTAAAATCCCCACCTTCCCCTCTCAAACCCTCATGAATTTAAGTGAGGGGAGAGGATATAGCATGCTTTCCCCCTTAAAGGAATCGAGATATCCCCATCTCGAAGCTTAGGGAGTAAGTTGCATTGTAGGACTTGTGGGTTAGGACCCACCACACTTTTACTACACTACTCTGATTACACACAAGTGTTTGAATTCAAGATAACTTACTGAAATCAAGGACAAACTTATCATAATATATTATAGCTCAATTTTTATTACAATAGTAAGGATTATGACAATGTAGAGCTTATCACATTGCATGAAGGTCATCTACAAATATTGTAGTAGATTCTCAGTCTTCTCAATATCTCATTCTTGCGGGTAGTTAAATGCTAAACTTGCATGGCTTGGTTTTGTTGTTGGTTCTTCATATTCTTGATCTAATTTTGGGTAACCGGCTTGGATATGCTTTAGCTCATTGCAAAGAAAACATCGAAGATTGAGGTGTCTCTTTGAAATGTGCCTATCTCACCACATTCATGGCACTTCTTTTCTTGGTCCATTGACTTTGTAATGTGTCCCCCCTGTCCACTTGTGGAACACATCTTAGCAGCCCATCACGAAGAGAGTCTAGAAAGCGCCACCCGGCACTCCCAAGGAATGACAAGGGATTTGTGATCTAGGTCTTCTCGAGTCTGCCACGAAGCAGAAGCATTCCAGCTGTTCCCACTTTAGGACCAACCTGAATCAGGGTTTCCCTAATGGTCAAGTTCCTAGAAGGTAGCTAGCCTTGAGCCCCATACGAACTACTTTACATAGAAAAATCAGGGTCGAAGCAGATTTATACTACACTTGGTTCAAGGAGAATGGGAAACGAGAGGAATGTGAAGCTGGACCTCTCTGCCCGTAAGGGATAGTCCCATTCCATTCCCCTAAAACAGCATAAATCGGGACTCTAACTCTCTAGAATCTAGGTCATTATTATCTCGCGATCAATTTCTTTGAGAAAAGTTCCCGTCCAACCGTGACCACCCTTCCATAGGACGGACCCAGGGTCACATCCACCACACTTTCCTCAGGTTGCTTTAGTTATCTAATTACTTACCACATTTAGTTTGACAAGTAAAAACAACTTAATTAGTCAATTAATCACTGGTTCTTTCACGTAACTCAAGCACTGACATAAAAACATTTGATCTTTATTTATCAGTCTTTGAAATACATCATATAATCCAGCCCGAAGGCTATTCCATAATCTGCCCGAAGGCAATTCCAGCAATCCTCAGGGATCGCTATTCCAAGTTCCACCCGTTGACTAGTATGCGGGCCTCGAGATCCCATCTCGAGTCACATTGGCCTCTTGTGCAGGGCCCGGAGATAAGGGATTTATGGCCAGAGACCCCCTTTGCACCCAAGCGTCCTCCTACTCCAAGTAGCACCCACGAAGATATCTCTCGTGGCGGGTTCGGTCCATGTACCCAACGCAGCTAATAACCCCCTTGGATAGGGTCAGGCAGACAGTCGGGGGTAACTGATACTACCTCTCCCTCCAGGCTTTCAACCTAAAGCATTAGTTATATTTCCGACATTAGTTCCTTGAGCAAAGAAGTACAAATAGTGCTCCTAAGTGTACAATCACAATCATTCCAGTGGTTGTTTGTACGGCCAACTGCTAAGGCTCCGAATACATCTAGCATTCGATCCGGGATCAATCGCGACTTGGCAAGATCCCCAAGGGTTTCATTTCTTGTTTACCCCTTTTCCTTGGGTTAGGGTTTATACCCTATTAACCCAAATTGTCAATACCTTAGTTTCCTTTTATTAAGGTCAATAAATCATAGAAAACCCCGTTGTCCTCACTTGATTGGTCGATTGCTTGCTAGGCAATTCATAATTTCCCTAACTTGGCAAAACAGCCCCTAAGGAAGGGTGATGTAGCAGGATGACTATTCATCCTCTAGAAAATTAGACTTGTACTTAGAACTCGCCAACCTTGTTCTAAGGAGTGGCAATACTATTTTGTGATTTAGACACAAAACCATGCGACGTTGCAACTTGGTGTATAGGTGTCGCACCTGACCTGTGGGATTATTTCTCCCATTACACGGCATTCCTTGGTCAAAAATACATTTGGTCAAGATGTAGGTTTGGGAGTCCTCTTGACCCAATCCAACCCTAATCCTACTAGACCGATAACGCTTTGGCCCTAGGGTTCCTACATTCATACTAAAGTCTAGTATTTGGTCAATTGATCCTTAGGGTGAGAACCCTAGATCCTTCTTGCATGGATGTTTAGCTAACCCTAACATTCCGTGAATGTGGGTAGGACCTTTGAGATTGGAAATATTAGGTGACCAACCCAAGTGCGATGCTAGGCAGAATTTTAACGTAATTTAACCCTACCTAGCACTTTGAGGTGATCGGCATATGCAATCTAGTCATGCCCTTATGATTCACATGTAAGCTATTCAATTAAATGTGGATTACTTAGTTGATCCAACCGACCCATGATTTAAGATGATCTTTCTTTAAAGATGCAAATACATTCTTCTGAATTTTGCAAGTACTTTCCTCTAAAAGATGTAAGTAACTGGAAGATAGGTGAGATGCATCATTCCATGGGAGTATGCAACTTCAAACCATAGACCTCTTGCTTTTATGCAACTTAGAGGCCATTCCTATACTATAATGATTGACATTCAGAGCCAACTCGTATGAACCCTACGTTGATGCAACAAAATCAAAGCTTTAATATTTTTAATGAAGATGCATTCAAACTTTGACAAGAGATCTCCATGCATGAGCGAATGCCATGAGTCCATCATTAAACTAATCCTTCCTTTAGCACTTAACCTGACCTAAAATGTAACCATCCTCACATGCAATTTGCAAAGTTCATAATTTCCTTTCCATGCATTGTGACTCTTTGGACATCATTCAATGGGTGTCTAAGACTATCTCATACATGAGTCACAACTAGGAAATTATTACCTAAGTGCATTATGTGTTATATGTGTTGTTCTTCCGGGAGACAACAAGGATGCCTTTAGACAAATCCACCTTTTAAATTATGCAATATGCGTTCAGGAATGCAATTACCCTTGATCATGCAAGTACTCATCATGCAACTTAAATTGGTAATTCGATGCGAGTATATGAATTTTCAAATGTGTTCCAAATTGCCTATGTGAATTAAAGACATGCTTAATGCATCTTTTCCATGCGAAAATATTATCGAAACCTGGGCATTAAGAATCGGGGGGTTTTCCACTCGCTTACTCGGGGTGGAAGCTCCCGAGTGTGTGCCTTGCGACTTTTGCTTAGGAGCCATCGAGGACATAGATCTCGACTCAGCAAACTCTCCTTGCCTTTTTTTCCGATTTTCAAAAACTGCATACTCCCCCCTGCGTAGAAATTGGCCTTACAAGACGTGGTTTTAAAACCCGGGGAAGGTACTGTAAACAAGGCTTATGGAAGCCTTAATGGAAGCTTCCAATAGAAGCTTCCAAGCCTCTGATTACAACAGATGACGTGGAGAGAGAAAATGACGAGGGAGATGATGATGAGGAGGCAGGTGAAGATGATGATGATGATGTTGATGATGATGATGGTGAAGAAGGTGGAGGTGCAGAAGAGCAGGCGGCGTGGCCTGGTGGCGTCAGCAGCACGATGGCAGCAGCTATGGTGGGTAGCACCACGTCTTGGGCATCAACACGATGGCACGATTCTCCTCTCCCCTCCTCTCAAGCTTAGGAGGGGAGGGTTCTTATAGGTTGTGAAGGGGGGGGATAGCCACACAAGTGGCAATCTGCATGCTCCCCTCCCCCATGCTCCTCCTCACTCAACTCCTTCTCATACTCATACTCCCTCTCCGCGCGATGCATCGGCTGAAGGGGAGGGGGTTATTATTAAAAAAATTTGTCAAAATTTTATCCATTATCCCTTTTCCCCCCATTGAAGGGGTGTTTCTGCGTAGGCCTATCGTGGCTCGCGGTTTTCAAGCCACGGCTTTCTACACACAATGCGGGGTGGAGTTTGCTAGTGCACGCGGAGGGAGTACTTAGCCCAAAATTTTATTGTTGTGGGAGATTACTTTTAACCGTTTTTGCGCGAGATTTTGGGTCTTGAATATTTCGTAGTGGAAATATTACATTCTCTCCCCCTTAGAGGAATCGAGATGTCCTCGTCTCGAGAAGTGTAAAATATTACACGGTGTAGCGAACAGAATCTGAGAAAGAGATAGAGAGTACACAACAGATAAGAGGAGAATCAGTAAATTCTTTAACTTCAAACAACTGATACAAAGATGGCTCTATCCACCCGTCTGCTTCCATTGTGTGAAGCTTAGATGGCAATCTAGACACAAGATAGGTGAAGAGCTTAAGGCTAGTTGGAACAACAACTCTGACTGGGTGAAAGATGAGTGAGAGATGGCTGCGAAGGGGTTTAGCTTTTATAGCCCGTGAAGGTCGTTAGGTCGGCCTATTGACCGGACCTACCATATGAGCCTCCACTAGTCGGCCAGGAAATATTCTAGGGAATATTCCCTTTACCATCAAAGATTAGAGCCACAACAGCCACCTTTTTGCCATCCCGTCACATAGACCTCATTTGATATACAAGTCATGACTCAACCAATGTCCGAGATCACATTTGGCTTCTCCTCATAATGGAAGCCTTACAACTTTGAGCACCATGGATCATTGGTAGCACCTAATGAGGGTGGGGCATTGATCATATCTAACACCCCCCCTCAATGTCCACCCATAGGCGAACTATCTCCTCGGCCCAATGCCGAGTCTCTGAAGATGAACTTGAAGCAGATCCTTCGTAAGTGCTTTGGTGAAGATATCTGCTCCATTCTCCTCTGTTGGACAGTAGACCAATTCCACTATCCCATCCTCCATCAAATCATGCACATAGTGATACTGGATCTCTATATGTTTGGTGCGTGCATGAAACACTGGATTTTTGGCAATGGTGATGCAACTCTGATTGTCACATCTCAGCACAGTTGGTTCTTCATCCTGCACTCCCATATCCCATAGAATCCTTCTCAACCATACGGCCTCACATGCAGCAAAACAAGCTGCCTTGTACTCTGCTTTGGTAGAAGACAATGCCACTGTTGGTTGCTTCTTACTAATCCAAGAGAAAATTCCTGAACCCAAAGAGAAACAATAACCAGAAACTGACTTCATGGAATCAATGTCTCCTACCCAATCTGAGTCACAGTTCCCCACAAGAGAAGTTCCGAAACTGTATCTGATACCATAGTCAAGAGTTTTCTTCAAGTATCTGAGCACCCGCATCCCAGCCTTCCAATGACTCTCATGAGGTTTGTTTGAGAACCTACTCAAAACACCAACAGCAAAACTGATATCTGGTCTGGTGTTACACAAGTAGATCAGACTGAAGACCAACCTCCTATACCTCCCAATGTCTACTAGTGCTGATGTATCCTCGACGGATAACTTTGCATTCACCTCCATAGGTGTAGCTATCTCCTTGCACTCAGTCATGCCAAATGCCTTCAAGATCTCCCATGCATACTTCTTCTAAGAGATGAAGATCTTTCCTGGCTCTTGTCAGACTTCAATCCCCAAACAATAGTGCAGCAAGCCCAAGTCTATCATTTCAAACTCAGAACTCAAAGCCTTTCGAGTTTGGTTGATCATATCTTCATAGTCACCTGTAATAAGAAGGTCGTCCACATATAGGACAATCACTACAGACTTTTTACCATCCCTGTAAACATACAAGTTAGCATCTAAGGCACATCTTTTGAAGTTTAGGTTTAAAAAGAACCTATCTATCCGCTGGTACCATGCTCTGGGGGCTTGTTTCAGCCCATACAATGCCTTCTTCAGTTTACACACTTTGTTCTCAAAATGGGGGGCCTCAAACCCTGGTGGTTGAGCCACATAAACCTCCTCCTTGAGGTCACCATTTAAGAACGCTGACTTAACATCCATTTGGTACACTGGCCACTTCTTGTGGGCAGCTACTGCAAGTACCATGCGAATAGTGGTCATTCTGGAAGTTGGGGCAAATGACTCTTGAAAATCAAACCCTTCAACTTGTGAAAATCCTTGGGCAACCAGTCTAGCTTTGTACTTTTCTAAGGTATCATCAGCCTTGTACTTTACCTTCCAGATCCACTTGGTGCCAATAACCTTCCGCTTTGCTGGTTGATCCACTAGCTCCCAAGTGTCATTCTTCATTATGCTGTCATACTCCGCCTACATAGCAGCCTTCCATGATGGATCTGCAAGTGCTTCTTCTAAGTCAGTTGGCTCCTTTACTTCTCTCATAATCTCAACCATCAAGGCCATATTGACTATGTGAGCAGAAGCCCTCCTTTGCTCCTCTATTCTCTGAGACCTCCTTGGTCCATCTGCCTTCTCCTCAATAGATGCAGGCATAGGATTATTGTGGTCATAGAGCTACTTCACCTAGCGCAGCAATGGCTTTTCTGGTGGGGTGATGTCAGGTTGGTGAACTTTTTCCTCATCATCTGAAGATGATGCTTCCTCCTCCTTAAGGATAGGGATAGCTCTCGGGACAGGTTCATAGTGGACTACTTCTTCGCTTGATGATAAAGTGGAAGAACTTGCCTTCTCCTCGTCCACTGTATGCGGCTCCTCCTTGAACACCACATCACGACTCGCGATGATCTTCTTTGCCTCTTGGTCATATAATTTGTAAGCCTTCTGCTCATAACTATAACCCAAGAAGATACATTTTCTGCTTTTTGGTTGTAACTTGTTTCTCTTCTCATCTGGAACATGTGCATAACATTCACATCCAAAAATTCTGAAATGTGAAACAAATGGTTTCTTACTAGTGTAAGCCTCATGAGGTGTTTTTCCCTTGAGAGCCTTTGTATAGCTCCGATTTAGAATGTAGACTGCAGTATTAACAGCTTCAGCCCAAAAATGGTTTCCCTTTAGCATGCATCTTGCCATCTCCACAATGGTGCGATTCCTGCGTTCCACAACGCCGTTCTGCTGAGGTGTGTGAGGCGTCGTTAATTGACGCTTGATCCCTTTGCTCTTGCAAAAGCCTTCAAACTCCTTTGAGTTGAACTCACCACCACCATCTGTTCTAAATTTCTTCACACTTTTCCCTATTTCATTCTCAACAAGTATTAGCCATTATTTAAACTTACCAAAAGCTTGAGCCTTATCACGAAGGATGTACACCCACATCTTCCTACTGTAGTCGTCGACAATCAACATAAAATAAGAAGATCCCCCCAAGGCCTGTGTAGGCATCTTACCACACAAGTCAGCATGCACCAACTCTAGAGGAGCCTGTGCTCTATTCTTGCTTTCTTGTGGAAATGCCTTTCTCTGTTGCTTGCCCATCATACAAGCTTCACATGGTTCCTTCAATTCAGTTATTGTAGGTAGGTGAGCAACCATACCTTGCTTTTGCATCTCCTTCAATACTGCAAATCCGATGTGTCCAAACCTTTCATGACAAAGCTTACTTGTGCCCACTCCAGCGGTGGCTGTAAGAGCACTTAGCTCATACAGGTTGTTCCTTCTTTCTCCTTTGCCAACAATTGTGCCAGCACTATCAATAATTTCTGCACCTGTCTTCTTGAACCTCACTTAATGACCAAGATCAGTTATGGCAACAACTGATAAGAGATTTCTCCTGATTTCGGGAACATACAACACATTTGAAAGCTTTTTGACTTCACCATTTGCAGCAATAAAAGAAATAGTACCTGTGCCCGCAGCAGGGCATTTAGCATCATTTCCAACCGTCACAGTGATGGATTCTTGTAGAGGCTGCATAGAACTGTATAGACCTTTCTTGTTGGTCATGTGACGAGAGGCCCCACTATCCAACACCCATGATTCAGTGGTAGATTATTCTTGCGCCGAGGAGCACACTTCCTCAATGGTCGCCATGAATAATTCCAACTCTGCTTCAGCCGTATTGGCTGTCTCTTTCCCTTTACTTTTAAGGGTACCATTCTTTTCATCTGCCTTTTTGACACAACAATCTGCAATTGCATGTCCTTTCTTCTTGCAGTAGAAGCACTCTCCTTGAAACTTCTTCTTGCCGCCCTTCTTCTTTTTGTCACCATCATTTTTGGTGGAGGAAACACCTTTGTCTTTTGCATTGGCAGAGAATGCAGCATCTCGATTGTTGCTTCCTTCTCGGGCTTTCAGCCTCAACTCCTCCTCCATTAATAATGCACAAAACTCCTCAAAAGTCAAAGATTGAGGTCTCACCTAAGTATTAAGGGCAGTTACTAGTCCATCAAACTTTTGTGGACAAATCCGAAGACACTTCCAAGCTAGCTCTTCGCTAGTCTTTTGTATCCCAGTGCCAGCCATCTGGTCGCACAGATTCTTAATCCGAGTGATGAATGCTTCAACCGTCTCTCCTTCAGCAAACTTCTCCGCTGCTAGTTGATTCTCCAAGTTTTGAATCCTTGTTTGGTTTTGTGTTTCATACTGACTCCTTAGTACATTCCAAGCCTCTAGCGCTTTGGTTGTATGCTGAATCAAAGTCAAAACACTGTCAGAACAGCTTGTAACTAAGGCACATAATGCATCTGCATTCCTTCGTTTCCAAGCTCGTAGAAGATCTGCATTCGGAGGAATTATCACACTAGGATTTGATGGGTCGGGGGTAGGCTGTGGTTCTGCGTCAATCCCTAGCACAGTCTCCAAAAGCTCATAACAATCAAGGATAGTTGTAATTTTGAACTTCCACAAGGTGTAGTTTGTACCATCTAACTTGCCTTCGCTGAAGGTTGGTGGACGAATCCTCAGTGTTTGAATAGCCAGTACAGCAACACCACCTCCTGCACCGCATCCGAAAGTCGACATAGTTTCTCTTTACTGTTGAAGCCTTTGCCTCTTGCACACTCTCCGATCTCTAGAGCCCCCTAGGCTCTGATACCATGTAAAATATTACACGGCACAGCGAGCAGAATCTGAGAAAGAGAGAGAGAGTACACAACAGATAAGAGGAGAATCAGTAAATTCTTTAACTTCAAACAACTGATACAAAGATGGCTTTGTCCACCCGTGCGCTTTCACTGTGTGAAGCTTAGATGGCGATCTAGACAGAAGATAGGTGAAGAGCTTAAGGCTAGCTGGAACAACAACTCTGACTGGGTGAAAGATGAGTGAGAGATGGCTGCGAAGGGGTTTAGCTTTTATAGCCCGCGAAGGTCGTTAGGTCGGCCGACCTATCATATGAGCCTCCACTAGTCGGCCAGGGAATATTCCAGGGAATATTTCCTTTACCATCGGGCCAGGGCCGCTGCCCTCGGACCCCCGCCACGGGGCCGCTGGCCCCCCTGGGACCCCCCAGCCAGGGGCCGCTTCCGCAGCCCCCGGACCCCACAATAGGGGCCCCTTTTAACTCCCTTACACCACAACTTGATGCAATGCGCCTCGAGTTGCTACTAGCTTAACCACTCCGTCTAATCCAAAGATTAGACCCACAACAGCCACCTTTTTGCCATCCGATCACATAGACCTCATCTGATATACAAGTCAGGACTCAACCAATGTCCGGGCTCACATTTGGCTTCTCCTCATAATGGGGGCCTTACAACTTTGAGCACCATGGATCATTGGTAGCACCTAATGAGGGTGGGGCATTGATCATATCTAACAAGAAGTTCTAGGGATATTATTGGTTGAGAGTACTTTCTTCCATCCAAGTGGCATTCTCTTCAGGGTAATCTTTCCATTGGATGAGGTATTCTCTCAAGGCTTTGGATCTCAAATGCCTCTCCCTAACATCTAAGATCCTATCAGGCCGTAGCTCAAGGACTCCTTGGCTAGGCATTACAACTTGTTGATCATCAAGCATGTGACTAGGGTTAGGTACATACTTTTTCAATAGACCGATATGGAATACATTATGAACTTTTAGGTTTTCGAGGAGTTGCAGTCTGTAAGAATTAGGACCTAGGAACTTGAGAATCTTATATGGTCCACAATACCTCGGACTTAGCTTTTTGCATTCACCCAAGGATAGGGAACTCTTCTTTGGACGTACGCGAATGAAGACCATATCACCTTCAGCGAAGGATCTGTCCTGACGCTTCAAGTCCGCATAAGCCTTTTGTCTGTCCTTGGTGGCTTGGATGTCCTATCTTATTGATTTGATTTGGTCATCCACGTCTTCCAGCATCTACTTTGAAGCCTCAACCCTCAAGGTTGGATCCGAGAAGCTTAAAGGACTACGACAATCGTGCCCATACAATGCTTGAAAAGGGGTCATCTAAATGCTTTGATGGTAGGAGGCATTGTAGGCAAACTCAACCAATGGCAAATATTGAATTCACTTTTTGGGTTCACGACAGCAGTGTGCCCCCTAAGCATATCTTCAATGACTTGGTTGACTCGTTCCGTTTGACCATCGGTTTGGGGATGGTAAACTGTACTGAAACAGAGTTGAGTCCCAATGGCTTCCAAGATAGCCCTCCAGAAGTGCGATGTGAAGAGAGAGTCACGATCGCTAATGATTCTTCTGGGTAACCCATGTAGTTTGAATATATCCTTGATGAATAACCTTGCAATGTCTAAGGCTTTATAGTTTGTCTTAACAGTAATAAGATGTGCAACCTTGGTATATGCTTTAAGCATATCCACCACGACCATAATGGAGTTGTATCCTCCCTGAACTTGGGGCAGGCCAACAACAAAGTCCATAGTAATGAATTCCCATTTCATTTGGGGAATGTCAAGTGGTTGCAATTTCCTTGGCATTTTGACATGTTCGGTCTTAATGCATTGACAAGAAAAACATTCAGTGACATATTTGAGAATGTCACCTTTGAGCCTATCCAAATAATAGCTCTTGATCTGGCCGCATTGAGGGTCTTGGCATAACTAGGATGTACTGAGAAAGGGGAGTCATGGGCTTCCCAAAGTATCTTCTGCTTAAGTGATTGCTTACCGGTATACATAATCTTGTCCTATAGTAGACAAGTCTACTATTGATAGAGAATTCTTGATACTTTGCCTGTAGCTTTGGGTCTTGATCCTTGATGGGGATCTCCCTTAGTAATTTTTGATAGGTTGGGTCATGGCATGCATCTTCTCTAGATAGCTCAAGAATAGGGTTGTTTGGAATGGATACCTTTGTGGCTAGAGATCTGGTTGTTGATGGATCTTGCAAAATTAGAGACTTCAGAAATGCCTTGCAAACTGAGTGCATCGGCAACTACATTCTCCTTTCTAGGCCGGTATTTGATTTCAAAATCATATTCTTCCAATACCTCAATCCATCGACGTTGCCTCATATTGAGCTCATTCTGGGTAAAAATCCATTTAAGACTTTTATGGTCTGTCACACTAAGGTAAATTTGTTACCCAGCAAGTAGTGTCTCCAAAGTTTGAGAGCATGGATGACAGCTAACAGCTCCAGATCGTGGGTAGCATAGTTCCTTTCATGGCTCTTTAGTTTCCTTGAAGAGTATGCTATGGGATGACCTTCTTGCATGAGCACGCATCCTAAGGCAAGTGCGCTAGCATCAATTATCACTTCAAACTTCTTACTAAGATCCGAAAGTTTCAGGATGGGTGATGATACCAAGCTTTGCTTTAGTTTATCAAAGCTCGACTGTTCAGTAGAGGTGACCATACAATTGATACTTGCTTCTTCAGTAGATCCATCAAAGGCGTTGCAATCAAAGCATAGGTTTTTATAAAGACCCTGTACCATCCTGTCAATCCAAGAAAACTACATATTTCTTTGACAAAAGTTGGTGTTGGCCATTCCAGAATGTCTCTGACCTTGGCTGGATCCATTGAAATTCCTTCCACTGATACAATGAATCCCAGATATTCAATATGTCGCTTGAAAAATGCACACTTCTTCTTCTTGGCATAAAGCTTGTGTGCTCTCATTGTTTCAAGAACAAAACAAAGCTGGGGTTCATGATCTTCTCCCTGTTTGGAGTGGACTATGGTATCATCAAAGAAGATGAGTACGAAGTCATCAAGATAGGGCCTAAAGATATCCTACATTAGCCTGTTGAAGGTAGTAGGAGCATTTGTCAACCCGAATGACATGACTAGGAATTCAAACTGTCCGTACCTTGTGTGTTGAATGCCGTCTTTGGGATATCTTCTTCCTTGATCCTTATCTGATAATATCCAGACCTAAGATCTATCTTAGAGAAGATCTTTGCACCTTGAAGACGGTCAAGAAGTTCATCTATTCTTGGAATGGGGTATTTGTTTTTAATGGTTGATTGATTCAACCCTCTGTAGTCAATGCACAACCGAAGCATTTCATCTTTCTTCTTTTGGAATAGCACTAGAGCTCCCCATGGCAAACTGCTAGGACGGATGTAACCTTGGTCTAACAGTTGCTTGAGTTGCTCCTTCAGCTCAATCGCTTCCGGGATGGACATCCTGTATGGTCTCTTTGCGATTGGAGCAGCTCCTGGTGCTAGCTTGATTTCATGATTGACTTCCCTTTGAGGAGGAAGTTCTGTCAGCTCTTTAGGAAATATGTATGTGTATTCCTTTAACCATGAAGGTTCTTCCCTGGATTCCTGATTCTATTTTAGCTTATGTAGCTTAATCAAATAGACAGGTAGCCCCTTTCTAACTCCTTTTATTATCCGCGTTGCTTTGGCTAGTTGAATTTTTGGCTTCCCAGTCTCTCCTTGAGTTGTGATCAATTCCCCTTCAGAATTTCAAAAGGAGACTTGGCCCTTTCCACAGTGAATGTGGGCATAATTGGGTATTAGCCAATCCATTCCGAGAAAACACTCGTGGACACCTAGGTTCATTACCCTAAATCTGACCGAAGTCGACATTCCTCCCAGTAGAAATTTCACCTTAGCAGTTTGCCTTGTATAAGAGACCTCATGACCATTTGCTAATTCCACAAGTAAGGTAGGTGCATCTGTTGTGGCTATTCCTAATCTTTTTGCACAGACTAGTGAAATGAAGGAATGTGTACTGCCACAATCAATCAAGGTTTTGAAACTTTTTCCTTGATAATCCGATGGAGTTTGAATCACCAAGAATTGGTGATTCAAGCCTTTCTTGTGAAGAGCGGAATGAACCGTTGTCCTCTCAATGTCAGCTTCCATGGTTGGGTCTTCTTCATCACATAGCTCCTTGTTAGCAACACTGGAGGTTCTCCCTCTGGCCATGACGGTGGCTCCTTGGGATGGCCCTTGACATTGTCCTCTACTAAGCTTGGGACACTGCCTTTTAAAGTGGCCGGGCTTGTTGCAATGGAAGCAACAGAGATTGTGGCTATTACCTTGTGCAGGAATGAAGTTGTTAGTAGTGTTTGCCCTAGCTTTCTTTCTTTGTGCCTGATTTTGGCCCTGCGCTCTCTTGGCATGAGACCTCTACACTCCCTTGTTTTGATCCTTGTAAGACCAAGTCCTGATATTTCTTGGCTTAGTCTGCACCTCCTATATTATGGGTGCAGCTCAAATGAGCGCATCTTGTAGATCTATTGGGCGCATTGATTCCAGGCAGGTGTTTATGGGTGGATTTAACCCAGCACAAAACTTTGACACTTGTTGTGTCATATCCATTTGTGGTGTGTACTTTAAAAGAGAGACGAACTTTGAATTGTATGCATCTAGAGATAGTCCAAGCTACTTCAGTTCATAGAATTCGTTCATCTTCTGTGTGCGGTAGGCAGGTGGTAGATATCCCCCTCGCACAGCTCTTTTAAGATTCTCCCAAGTAACTGACCCTTCCGAGATCCCTTGGTCTCTGCACCATTGCTTCCACCAAAGTCTTGCTTCACCAGTAAGTTTCAATTTGGCGAGCATTGCTTGGTTAGTGGGTGCAGTACCTGTTGCTTCAAAGTAATCCTCCATGGATTCGATCCAGACTTCGGCATCAATTTGGACGGTCCTTCCCTTACTATCGAATTCAGGTGGTTTGATCTGCTTGAGAAGGAACTTGTTCTCTTGGATTACAGTTGTACTTGGTGTAGGGGTCGGACTAGGAATCTGCACTTGAGGTTGTGCCTAGGCAATAAGATTCTTTACGTTAAAAACTTGCTAAGCGTTTCTCACATTACATTAACATGCCCAATTCAGCCTTCAGCCAAGTGACCTAATCACTTAACTCCTTTATCACACTTACAGCCAAGACAGATAGTGATAACAATCTTATTCATTCATGTGGGCATAGCCCTTTTTCGAGTACATTTATTTAGGAGGGTAGAACAAGCTGATACATTAATTTGGGGAGAATAAGATTGTGTTACATTTAGCTACAGGAATTGAGTAATAATATGGATTGGGGTCATGGATTTTTAGGAATTGATAGGTCACAGGAAGCTTAGGGTATCCCTTCCTTTGAAACCCGTTCTTCTCATAACGTCCCAACACCTTGATTTTGTCGGCAGGGATTATTCGAGTCACTTCCTCGTACACATACTTGTTCTGCTTGACCTTTCAACCGCCGACATGTAGGGTTGCATTTGTGTGAGCCTCAAAAAAGATGAACAGCTTCATAATCTTTAAGTCCTCCATCCACTTGATTCTCTTCAAGTTGGTCCGAAGGTACGCAAGTCGGTGGGCAGCTATGTAATAAATTCCTGAATCACTCATCCATCTCCGTTCCATGTACAGGGTGAAGGATTATAGATGTGGTCTAGGATATTCATCATACCTAGCCTCCGTCGATAATCCGAGGCACACATCGTAGTCATAAACAAAACCTGGAACATTAAGAATTTGTTCCATGCTTCGCAACTCTACACGCTAGCATCGATAAGTAAGTAAGGAAATGTTCTTAACAGCAACATTTCTCTACTCCCCTTCATTAAGTTTTCTTGTAAATATTAGATCTCATTGGTTTGCTCTGATACCAACTGTAACGTGTCCCCCTTGTCCACTTGTGGGACACGTCTTAATAGCCCATCGGGAAGAGAGTCTAGAAAGTGCCATGTGGCGCTCCCAAGGAATGACACGGAGTTTGCGATCTAGGTCTTCTCGAGTCTGCCATGAAGCGGAAGCATTCCGGCCGTTCCCACTTAGGACCGACCTGAATCAGGGTTTTCCTAATGGTTAAGTTCCTAGAAGGTAGCTAGTGTCGAGCCCCAAATGAACTATTTTATGCAGAAACATCAGGGTCCAAGCAGATTTATACTGCACTTAGTTCAAGGAAAATGGAAAACGAGAGGGATGTGAAGCTCGACCTCTCTGCCCGTAAGGCATAGTCCCATTCCATTCCCCTAAAAGAGCATAAATCGGGACTCTAACTCTCTAGAATCTAGGCCATTGTTATCTCGCTATCAATTTATTTGAGAAAAGTTCCCAACCAACTGGGACCACCCTTCCGTAGGACGGATCTAGGGTCACATCCACCGTACTTTCCTCAGGTTGCTTTAGTTATCTAATTACCTACCACATTTAGTTTGACAAGCAAAAACAACTTCCTTAATTAGCCAATTAATCATTGGTTCCTTCACGTAACTTAAGCACTGACATAGAAAACATTTTATATTTATTTATCAGTCTTTGGAATACATCATATAATCTAGCCCAAAGGCTATTCCATAATTCGCCCGAAGGAAATTCCAACAATCCTCACGGATTGCTATTCCAAGCTCCGCCCGTTGACTAGTATGCGGGCCTCGAGATCCCATCTCAAGTCACATTGGCCTCTTATGCAGGACCCGGAGGCAAGGGATTTACGGCCAGAGCCCCTCCTCGCACCCAAGCATCTTCTTGCTCCAAGTAGCACCCACGAAGAGACCTCTTGCGGCGGGTTCAGTCCACATACTCGGCGTGGCTAACCCCCTTGGATAGGGTCAGGCGGATAGTCGGGGGTAACTGATACTACCTCTCCCTCCAGGCTTTCAACCTGAAGCATTAGTTATATTTCCGGCATTAGTTCCTTGAGCAAAGAAGTACAAAGAGTGCTCCTAAGTATACAATCACAATCATTCATGTGGTCATTTGTACGGCCAACTGTTAAGGCTCCGAATACATCTAGCATTCGATCCAGGATCAATCGAGACTTGGAAAAATCCCCAAGGGTTTCATTTCTTGTTTACCCCTTTTCCTTGGGTTAGGGTTTATACCCTATTAACCCAAATTGTCAATACCTTAGGTTTCCTTTTATTAAGGTTAATAAATCCTGGACAACCCCATTGTCCTCACTTGATTGGTCGATTGCTTTGCTAGGCAATTCATAATTTTCCTAACTTGGTAAAACAGCCCCTAAGGAAGGGTGATGTAGCAGGATGACTATTCATCCTCTAGAAAATTAGACTTGTACTTAGAACTTGCCAACCTTGTTCTAAGGAGTGGCAATACTATTTTGTGATTTAGACACAAAACCATGCGATGTTGCAACTTGTTGTATAGGTGTCGCACCTGACTTGTGGGATTATTTCTCCCACCACACAGTATTTCTTGGTCAAGAAATCATTTGGTCAAGATGTAGGGTTTGGGAGTCCTGTTGACCCAATCCAACCCTAATCCTACTAGGCTGATAACTCTTTGGCCCTAGGGTTCCTAAATTCATACTGAAGTCTAGTATTTGGTCAATTGATCCTTAGGGTGAGAACCCTAGATCCTTCTTTCATGGGCGTTTAGCTAACCCTAACATTCCGTGTATGTGGATAGGACCTTTGAGATTGGAAATATTAGGTCAACAACCCAAGTGCGATACTAAGCAGAATTTTAACGTAATTTAACCCTACCTAGCACTTTGAGGTGATCGGTATATGCAATCTAGTCATACACTTATGTCATGTAAGCTATCCAATATGCAAATACATTCTTCCGAATTTTGCAAGTACTTTCCTCTAAAAGATGTAAGTAACTGGAAGATAGGTGAGATGCATCATTCCATGGGAGTATGCAACTTCAAATCATAGACCTCCTGCTTTTATGCAACTTAGAGGTCATTCCTATACTATAATGATTGACATTCAGAGCTAACTCGTATAAACCCTACGTTGATGCAACAAAATCAAAGCTTTAATATTTTTAATGGAGATGCATTCAAACTTTGACAAGAGATCTCCATGCATGAGTGAATGCCATGAGTCTAAAATGTAACCATCCTCACATGCAATTTGCAAAGTTTGTAATTTCCTTTCCATGCATTGTGACTCTTTGGACATCATTCAATGGGCGTCTAAGATTATCTCATACACGAGTCACAACTAGGAAATTATTACCTAAGTGCATTATGTGTTATATGCATTGTTCTTCCACGAGACAACAAGGACGCCTTTAGACAAATCCACCTTTTAACTTATGCAATATGCGTTCAGGAATGCAACTACCCTTGATCATGCAAGTACTTGTCATGCAACTTAAATTGGTAATTTGATGCGAGTATATGAATTTTCAAATGTGTTCCAGCTTGCCTATGTGAATTAAAGACATGCTTAATGCATCTTTTCCATGCGGAAATATTATCGGAATCTAGGCATTAAGTATCAGGGCGTTGTCCACTCGCTTACTCGGGGTGGAAGTGTGCGCCTCACTACTTTTGCTTAGGAGCCATCGAGGATGTAGATCTCGACTTAGCAAACTCTCCTTGCCTTTTTTTCCAATTTTTGAAAACTACCTACTCCCCCCCCCCCCCCCCCCCCCCGCGTGCAAAAACGAGCCTTACAAGATGCAGTTTTAAAACTCGAGGAAGGCACGTGTAAACAAGGCTTATGGAAGCCTTAATGGAAGCTTCCAATAGAAGCTTCCAAGCCTTTGATTATATAGCAGATGATGTGGAGAGAGAAAATGATGAGGGAGATGATGATGAGGAGGGAGGTGAAGATGATGACGACGATGTTGATGATGATGATGATGGTGAGGAAGGTGGAGGTGGTAGCAGTAGGCAGCGTGGCATGGCGGCATTAGCAGCACGATGGGGGCAGCTATGGCGGGCAGCACCACGTCTTGGGCAATAGCACAATGGCACTATTCTCCTCTCCCCTCCTCTCAAGCTTAGGAGGAGAGGGTTCTTATAGGTTGTGAAGGGGGGGGGGGGGGGATAGCCACACAAGTGGCAATCTGCATGCTCCCCTCCCCCATGCTCCTCCTCACTCAACTCCTTCTCATACTCATACTCCCTCTCCCCCGCCATGCATCAGCTGAAGGGGAGGAGGTTATTATTTTGTTTAAAAATCAAAATTTTATCCATTATCCCTTTTCCCCCTCTTGAAGGGGTGTTCCCGCATAGTCCTACGGTGGCTCGCGGTTTTCAAGCCACAGCTTTCTACACACGATGCAGGGTGAAATTTGCTAGTGCACGTAGAGGGAGTACTTAGCCCAAAATTTTATTGTTGTGGGAGATTACTTTGAACCGCTTTTGCATGAGATTTTGGGTCTTGAATATTTCGTAGCGGACTTTTCCTTCTTCGATACCCCCACTAAGAAGTAGTCATTTTCAAGAAATTGGTCTCCACTAGGCCTAATCAAAGCTTTGACTTGTACTAGAGGCTATCTTGTAAGTCAATCAGCCTTAAGAATTCTAAACAAGTGTTCAGATGTTGATTCAGTCCATGGTAGAATTTGGCTACATATTGGGTAATATCCGTAAGCATTACTTATTTTTGCAATGCCACATATCCAAAAATAGGCTTCCAAACTTAGTCTTAGTTGGCCCAAGGCAAAGAACTCATTTATCTTGATGGTGCAATAGGAAGGCAGCAAATATATTTGTCTTACAACCTTCTTGATATCCTCCCTTTCAATAGTAGTGTTATCTCAATATCACTACTTCCACCAATAAGCTTACCTTACCTACGAGCTGTTAGCTTGACAATCATAGCCTTGTTAGTTGCACTTATTCCTGCTATATCAAAATAATCTTCAAGGGTTTCGATCTAGACTTCAGCATTGATCTCAACATTGGATCCTTTTCCCATGAACTTAGATAGCTTGACTTGCTTCAAGAGGAATTTTTTTAATTGGAAATCAAAATCCATATTAATAGAGTGTGCTTGACGATTCAAACCATATCATTGAGGCTATTATCTTTAAGACAACTTCAACTCTTTTTCTCTTGAACTTATAAGTAAAAATGTTAAGGGCAACACATGCATAGCTTATTGCTAACTTTTTCATTTTCACTTTGATATCACATGTAACGTGTCCGCCAATTAAGGAGTCCTCAATGGTAGAATTTACTGGTTCATCAAGAGACTTTTTCTAAGCAACATTGCTCAGTATTCCTTAGAATAACATGAGGTTTGTTGTCTAGACTCTCTTGAATCCTCTTTGCAAAACAAAAAGTTTCAGTCATAACTCATAATAAGGATCAACCTAAATCTAGATTCCTAATTTGACACAAAGGTCACCTAATAACTTAACTAGTATACTGGTCGTTAAGCCATTGCATTGGCTAGTCAACTCAAACCAAAGCATACCAATGCTACACTTGGTTCATAATGAGTGAGAAATAAGAGGAAGTGATACACGTCAACCCCTTTACCCGTAAAGTATAGTCTCGACTCTATTTTTCTAAAATGACATTGATCAAGGCCTAATAACAAGCCTAATAACACACTAGTCAGTCATGCAACCAATTTGTAAATCTAGTATCTTGAACGAAAACTCTCAACATCCTAATATCACCCATCCATACGATAGATTCATTAGGGATCTTACCCTCCTGCTTTTCTAGGGGTGTGTTTTAGTTATCTAATTATCCTAAAACATTTACATTTGATATATAAAGACATATTTCTTAATTAACCATTAACATTAGTTTTTTTACATAAATTATGGTCGCATACATAGACAATATCAAACAATCCTTTGAAAATAGTTACAAAACAATGTTATTTAATTTCACACCTTCTCCAAGGTGCTATATCAACTCAGAATTCTATCCCTTAATCCAAGACTTGCGTCCAATCTCAGGCACATGACCCACCAATTTTCTCTTATCTATCATCAAGGGCCTTCTAGGAAGTTTGTGTCTTGAATCATGTAAGGGTTAGGTGATTCTAAGGAGCATAAGGGGTTTACTAGCTAGAGCCCCCTAACACCCTCACCTCCTCTTGCCCAAGGGTTTCCTATGGGGAGACCTCTCATATCTAGGGTAAATCCTAACCCCCAATGCAATTAAAGAGCCCCTTGGTGAAGGACTCTTGTCACTAACCTTGTGGGAGGTTTACTGCGTGACTATAGATCTGCCAATGAGGACACAAGAACTTTGGATAAATACATAATCAAGCAATCAGCTTATCATCCATAGCTCGGGAAATATTCATTTTTCAGAATACCAATCCAACAATCACTTTAAATATTTCATACAATTTGGCCTTCTCAAAAGGAAAAAGTAAAAAATTCAAACAATATCCTTTGGATGCTTTGCATCTTCTTTATCCTTAGAGTGCAAACATATAAAATGATACATGACCCTCTCCCCAATACTTAAGTCACATGTTAACATAACATTATTTAATTATTTTCTTATTTGCAAGCTATTTTTTATATGATTTAATACTTTATCATGTATAGTTTTTACACAATTTTTTCTTCATTCCATTCCCATATATAACCCTTGCTCATCCCATTAGTTCCATGCAAAAATATGTAAGCTTTTGTATTAATGAACTTGAGCTAACGTTCACGAGACAAAAGATTTTTGAGAGGGCACCATAGGTTGCACATAGTCTCAACTCAATGAAACAAGACCCATTACAATTAGCCTAAGAGAAGTAAAAATGGAAGCATAGGGAAGCACCTAGAGCCCTTTGCAAATCATGGACTTGATGTGCTTCTGTATTCATAGGAATAGTGGGATCAAAGTGAGGTCAATGGACCACCCTCTAACTTCGTACTACCTAGTTAGTGGTATTGCCACTTACCAAGATTCGGTAGAACCAACTGATGCACAAGGACAAATGGAAGAACTCGTAATGTGATGAACTTGCTATCAATCCCTCGAATAAGAGATCCCTTCTCCTCTTCTTTCTATCTTCTTCCCTTCTCTCTCTCTCTCTCTCTCTCTCTCTCTCTCTCTCTCTCTCTCTCTCTCTCTCTCTCTCTCTCTCTCTCTCTCTCTCTCTCTCTCTCTCTCTCTCTCTCTCTCTCTCTCTCTCATATCTCTACTCTTTCTTTTATTCTCCTCTATCCTCTTCTCTTTCTCTCCCTATTACTATCTCACTATTTTCTTCTCATTTTCTCTCTTTCTCCTTTTCTCTTCCTCTACTTCTCTTTATCATCTATCTCACACTATTTGTTTTCCTCCAAGCCTTCCCTTCTTTCTCTTCCTCCCTTCACTACCTTCTCTTCTCTTCCTCTTTTTTCCTCCCCTCTCCACTATTGTCTCCTCCTCCTCCTTCTCTCTCTCTCTCTCTCTCTCTCTCTCTCTCTCTCTCTCTCTCTCTCTCTCTCTCTCTCTCTCTCTCTCTCTCTCTCTCTCTCTCTCTCTCTCTCTCTCTCTCTCAAAAGGGTATGCAAAGTACCTCACCAAGTGGAAAGAGCATCCTCTCAAAGAAACCACTTGGATTTTAGAAATGTAGACTCACAAACTTACAATTTAGAACCCAAATGGGTTGGCCCTTGTAAGATTGTTTGTATAGGAAAGAATGGCTCTACAACCCTTTTAAAATATTTGTAGGGGATAGAGTTTAAAACTAAATTAAACTTTAATAAGTTGAAGCCCTATTATGTGTAGGGGTTGATATTGGACTGTTAGATATGCTCAATGCCCCACCCTCATAAGGTGCCATCAATGATCCATGGTGCTCAAGTTGTAAGGCCCCCATTATGAGAAGAAGCCATATGTGAGCCCGAACATTGGTTGAGTCCTGACTTGTATGTCAGATGAGGTCTATGTGACCGTATGTCAAAAAGCTGCCCATTGTGGGTCTAATCTTTGGGTAAGAGAGTTATCTGGGTCCCCAGCCAATGGTAAAGGGAATATTCCCTGGCCAACTAGTGGAGGTGCACATGGAAGGTCAATAAACACATGTGCATATGGAAGGTCAACAGACACATGGGCACATGGAAGGTCAACAGACACATGTGCATATGGAAGGTCAACACACGCATGTGCATATAGAAGGTCAACAGACACATGGGCACATTGAAGGTCAATAGACACATGGGCACATGGAAGGTCATCCATCATGAACCCCTTCACAAGCCATAAAAGCTAAACCCCTTCACAGTCATCAATTATCTATCTTTCACTCAGTCAGAGTTGTTTCAGCTAGCCTTAACCTATTCACCTATCTTCTATCTAGATCACCATCTAAGCTTCACAATGGAAGTGCACGGGTGGACAGAGCCATCTTTGTATCAGTTGTTTGGAGATAAAGAAATTTTGTTATTCTCCTCTTATCTGTTGTGTACTCTTCATCTCTTTCTCAGATTTTGTTCGCTGCGTCGTGTAATTTTTTACATGGTATCAGAGCCTAAGGGGCTCTAGGGATCGAAGAGTGCACAAGGCAAAGGATTCAACAGCAAAGAGGAACGATGTCGTCTTTCAAAAGCGGTTTTGGCGCACTAGGAAGTGGTGCAGGAGGTGATGCTACTGTACTAGCTATTCAAACACTGAGGATTCATCCACCAACCTTCAATGAAGGCAAGTTAGATGGTACAAACTATACCTTGTGGGAGTTCAAAACTACAACTATACTTGATTCTTATGAGCTTTTGAAGACTGTGCTGGGGACTGACGTAGAACCATGACCTACCCCCAACCCATCAAATTCTAGTGTGATGATTCCTCCGAATGCAAATCTTCTACGAGCTTGGAAACAAAGGAATGCAGATGCATTGTGTGCCTTAATTACAAGCTGTACTCACAATATTCTGACTTTGATTTAGCATACAACCAAAGCATCAGAGGCTTGGAATGTACTGAGGAGTTAGTATGGAACACGAGACCAAACAAGGATTCAAAACTTGGAGAATCAACTAGCAACAAAGAAGTTTGCTGAAGGAGAGACGGTTGAAGCATTCATCACTCGGACTAAGAATCTGTGTGACCAGATGGCTGGTGCTAGGATACAAAAGACTAGCGAAGAGCTAGCTCGGAGGTGTCTTCGGATTTGTCCACAAAAGTTTGATGGACTAGTAACTATCCTTAATACTCAGGTGAGACCTCAAGCTTTGACTTTTGAGGAGTTTTGTGCATTATTAATGGAGGAGGATTTGAGGCTCAAAGCCTGAGAAGGAAGCAACAATGGAGATGTTGCATTCTCTACCAATGCAAAAGGCAAAGGTGGTTCCTCCACCAAAAATGATGGGGACAAAAAGAAGAAGGGTGATAAGAAGAAGTTTCAAGGAGAGTGCTTCTACTGCAAGAAGAAAGGTCATGCAATTGTAGATTGTCGTGTCAAGAAGGCAGATGAAAAGAATGGTACCCTTAAAAGTAAAGGAAAAGAGACAGCCAATATGGCTGAAGCAGATTTGGAGTTATTCATGGCAACCATTGAGGAAGTGTGCTCCTTGGCGCAAGAAGAATCTACCACTAACTCATGGGTGTTGGATAGTGGGGCCTCCCATCACATGACCAACAAGAAATGTCTATATAGTTCTATGCAGCCTCTACAAGAATCCAACACTATGACGGTTGGAAATGATGAAAAATGCATTGCTACGGGCACATGTACTATTTCTTTTGTTGCTGCAAATGGTGAAGTCAAAAAGCTTTTAGATGTGTTGTATGTTCCTGAAATTAGGAGAAATCTATTATCAGTTGGCCACAACTGATCTTGGTCATGAAGTGAGGTTCAAGAAGACAGGTGTAGAAATTCTTGACAATGCTGGCAAAATTGTTGGCAAAGGAGAAAGAAAGAACAACCTGTATGAGCTAAGTGCTCTTACAGCCACCGCTGGAGTGGGCACAAGTAAGCTTCAACATGAAAGGTTTGGACACATCGGATTTGCAGTGTTGAGGGAGATGCAAAAGCAAGGTATGGTTGCTCACCTACCTACAATAACTGAATTGAAGGAACCATGTGAAGCTTGTATGATGGGCAAGCAACAGAGAAAGGCATTTCCACTGGAAAGCAAGAATAAAGCAAAGGCTCCTCTAGAGTTGGTGCATGCTGACTTGTGCAGTAAGATGCCTACACAGGCCTTGGGGGGATCTTCTTACTTTATGTTGATTGTCGACGACTACAGTAGGAAGATGTGGGTGTACATCCTTCATGATAAGGCTCAAGCTTTTGGTAAGTTTAAAGAATGGATAAAACTTGTTGAGAATGAAACAGGGAAAAGTGTGAAGAAATTTAGAATAGATGGTGGTGGTGAGTTCAACTCAAAGGAGTTTGAAGACTTTTGCAAGAGCAAAGGGATCAAACATCAATTGACGATGCCTCACACACCTCAGCAGAATGGTGTTGTGGAACACAGGAATCGCACCATTGTGGAGATGGCAAGATGCATGCTAAAGGGCAAGGGATTACCTAACCATTTTTGGGTTGAAGCTGTTAATACTGTAGTCTACATTCTAAATCAGAGCTACATAAAGGCTCTCAAGGAAAAACCACCTCATGAGACTTACTCCAAGGATTTGCTCTCATCCACAAAATAGATAGGAAGATTTTGGAGGAATTAGAGACAACACATCCTTTCCATTAGGACAATAAAATTAGTAGAAAAAGCTTGTACAAATTAGTAAATCACATCCACTGAGTTGTTGATACATTCTCTCAATTAGGATTGATAAGAAGAGGAGGGATAGACCTCCTTGCATTTGTGTGCAACTGCTGATACATAAAAGCTAAATACTAACAAAAGTGAGCAACCAACCTCACAAAAATATCTTTTGATTGGGCATATGTCCAATGTCCAAGTAAATTTAAAATAGGAAGTTAAACATGTAGACAAAGTCTTCCATGACCCTAAGATAACAAGCGAGTCCTGTTAAAGAATCTTGTAAAGTCCACTATTGATTATGGAGTATATCAATGTCAAACCCATTGGTATACATGATCAATGGTGGAGGAAGATTTATATAATCAAAAGGTTGAGGTAAGGGAGTCATAGTCAAACAATGGGGAGGAGAATATGATAAATCATAAAAAGTAAAAATATTAAGCGATGGGGATACCAAAAAAGGAGAGCAAAAATAAGAAAATATGAAGAGATTCTACAAGAAAAGTGGATGGAATAAATTGAATAATAGGACAATCGAGAAGAATAGGCATAAGACAAGGGGTAAATACAAGGATATGAGGAGATAATGTAGGATGAAAAGTAAGCATAGGGATGGAATTAGGATTAGTGTTTAGAAGGGAGATATATCTTCATCTCAAACTTCTTCTTCAAAAGGTCCTTAACTTTACCAATTCCACTATCATTCTCACCTATAATAATCAAGTTATCCACATAGATGACTATGTTCACCAAGTCTCGATCTTCCTTTCTCACATAAATTAATTGGTTAGCATCAGAAATATGAAAGTCAATGTTGACAAGATACTATTTGATCTTGTTAGACCATGCTCTAAATCCTCATAACCTACTCATTGCTCCATATAGATCTCTCTTGCAATTCACTATGTAAGAAGGTACTTGCTTCAACCATTGAAAGCACTTTCTTTAATTGCACGCATACGTGAGGTTATTCTAAATCCTAATAATGTGCTAGTTGCTCCATATAAATCTCTTATTGTAGTTCACTATGTAAGAAGACATTCTTAACATCCATTTAATGCAAACTCTAACCTTTATCTATTGCTACCAAAGCAACCACATATTTAACAATTGTCATCCTAACAATTGGATTGAATGTATCTTCTTAATCTTTACCATATGTTTCATTGAGATATCTCCTCATAAAAAAGGAGATCAAGAGGATCAGTTGGGTATAAAAAAGATTGATGGTTAAAGGCTTGAAAGAAAGAATTAGAAAATAAAAGATTTTTTGTAATATAAGAAATGACTTACAAGTGCAAGGGTTGGATATTAGACTTAAAAAATGTACTTTTCTGTCCATAGTAAACCATCACATCCTCCTCTAAAGGTGGGTCCAAGCATGATATTTACACCATCAAGTCTTCTAGACATATATTTGCAACCCATCTAAAAGGCTAAGATCCATAGAGTGAACATAAATGATTGCATGTAGAATAACATCCCCCACATAAAGGTTGATGTTCTCCTTATCAAGAATTTGCAAGTCTCGTGTAATATGCATAAATGAAAATAACTATGTCTCATGGCAAACTAGATCATCAACAGCATGATCAAAAACTAATTTAAGTAAATTAGCAGACCAAAGGTTATGTCACCCATCTTCTAGTGCTTACAAGTCAAAAGTGTAAAGAGACATATAGATGGCAAACTTTTGCTATTGATATGGAGAAGATCAGCAAAGCAAAGAGTCTTCATGCAAATAATTAATACACTACTGAAGACATGGTCCACCTTAGCAAAAAGATCATCACTTTGGCTTGCTGCTTTAGGCTTTGCAACTCTATGGAAGATTGAACAAAAGATACTACAATAGTAGGATGCAAAATAGAATTTTTAGTTACTCTACGTTATAACTTGTCAATTATATTTTGTTGTGCAACAACAATTTCCTTATAATGCTGCAAGTCACCTTCACAATTAATCTAAAACCACCATCTCAAAGAGGGAAAAATCACACTCCTATGTCAGGGGGGTTTGAACATCTTTGATAGTAACTATGATATCTATCATCAGAGCAATGTTTTTTTAATGGGCACCCAATACACTTGTAGTTTTTGTCATCTCCTTGTAAATATCACTTAGAGTGGCTCATTCGGATGCTAGATCCTCAAAATCTTCACTCAACTAACTAGTCAAAGAGTCCACACTTTCTTGCAAAGAGGTATAGACTATTGTATACACAACTTGGAGAGAAGAAATCATAATTGTTTCTAGTGTTGCCTAGATATTGGAGATCATTTGAGGGAATATGGGCCTAGACTCAGGTGAGTCACTCAAGAATATATATATGTATCATGTGAGTTTAAAGTAAGGGGATTTAAGGACACCATATTTTACCTTTTTTAAATACAAAAGAGTGTTACAAATTAAATAAAAAGTATTTTTATTTTATTCAATAAAAATTTATAGATAAGGATATTTATAAATAGGCCTTGAATGTGCATGATATAGAGTATACATACATACATACATACATACATACATAGTAAATCCCTCAAGGGCCCAAATAATATTATTTTTAAAATAATGGAGTTTGAGAGTCAAGTGGCCCTTCCCTTTGCATTGCAAAAAGGTTAATATAGGAAATGAATGCTAGAAGGGAATTAGTAGAAACAACAAGTCATAAGAGTTTGTATAGAAAAATCAAGAATAGGAATAGAAAAGGAAGGAGTTTGTATGCAATAGCATTTCTTGTAGATCACCATGGTAGGAGATTCATCTTCCTCATCAAAATCTCTTGCATTGGAGGAGAGGAAGGAATTGAAGGTGGAGGTTGCACAAGAGTATCATCAAAATTAGGAACATGAATGCCTCTTGGGGGAGCCTTAAGGATAATCACCTTCTAGAGGAAAATCCTATAAAAAAATTTGCTAAGCTATCCTTTTTTAACTCATTGGAAATGTTGATCCATCTTTGTTAAAAGGAACTGTGCCCATCACTTAAACTTGACACCCTCAAGGATCATGACAAAATCAATAAAAAGCTCCTTGGATAGACATTTTAGCACATGCTTGCCACATACATAAAGAGATCTTGTAGGAATTAGTATAACTACTTCCATATAGGATAAGGGATACTAGCCAATGATACCCCTGAATTGGTAATGCCTTTGTTGGGCACCAATGAGATAGAATTCTCCTTCTGAAGAAGATCAATAATCTCCTCACCTAATAACAAATGGTTGCCACTATGAACAAGACAAGCACCAAGGGATAAAAATAGGGTCTCATTAATGTTGCCAAAAGATAAATGGAAGCTACGACCATACACCAAGCTTGAATGCTTTTTATAATATCTGGGATAGTAGGGTGTGAACTTGTGATGGTGGATCTCATCAATATCTGCTAGCTCTTTTTGATCCTTGTGGATGTGGAAATGGTATGAGGGTTGTCTTTGATTTGGGTTCTCAGACACTTACTTCTTGACTTGAAGACTCATCTTTTGAGGATATGTTCATGAATGTAACATGACATGGAACTTTTAATGTTCTTTACTAGTAAGGGGTTGTTGTTTATTGGTATGTTTCATCATCATTATCCCTTCTAGAAATTGATGGTGCATGATGGCAACAATCACTGGTAAATGAGATTTTTTTGTTTTTTTTTAGTTTATGTATATCCCCTGCATACATTGTGAACCATTGATGAGCTTGAAAGGGACCATTGTCATTCCATCCAAGAGTAGGGGCTCTTCATCCTCTAAAGCCTTGATCATGTCCTCATGGATATCATCTTTGAGTCCTAGGGATTCTTGTTTCTCATTGCTTTCATTAACTTCATCTTCACACTCATCATCTTCATCGTCAGGCTTTATCTTTGCTTCCGTAGGGGCTCTATAAGAGAAGAATGTGCTCTTCGAGTTTCTATCTCTAGCTTTGTTATGGCCATTAATAGGGAGAAGAGTACATCTATGTCTTTATCTTTCTATTAGAGGTCATTTCAAAACTCATTCCTAGTTCAAGTAGGAGACATTCACCCATCGATAATGACTTTGTGTCTTTCTGAAGATGGCTTATAGTGCCCACTATTAGGGACAGTGCCTCAGGTTTCTTTGGGAAAATTTTCTTAATAATGTCTTCTTTGTGTCTTTCACCACTTTTTTGGAAGAGTCAAATGGGACTTCTATGGAGGTGGATCCATGTCCTTTTCTAGAAACCATGGAGCTTCAACACCACTTTGCTAGGTCCCTTGCCTAGGGGTTAAGGTTTCTTTGAAACAATTCGTCCTTGCTCATGCTTCAAATAGACATGGTCTTCCCAGAAACAAGGGGTAAGAGGTCCCATAAGAGTTTGGTTTCTCCATTAGGTAAGTCAACCAATAATCTCATCCTACAACTGCAGTCTTGTTGTAATGAAGGATACCTAACGTCTTGATTCTACTTTGATCTACTAGTCTAATAAGCCATTGAGTTGGTTGCATGCCTTACAAGCCTAAATCTTTCATTGTCACATTCATCATGATATTCATTGAATAACCTCCATCTATCAATCCACCAGCAACACAATGAAGAAGCTTTCTATCCACACACCAATCTCTAGAGTGCTAGGATCCAGGAAGGCGTTGGCTATGTCTATTCTTTCACAGGATGTGGGGCCTTATTAGATTTGGTAGCAGTTGTAGGGTTGGCAATCCTTAGGCCACATCTTCGTGTAAAAATGCTTTTGAACCTCTTTCTACAACTAGGAGATAGCATCAATAGTTCTTAGAGTGTTAAATTAGGAAACAAGGATCCAATGGCTTCTCCAACAGACTAGGGGATGGGACAATGTCCACTTTGATTTTTTCTCTTTCCTCAATCAATGGTTGTATCTCTACTTTTTCTATCACTAGAGGTATAGCCAGCTCTTCCATCTCTTGGATCTTTGGTCCTTTGTCTTGGATTGTCTCTCTATCGTTCCATAGCAATGGAGTGATTTGCACAATACTATCATGTTCTATGCTACTATGTGGCTTTGTTGGGAGCTTGAATATGACAACTTTTGTAAGTGGAACATTTTCTTTTGCAATCGTAGATTATATTTTCTTGGCTTAGGTTATTGTAGCTACTTCTCATGGAAGTTACTATATGCATATCATCTACATCACGTGCCTTCAAGGCCTATTTATAAATATCCTTATCTGTGAATTTTTCTTGAATAAAACATAACCCTTTTCTATTCAATCTGTAAATAAAACCCTTATATTACACCCTTTTGTATGTAAAAAATGTATCAAAATGATATTTTAAAAATACCTTATTTTGAACCTATGTGATGCACACATATATTCATGAGTAACTTACCCAAGAGCTACTTCCACTTTTACCATTCTATTGATTATCTATGGTATTAGCCTTGATAGGGCTAGACTAAGGCCAAATTTAGCAGCGTGGCCTTATCCTTTGCATTGACTATAGAGGGACTTATAATCCATGGGTATTCTAGGGTTTAGATAGCTTGGGAAGATGTGACCTTTCTCTCCACATCTATAACATTCCACTTTTGATCTTTGTCTACCACTAGATTGTCTTCCTTTTGTAACTTTGGGAGGGGAATCTCCTTGGGCTAAAATTAGGGCCAAATTCTCTAGGCTTTGTGCCAATATCTTGGGTTGTCATCTTGGATTCCAATAGGTTCAATCTTTCTTCTTCATCTTTCTTTCTTCTATCATGCATCTCCTTTAGAGAGCATATGTCCTATGTGTGGTTGTTTCTTAGGTAATAAGAACACAAGGATCCAGGGATGGTTGGCTTTCATGTACATGTAGTGAATGACTGTCTTTCTTGATGGCACTTTCCATAGCAAGTGTTTGATTGCATGATATATCTTCTTGATCCCTATAGTGTTTGATAGGCTCGAAATATTCACTTTCAGTGTTTGTAATTGTTCACATCCATGAGCTCATTCTTAATATTTGCAACTAAGTTAGACAAGTAATCCTTTAAATTTTCTCCTCCTAGAGCACTTGCAATAGGGTTTTGAGAAGTCTCTATAATCACTACATGGACTGATTGGATTGATGCAAAGGGTTCTCTATTCTGATTTTGATTCAAAGCTCCAATTTAGACTGTTGCCTATTGATTCTAGTTGGTAGGGTTCCATTGTTGTTACGAATTTGCCATTAGGAGACCTGTTTGAGGCCACTGCTATTGTTGTTGAACCATCATTTTAGGCACCATCTGCGGCCATTGTGGATCTAATGTATTGTGTTGAGGTACTGTATGCATGTGAGAGCAGGGGTAGGAAGTAGTCCTTGGACTCCATTTGGTGGATATACCATTCCTCACATTGGAGGAGTTAGGAATCCTCTTTTAGAAACCATGGTCAATCTTGCTTCAACTTCATCATGCAGTCTTGCACCTTCCATTACAGTTTGCACATTAGCTGGTTTTCTCAATTCCATAAACTTTTGAACCTCTAGTTGTAGGTCTCTAAGAAAAAATCCCTTCTAGATTCCTTTCTCCAAATTATGGTTGGCCCATATCTTCAGTATAGATTCCATTCTAGAGACATATGCTTCCACTTGTGCTCCAGAGGGTTAACTTAAATTCATGAACTCCTCCCGCATCTACTCTTCAAAACCTTCATGTCTAAACTTAGTAAAAGAGGCCACCTTCAGATCGTCCCATGTGCCAAAATTTATTGCTTCTTGTCTCTCATACCACTAAAATGTTGCACCTTTGAAAATCGTGGGGAATATCACCAACCAATGCTCTAGGATTCTAGCATTGTTGGCCACACAAGCTACCATACACTCAACTACATAAGTTCTTTAGTACTCTCCCTTAAAAATTGATATGGAACTATATTTGTTGGCCTACCACCAATATTTCCAAGACAATTTTGATTAGGAAGGGGACCTTGATTCACCATTTGAATTTCTATAAAGAGTGTTGCAAGGGTGTCAAATGAGGATTCTGCTACTAGCTCATTCTTAACTTTGATTTTTTCTGTCTCTCTTCTTACATACCTTTGAATTCATTCTAATGCTTGTCTCTTTATCATGTCATTCATCAAGGAGTTGGCTCCATCTAGTTTGTTCGTGCTTCACTAAAGGGAAACATAGGGGCTTTAGTCTCTGGAAGACTCTCTTGCCAATATTTCTTCTACTTTTTTCTTTTCACAGTCTTTGAATTTTTCTTTTATTCCACTATAGAGGGGAAGATATTCTATTCTAAAGGTATCAAAGCTTATTCTTTTGAGAATTGCCATAGTACCCCAACCATTGTTTTGTTAGTACCAACTTTGGAGAGTCTCAATGGCATATTTTTTAATAACACTCCGTTTACTAGCTTCCAGTGGGTCACCAATTGGACAAACAGAAGGTTCTCAATGCACTAGGCGTCCCACATGTCTTGCTATTATGCATACATGAACAACTCCTAACTCTTTTCCTTCCTATTCTTGTGTACCTCCACTAACCACAACTCTTGGAGCTTCTTCAAAATATCCCACTTAATAATGTTTGGAAACTCCTCAATGAAAGCCAAATATTTCGTTGATGTTCATTCTCTCTGTTCTTTCTTCTTCAGTTTTCTCCCAAATAAGTTGATACAAAAATGCACCTCTCTGTTGCTTCTATGATAGGGGGAATAGTCCATCACACAAGGCTCACATTAAGATAGCATTATGCTCTTACCATTGGCGAATAAGTCTCTTGAAGAGGGTGAATTTTCCTATGAATTATACCAATTCTTTTGTAGTACTTGAAATCTTGCAAACCTTCTGTGCTTCTTTTCCTCTTTACCGCTAGTGCCATTTCCTTCATTTCCAATCTCCTGTAGGTGCTTGTTGCTAGCATTTTTTTCCAACTACACATCAAAACATGGAGCTCTCTAGAGAATACCAAAGAAATGGGAAAAATATTGGAAGAAAATCTATCTTGTCATACCAACAAGCTTATTCTTCATGCTTTCAAGGAACCACAAGAAGAAAAGGAACACCAAGAACATGAATTCTCTACGTAGCATCATAGAATGAATCTCTACCAATTTATCACAACAAAAATATTCATATATCCACTAGCCACAAATGAAATGAACAAAAATGAATGCTCCATATTGAATGTAAAAATAATCACATAAGCTTCATTATTCATGATTCGTGGTCTTCTTCCTTCAATCTCTCACAATCTCTTATAGATACAATGTTTTACCATAGAAAATTGACTATCTATTCTCAATCTCTCTCACACATATGCTCTCAATCACTCATACATCATAGTCCTCATCCAATACAATAGAATAATACTCAATAACCCTCTCTTAGTTGTCCATACACCTCTCAAAAGGTATGTTTTATCTGGAGAAATACTAGAGACACTACAATGATATTTCAGAACTCACTATTATCACTATCACTTCAGCCTTTTACTTCAAGTCTTCGTCAACTACATCTGTAATTTTTTGAACACTTTCGAGATCATATTATTTTATTATCAATATTGGAAAAATTACCCAATCTAAACATTTATTCCATAGGACATAAAAACAAACACAAGACAAATAGAAGATATATAGAAGCTAAAATAGAACCCCATAAAACCTCATAACTCAAACCAAATCCAATATAACTTATCAAAAACCATTTAATATATACTTGATCATACTCAAACCCAAAAATTCACAATCTCAACCTCTCAAAAAGAAAAAAATATGCTAAAACACAGGCAAAATAAACCTATAAGAACCAAACAGACACACTACAAAACCTAAAATAACATCATAATTCAACTAGAAATCAATATGAGCTTCTCTAATAGATTCAATCCATCCCAAAATAGTTCAAACACCATTGAAGCCCATCAATTCCATTACAAAATCAATCATTCAATACCCAAAGTACAAAAAAATCTAATCATTTAAATCCTTAACAATATGCTAAAATATATGTTTTTCATGCTGGAACACATGTATAGAACTAAAAGATGCAATCGATTGCATATAACTCTGTAGTCTCCATAGCACTCCGCATTACTCATAGATGTGGTACCTACAGCAACAATACTTGTAGTGGGTTGCTCCTAAAAATAAGGAGACCTATAAATCTGAATAGTTGGATTGTGATAAGGCTAGATTGAGCTCTTGATGAAAAGCAAGTGATGTAGTGAACCTTGTTTTTCTTACTATATGGTGCTAATTTGAAAAATTTTGTTAAGAGAGATTCTTGGATTTTATTTCTATTAGAATCAATACAGGCTGACCATCCAATTCACCTACCATAGATTTATGCCTCCATTGAGGATCTCTCATTGATCATATCACTTAGAAATTATAAGGTTTGAAGACCAACCACTACACAAACTTAAGCATGGATGTAATTGGGTATGAATCTTTTTTTGGTACTAAAAGAGAGGATACAAAAAAAATTATTAGGAAATTGGAATGGATGGCCTACAAGGATCACAAAGACATTGATTCTAATAAGGTTTGAAAGATTGGCATGTTGCTTGAAGGTTCTGTGAGACTATGGCAAGATTTTTTGAATGAGGAAACAATGGCGAATTGGATTCAAGTTAGAATTTGGTTTATTGCCAAATTTGTAGCAAGGAAAACTCCTAAGAGCTTATGAAAGTATTTGGAAATAATATTTCAGGAAGAGAATGAGGAAGTGTCTAGATTTATTGCCAATTTTGAAGAGAGATGGATAGAGGTTATATGGGATATGGAGCATACTCCAATCATGTTCTTGAAAATGATAAATTTGTTTATTTTCTCATACATGAAATTAGAGAAAAGATCTTGATAAAGACCCTAACTAATGTGAGGATGCAATTAAAATAGCTAAGAAAAGTAGAGGAAGCTACAGATAAGATTGGAACAAACAAGAAGTATTCCTACACTGTAACTAAAATGTCCAATATGGCTATAGAAAGACCTGAAAATGGTATAGTACATGGTTTTAGAAACCCTGATGATGATGCTATTCAAAAATTCTAGGAGAAGTTGGAAAATCTAAGTTTAAACATGAATCTCTTGCAACCTAGGCAACCTTTGCTACAACTAGGATTTAGAGAACCTCCTAGGAACATCTAAAGAACTTTCAATGCTTCAACTTTAGGGAAAGATGACATATTGCACCTGATTGTCCATATCCAAGAAGATTAGGAGAGGGGAGATGTATCCCATGCTACAACAAAATGCTAGGAAAGATGCTAGACCATAGTAAAAACAACAACAACTTGAACTTGCTAGGCAATAATTAGAAAGAAGACCTCATCAAGGCCTATCTAGTCTAATTGAAACTAGCATGTTTGATGATGGGAAAAATGTGGATATTCTACCTAACAAGAGAGCCAAAAATGAGGATATTGAAACTATATCTCAAAGGATAGCAAGAATTAAGAAAGGAAAGGCAAGACAAAGAAGGAATATTAAAATAGGGGATTTTTCCTCAAGATTCAATCATCATCCTTAAAACTTGCTTGAGGATCTTAAATGTAAAAAGGCTGATGTTACATATGGACAATTGTTGCAAACAAGCTCATCATTGAGGAGACAATGACATGGATTGGTTAGTAGGAGAAAAGGGAGAACTAGAGTTGAGCATTTGGGGATCATATGCCTATCAAATATGAAATAAATTATGCATGATATAGATGCATGGATATATTGAAGAAAATTTTATTAGGATTATGTAGAAATGGTAGCACACAAGTCTATGTATTTACTAAAGAAACAATCCTACAAATGCATATTAAAATAGAAGGAAAGTCAATATTTAAGGTTAAAATGGCTAACAACTCAAAGTTAAAGTGTTTGGGAGTTATTGAAAACTTGGAGATTAATATTGGATGCCAAAGGGCATGCTTGGAATTTAATGTTATGGCTAAAAAGCTAGGGATATATCCTCTCATTTTTGAGTGACCATGGTTGATTGTTATGAGATCCAAACAAGATTGATATAGGGGCCAGTTAGAGCTCTATTTGGACAAATATCCTCATAAGAGGATATTTTTTATATGAAATCACGGTTTTCCACGTAGATATAAAAGCAATGCTGAAAGAGATAAGACCAACAATTTAGGGTAGGAGAAGGACATCTCAAAAGGCCTCTTCTAAAACTCTCGGTCATGCCATATGACCAATTCTTGTGACCAATCAATGGGGTTGGGGTCCCTTCATAGTGGTACTGGCTCGTCAAAGAATTGTCTTGGCAGACCGGGCTCTGCGTTGTGCATCCTCTACCAGCTCCTGTCTCCTTCTGGTGGCTGCCACAATGCACTTTGGCATGTGGGTGTCTTCAGTCTCGTCTGGTGGGAGGTCTGGTAGAGGGGGACTGGGCGCTTTATGTAGTTGTTCGTTGGCCTCTTGGTCTGAATTCGGGCCTTCCTCGATATCTTGTTTGGCCACGGCTATGATTGTTTGTGATGGTGGTGCAGGCGGCTTCTGCTCTTCGAATCCCAAGTCCTTGAGCTCAACAGTGGAGAGGCCGACACTGCGCAGGTAGCTGAATTGTTGTTTGTTGGTGAGTCATGTGCTAGCGGGGAGCTCCCATTCCTAAAGACCATACTTGTGCGCCCGGGTGGTCAATTCTCGTTTTCTTCTCACCCTCTCCACTGAATCATCGCCCTGTTCTTGGGTGACATGTAGCACGGTGATGAGGAAGGCTTGCCTTTGTGTGTGGGTGCATACATTGGCTGCATCAGCTCTAGATTGGGCAAGCACTCTCTCTCACTCTGCCATCACCAAGCATTCTGTTAATTGCCTCCCAAGCGTTCTGTCAAAGTTATTTGCTTCCCAAGCGTTGGCCCTTTTATCCATCTTTTGTTTTTCCTCTTCCATCGCACTCACTAGTGTGGCCATCATCTGTTCTTGTTCATTAGTTAAAGCCCAGAGTTGATGCCACTCCCTGGACTTTCGAGCCAACTATGCTTCGGCGATTTCCTTTGCTTGAGTTGCGATACTGAATTTATGCTCTACCTCATTAATTTGTTCTGACCTCTCCTGTGCCAACTGATCATGGCTCTGGATTTCTGCAATGTGCATTCTCTATTGAATGAAATCCATGGCCATGAGGGCCTCAGTATCTTCATTGGTAACTTCTAACGCCCCTTGCAGCTATTGTATCTCCTGTTGTTGTTCTTGCACTTCCGTTGCAAGGGTTGTGGACCGTCCCTATGCTAGGAATTCTATCTCTCTTTCTAGCCTATTTTTCTCCTCGAGTGCATACTGAAGTTGTGCCATGGCATCCCCTTGCCCCTCGCTCGGTTCCCCTTCTTGAGTTGCTAATAGGCCATACCTCTCTAGTCTGGCCGTTCTTTGCTCTAGGTCACCATACTGCTACACCAGCAACTTTAAACTCCATTGCTCGACCACTAGGTTATGCTCTTCATCCTCTAGCCTCTGTCGTAGGCGGTTCTCATTGTCTTGGGCTCCTTCTTCTTTGCCTCTAGCTGGTCTTGTAACGCCTTGACCTCCCTTCACCGGTTAGCCTCTTGCTTTGAAACTTCGAGCTTTAGGGCCATCGAGGTTTCCCTTTCTTTCTCTAGCTCCAGTATGGCCACCTTCTTTTCCTCCTTTGTCGCTTCCAGATGCGCTAAGAGCTCAGCCACGTAGGCATCCTAGTCTACTCCCAGTGACAGGGGGATGGGGACTGTGGTGGTAGATGCTTCGATTTTTTGTTGTTTAGGGTCTTTCCTGGATTCAGTATCAGTGGTGGCAGGTCTTTTTGTGTCGGGTTCTGGGACAATCTCTGCGACCTTACTGACAAGCATTTGCATCATGCTCATCAGTTGGGCCGTGTCTGGAGAAGGCACGGGCTATGGGGCATTTGGGGTGTCTGTGGGCATTGGCACGAAGGAGGGAGGCAGGGGATGGAGCGGTGACTTTCCCTTGCTTGCGGTCATCGGGGCTGCCCTCGCGCTGCCACTTGCTTTGGCCTCATAGTGAGGGCCATAGGGGTGGATTTCTTCTAGTCTGTGAGCTTCTTCAATAGACCTGCGAGTGTCCTCAGCCAACTTGGCCAGTTCCTTCATGCTAGTTCGTAGGCTTCCTCTTCCGCCCTTCTTTGCTGTTCCTCTTCTGCCCTTTTTGATTCCTCTTTAACTCTTGCGAGTTCTTCCTCCTCCTCCTTCTACAGTTGTTCTTCCAACCCACATGACTCTTTTTGAGCCCTCTTCACCTCGGCTCGCTCCCTTTTGCTCAGTGTCTTTGCCTTCTTTTGGCCCTTGTTGTCCTTCATTTGCATTTGAGGCCCAGCCTTTTGCGGGGGTGGTACTTCAGGGTCCCCTACATCACTAGTCGTCCTTTCACTCGAGACTTCCTCCTCTCGATGTGGTGAGTCTTGGTGCTCAATCTGCTCTCCTTCCATGATAGCACCCTTGATGGCCTCGTCAATGATTGCTGTAAGTATTCCTTCATACTTGATCGTGGAGGCCTTAATGGCAGGTTTTTTCCTCATTGATCGCACGGTGGAAGCTCGGTAGTCCCCACTCGTGGGCTAGCGTTGGGGCTGGAGCTAGAAAGGTGGCGGAACTCTTTATAGTCTTTTGGATGAAACCGTTCTAGTCCACCTCCTTTGGGGCCCCTATCGCAATGCTTTCCAGCAGTGGTACGCTGATCCTGTTCATGAGGGCGTTGTACCTGCGGCTGGAGAAGAGAGAATGGATCATTTTAGCATGCATCTTTGTCACCGAGTTTGGAATGTCAGCTAGACTAATTCCATCAACTATGTGTACATCTTCCTTTTTGACTCCCAGCATGGCGTATATGTCCCTTTTTAGGCGTCTTTCCTTTTTGGGCATGAGTCCCAGGGCTCTTTTGACAGTGGCGGCGTCAAGCGGCACATGTACCCGTCTTTCTTGATTACCTTCCCTTACCGTGATTGTGCTACAGCTTCGTTCTTCATTGAAATTTCTCAAGAACTCTGTGCACATGCTGTAGTCGACATCCTACCTGACTTTCTCTACGTACTTTTGGAGGTTGCATTTGTTCATTAGCTCTCTTACAGTAGGCTCCTCCGAGATAGCCTCATCCAGGTTCACGGTATGCTTGAAAGTAAATTGGTTGAAGCCCTGTGTTTCGATGCTGATTCCATATTTCATTATTTCTACTTCCGTAAATGGAAGTGTACCTTGTCCTGCCATGGTATGTGCCTGTCATTACCCCAATCAATGTTAGCGTTACGATTTGCTTCATTCCTAGCATATACCAAGAAAAACATGTGCACCAGTTTACTGGGTAGACTTAAGGAGAGGAAACTTTTTTAGAAACAATTAACAACCAACATCTTTTCCTTTTTGCTTCCTTTCCTCTTTTGAATTTAGTAGAGCGTTATTAGCCTTCACCCTTTTGTTACCTCACTCGGTCAGTCCCTTGATCGTCACTGGATCTTCTTCCCTCTTTTCTAAGTGGCGCGGGGGAGGGAAGGCTTGCATGGGCTGTGTGGGGTGGGCTACTTGGCCATAAGCTAGGTATACAGATTAGGGTTGTATTCAAACTGGGCATGGCGATCAAGTTCGCCTGGTTGTAGGGAAGCTTGAGTGATGTAGGTTAAGACCTCATGGAATATGTCTCTCGAGTTGAGGCAACTAGCAATGTGCAACTCCTCCTCTGTGAGGAATTGGTCGATGTACAGGTGGGCCAGTAGCTGATTATCTAAGTGTAAGTTGCATGTAATGGCCAGAACTCTGAATGAAAGAGGTGCCATGTACGTAGGGTTTCATTTAATTGCTTTGATTACCCTCAGTTGCTTAGCATTAGTCATGATCTAGCAGCCTTTTTTCTCCCATTGGAGTCGTAAGGCGTACCACAGTTGTTGCAAGAATGGAGAAGTAGAGCTGGCAAGCTACACAAGCTCCTCCAATTCACATTCTGGCATAGAGCAAGCGGGCTTGCGGTATGAGGTGACTAGTCATCGGAGGACAGCCTGTTCCTTCGAGATCTCTCCATTAGCGATTAGCTCGGTCGCAATTTTGGGAAACTTGACAGCCGGTCATGAACTCATAGTCCTCCCAAGTGCATGGCAACGAGCAAACATCAAACGCGAGGGGTTCGTCAAGAAGTCCTAGGTCAAGTCTCTCGTAGCTTCTAGCGAATGTATTGAAGATGTCGTGCAACTCCTTGATGCACGTCACTACATCATTCCCAGAGGTCTCAGCGAGATCCTTGGCCGACAGGAAGGATCGTCTTTCGTACAAAGGTTTCAAACCTGCTGGTAATGATGAAGCAATTGGGCTGGACAGTAGTGACTCACTTGCAGGGGTCGTTAATGGAATTGTGCACTTTGGATCATTTGGAAACGTTGTAGCAAGCTCCCGTGCCCTAGGGAGCATGCTACAATTCATTTGAGTGGGCATGAGAGTGTGCATCTTGTCTAACTTGGATGGTGTTGGATCATCTGGTTTGGGGCACTGAAGGTGCTGGGTGGTCTTAACCGTCACCATTGTTGGTTTGACGTTCCATGCGACTTGTACTTTGCTTGTGCCATTCTGTCCAGCTGGAGTGGGGCTGCCCAAAGTTAACTCTTTCGGGTGTCTGACCTTAGGCACTCATATCCAGGGGTTGCCCTCATAGTATCCCTGTGCTCACAGGAGATCTTTCGGCATCCATCCTGGCGTGGCAGTGCGCCCATGTCGATGGCGCCTGGGCTGCCTCTTAGGCCACAGACTGATAATTTTTGCATTTAGGGGTGTGTTTCTGTGGTCTAGCAGGAGGCAGCGCTCGCCATTTCGGCACCCATATGTGCATGGGTTCCCTGGCCATGTGGATGGCTTGGGTGGGTTTGCCTCTGGCGGTTGAGATACAAGGTAAGGCATTCCGACCCTTTGCCTTAGGCTGGGCTGCAGGGGTCTCCATCGGTGGCTCTGCAGTTGTAGAAGGCGCAAGATGGCCCTTGCTAAAAGCAGTTACTATACGCACACTACCCATGGTCAAGTGAATGCGGTCTAGGTTGTAGCCCACATTGCAGCTTGTCTGCTTTTTGAAAGTGCGCCCTAGTAGTGATTTATCACCGGACCCTTTAGTGTTTGGTTACACATAAAAGATGACTAGGATACTCCCAGACCCGTCGGAGATAGCCGCTTGGAATTTCCCAAAGAGAGGGTAAGTGTTGCCCCCAAATGGGCTAAGTTTCGCATTCGTGGGCTGTAATTTGGGCTAACCAATGCATGTCCAATGGTCATGTGTCAAGACGTTCTGGTCGGCCCCTTCGTCGATCAAAGCATCAAAAGAATATGTCCGTTCTGCGGTGACTATGATTCAAAGGTAGGTGGGTGCCACTGCATCTTCATCATGATCGGTTAGTTCGGTGATTGTGGCCATGCAGACAGCGACGAGGGGTTCGCGCATCGGTGGTTCGTGCAGCGGATGTGAAGGGGGATAGTACTTTTTCATGTGACTGCCATTGAAGAAGCCTATTCCTTCCCCTTCGAGCATCTCCAACTCGACATTGCCCATTCTACTAATTGCATACACCCAAAAAGGCCCCAGCCCTCGAAATTTCATTTTTTGTTTGTGCCCTTTCACCAAGTAGAGTAACACGAGGTCCCCGTGATCAAAGTTACGCTGGTTGATGTGCTTGTCATACCATAGCCTTCGTCATGCCTTTTCGCAAATTAGAGCGTGGGTGGCTAAAAGCTAAGTTTCTGTGAGACGCTCTAGTTCCTCTAAGGGGTTAGTCCAAGCCTTTCTCCCCTCCCGACGCTCCTGTGCTGTTATTCTCAATCTAGGGATAAAAAATTCTAGAGGTAGAATGGCCTCCATCCCATAGGTCAACCTAAAGGGTGTTCGCCTGACAGCCGTCTTATAAGCTGTCTGATAAGCCCACAAGGCAGCCATCAGCTTATTATCCCAGTCTCTTCGTGATGTGGATACTACCTTAGTAAGCATGTTGACCAGGATTTTATTTGTGGACTTTGCTTGGCCATTTGCCTATGGGTAGTAGGGGGAAGACCTTCTATGAATGATTAAAAAGGTTGAGATTAGGTGGGATATTACTTCATTAACAAAGTGTGCACCTTGATCACTCACTAGTTTGATTGGACACCCAAACCGTGAAAAGACCTGTTCCCACAGGAACTTCGCAGTAGTCCTAGCGTCGTTCCTTCTAGTGCCTCACGCCTTCACCCATTTTGTGAGGTGGTCTGTTGCCACAATGATATAGCGTGCCTAGCATTATTGAACTGCTCAACTAATAGGTCCGATGAAGTCAATGCCCCATTTCTTGAAGGGCTATTGAGCTACTATGGGGGTCAAATCCATCTTATCTTTGCGCATAGGTATCTTAGTCCTCTGGCATTTGTCGTAGTGTTTGACAAACATAGTGGCATCGCGGAATAGGGTGGGCCACCAGAGTTGGGATTGTAATACCTTACGGGTAGTCATGTCCCCACTAAAATGCCTGCCAGCTATCCCACAGTGTGCCTCTCTCAATACATCGTGCATCTCGTGCTCGCACACACATCTACATAACAGCCCATCTTGTCCCAACCTATAGAGTTGGCCAGCAATTAATTGGTATGGCTGAGTAATTAAGAGGAGTCTCCTTAGCCTAGCTTTCTCAATAGGTCTCTCTGGCAGGCATGTTTCTAACACTTGGACAACATCATCTGCCCAGTAGGGTGTCAAATCAGCTCTAAACAAGTCCCCTTCCCTAGACAGGCCAAAGAGGTGCACGTCCGGTAAATCGTCAGGGATGCCTTGGCCAGCAGCTTCCCCGGTGGGTATGCGGGACATGTGATTGGCCATGTAGTGCTGCTTCCCTTTGCGCACAATCATTGAGAAATCGAACTCCAACAGGAGAAGTAACCACCTTGCTATATGGCTTGCGGCGCATGGCTTGTTCACAAGATACAGTAGGGCTTGATGATCCACGTAAAAGGCGAAGGGTGTGGCCAACAGGTAATGCCTAAATTTCTTCACGGCAAACACCATGGCTAGCCCTTCCCTTTCTGTAGTAGTGGAGTAGTTCATTTTTGTTTCGGTGAGTTGCCTACTAGCAAAGCTCGGGGTAATCAAGACTATGTTCACCAGGTTGGTAGAGAACAGCTTCAATGGCAAATTTGGAGGCATCTATGTGTACGTGGAATGCTACACTCCAGTCTGGGGCTCGCAAGATGGGTGCAGTGGTGAGGGACTTCTTTAACTGTTCATACGCGTGTTGGCATTCCTCAGTCCACTCGAATACAATCAGTAGCTTGTACAATGGTCTAGCAATCAGTGCGTAGTTTAGTACAAAGCGTCAGTAGTATCCTGTATGGCCTAAGAAGCACTGGACGCCCTTGTACTTGGTGGGTGGTGGGAGGTCGGTAATGGCCCTGACTTTTGAAAAGTAAGTGGCAATGCCATTCCGTGACACTACATGCCCTAGGATGCATCCGTGCTTCACCCAAAACTAGCACTTCAAGGGGTTCAGCGAGAGTTTGTATAATCGGCACTGCTCGAAGATGGCTCCTAGCCTCTCTAAGTGTTCGGCCCAACTGGAGTGTACACATAGGTCATCCACAAACACCTCCAGCTCGCATCGCAGCATATCCTTGAAGATCGTGCACATGAATCGTTGAAAGGTTGTAGGAGCATTCATTAGCCCAAAGGGCATAACGATGTAGGCAAAGACACCCCACTCCGTGGCGAAGGCTATCTTGCGTCTGTCATCAGGATGCACTTACACTTGATTGTAGCCTGAGAATCCATCTAGAAAGTTGTAGGCTTCTTTGCCTTCTACTCTCTCCAGCATGTGCTTGGTATATGGCAAAGGGTAGTTGTCTCTCTTCGTAGTAGCATTCACCTTCTTGTAATTTACGCACACTCGAATCTTGCCATTCTTTTTCATAACTATCACTATGGGCAATACCTAATCTATGTGCTCAATCTCGTATATAAATCCCTCCTTCATAGGCTTATTGATCTCTTCCTTAACCGCATGAGCATGTTTGGGATTCATAGGGTAAGGTTGCTGCTATTGAGATATCGAATTCCACTCGTGATATGCCATGGTGACCGTTATGCATGTATGTCACCGACTTGTTAGCTGCAAATGCGGTTGGTACACCGCCCATGAATAATAGCTAGATGATAGCTATCCTTATCTACTCTAGTTTGTGGCTCAGTTAGTATGCCAGCTTAGTTAGTTGAGTTTGGTTTGAGACTCATATATAGGATTCTTCTATTTCTCTGTACTAGTGTTCTTTTTGGCTTACACAACTAAGAAGAGGAAAGCTGTTTTCAGCCTCTACCTTTGTGTGTATTCTCCCATTGTGTAAGTGAGAAAGCTACAAGTGAAACTCCTTCCTTCTCTCCCACAATCTTAACACGATATCAGAGCCTTGTTTGTGGTAAGGAGCTCAAGAAAGCAAACCAAGTTCACGGTGTTTTGGTAAGAGGACCAGTGTTGCTTTCATTTTTCGAGTTTGGGAGCAAGTCTCTGCAGGTAGCACAGCCAAAAAGTGCAAGAGTGCATTGTCTCAGATTGAGACACCCTTCGTGGTGTAGCAAGAGGGAAGTATATGCTACGAGAAAGGCTTTAGCCCTTAGTTGCCCTATTTTTTTGCTTCGAGGCCATTTCGAGGCCTGTTTTGGAGGCGGAAGTTTTCCGCACGCACTCAGAAAAATGCCCTATTTTTTGCTATACAACCACTGTTCTACAGGTCAGTGAAAAGTTACCGTAGAAATTGCATCGTATGTCTGTGCGCAAAGACATTGGGAGTTACAGAATCATCCTTGTTGCCTGTTGATGTAAAATCGTCACTAGGAAGTGACTGTGTGGTCAAATACCACTTTCGTCAGTTTTGCAAATTTTCCCTTATGAGGTTGAAGCTGTATTTTTTTGCAGTGGCAGAATTTTTCGCAGTGTTCTGTAATGGCGTCTGATTCTCTTTCACAGATTGTCACTGAAAATCTTGAAAAGAACAACTTCCAAGCATGGAAGTTTAGAATGACGAATTTCCTTATGGGAAAAGGATATTGGAAAGTTTTTGCAGGAAATGAAGAAGATCCAGTTCTTCCTGATGTTCCCAATCAACAGCAAATGCAAGCATTTAAAGGATGGCATGAGAGAGTCAGAAAAGTTATGTACTGGCTGTCTATCAATATTTCAGACTCTATGATTGTGCATATTCAGGATGCAAGTACGCCAAAGGAGGCATGGGATACTTTGTCAAAAATGTATAGCACAAATACGCAAGCCAGGAAAATGCAGCTCAAGCAAGAGTTGCATAATGTGCAAAGAGAAAGTATGAGCATCAATGATTACTACATGAAGGTGAAGAAGATTGCGGATGCACTTGCTTCCATTGGGTCACCAATGGGAGATGATGATTTAGTTTCTGTGACCTTGAATGGTCTAGGAAAGGATTATGCACAGTTTCGAACATCCATTTCCGTCCGTGAAAGATTTCTAGATTTTGAGGAGTTGATTGCTCTTCTAATTTCTGAGGAGCAGAGAAATGGTGGTGCATCTTCTTCAGGAGGAACTTCAAAAGAAACTGTCTTCTACTCAAATGCTGGAAGAGGTAGAGGCAGAGGTAGAGGAGGCCGATCTGGAGGCCGTGGTAGAAATCAGAATATGCAGAAAACTCAAGAAAACTAGTCCTATGGAGGAGGACGTGGTAACTCTAGAGGCAGGGGGAGCCAAAGAGGTCGTGGTGGATGGCAAAGAGGCCAAAATGCAAACAGCAATGTTGAATGCTACTACTATAGTGAAATGGGTCATATGGCTAAAGACTACTATATAAAGCAAAATGACATCATGAATAGAAAATTGCAACAAGGGAATTCTGCATCTTCTAGTAGACAGGGTGATGACAGAAATGAGCATTTGTTTATGGTGCAGCACATGACCAATTCTGTGACAAGTGCAGAAGAAAGCAATGATGTGTGGTATGTTGACTCAGGTGCATCAAACCACATGACATGTCATGCAAAATAGATGTAGGATACAAGGAAATTGGAAAAACCAGGATTTGTGGAGACTGGTGATGATACTGCACATCCTATTGTGTAGATTGGAAAATTTCCTTTGTCTATGCAGGATGGGAAAAAGAAATACCTATCAGATGTATTTCATGTCCCGAATATCACCAAGAATCTAGTTTATGTTGGTCAAATGGTTGAGCAGGGTTTGCAGGTCAGATTTAATCCTCATGGATGCTTTGTTGAGGATATGAAAAATAAAGGTCACTTGATAGCAAAAGGAAAGAAGAAGGGCAGAATGTTTACGTTGGATGCAGACATGCCTGAATTGAGTGCAGCAATGTTTGCACATGGGACCGGTGTAGTTGCAGATATTGATATCTGGCATAAACGCATTGGTCATGTTAATGTACAGCGACTTAAATCAATGCAGACCCAAAATATTGTTGCAGGATTGCCTAAATTCAAGGTTGCAGAAATGCATAAGGTATGTGAAGCCTCTCAATTTGGAAAACATGCAAGGAAACCATTTCCTAGACATGTTCAAGAGAGTAAGAAGTCATTGGAATTAATCCACTCTGATGTGTGGACTACTAAGGCTGCATCTATTGGAGGCTGTCATTATTCTGTCACTTTTATTGATGACTATAGCAGAAAAGTTTGGGTGTATTTTATGGAAAAGAAATGTGAAGTGTTTGAGCATTTCAAAACTCTTAAAGCTATGGTTGAAAAAGAAACAAGTCTGCAAATAAAATGCCTAAGGTCAAATGGATGGGGAGAGTACCTCTCAAATGAGTTTGCAAGGTCCTACAGGAGCATGGCATAAAGCAGCAATATTCATGTAGTCATACCCCACAGCAAAATGGAATTGCAAAAAAAAAAACAGGTATATTGGAGAGGTATCACATGCCATGCTCAATGAAAAAGACCTACCAGATTTTTATTGGGCTGAGGTAGTTGCTACAGCAGTCTATATAATGAACAGGACTCCCACTGTAGTAATACATGGCATGACTCTAGAGGAGAGGTATACTAGTAGGAAACCAGATATTTCTCATTTGAAAATTTTTTGTTGCATTGCCTATGTTCATGTGCCAGATGTGTTGAGATCCAAGTTGGATCCAAAAGTTGAGAAGTGCATCTTTATTGGTTACTCTCTACAACAGAAAGGGTATAGATGCTGTAACCCTTCTACTCGTAAGTTTATAGTGAGCAGAGATGTTTTTTTTAATGAGATGAGCAGCTGGTATAAACGAGTAAATGTGATTAATGATGTAGATGCACAAAATGGTAATGCTACACAGAATTCACAGCAACAATCACAAAATATTAGTGGACTTGGAGTGTCCTCTAGCAGTGGTTTACATTCTTCGCCATGGATAGGAAGATTGGGATCAGGAGAATCTCCTCAAAGCAATGTAGATAATGGTATGCAGGTTTCACAAAAAGGAAAAGAGAAGGTAGATCAACCCATGTTTGATGTGAATGCAGGTCACTCTTATGTGGATGGTGAATCCAATGGCTCAGAACAGAGCATTGATGATGAGTTGGGTATTCCTTTTATTGTTACACCTAGAGTAAGGAAGACCAAGGATGTTTTGAGAGCACCTGGGAGTGAACCTACTTTGTGCAGGTCTACCAGAGCTAGGTATCCTGTGGATAGGCTGAAATATGATGGATTTACAGCCATTCACTATGCATATATGGTCAAAGTGATAGAGGAACCAAAACCCACTTCTTTTGAGCAAGCCATGGGAAAAGAAAAATGGGAGAAAGCCATGGATGAAGAAATGGATGCCTTGGAAGCAAATGCTACATGGGAATTGGTACCTTTGCCTAAAGATAAGAATGCAATTGGTTGTAAGTGGGTTTATTAGGTGAAGCACAATGCAGATGGTTCTGTGAGCAGATACAAGGCAAGATTAGTAGTCAAGGGGTATGCACAAACATATAGCATTGATTATGAAGAAACATTCAATCTGATTGCAAGGATGGCAACCGTAAGAGCAGTCATTGCTATAGCTACATCAAAGGGATGGTCTTTACATCAAATGGATGTAAAGAATGCCTTCTTGCATGGTGATTTGCAAGAAGAGGTCTATATGGAGCAGCCACCAGGTTATATGCATGCTATTCATCTTGAGTTTGTTTGCAGGTTGAAGAAAGCCTTGTATGGCTTGAAGCAAGCACCTAGAGCATGGTCTGACAAGATAGGACAGTATCTTGTCACTATTGGCTTTCAGATTTCCAAGGCAAATTTCTCACTTTATGTGAGAAAAACAGAGAGGTATTATGCTACTTGTCATTTATGTTGATTATTTGATTATGACAGGTGATAGTGATGAAGATATCCTTCATGTGAAAATGCTATTGAAGCAGAAGTTTGAGATGAAGGATTTGGGAGAGCTACGTTATTTCTTGGGCATTGAGGTGATTAGATCACCAAGTGGGATACGGGTCTTGCAGAGGCAGTATGGATTGGACATGCTGTCCAAATATGGGATGACAGGCTATAAGCCTATTTCAGTTCCTTTGGAGCAGAATGTGAAGCTGAGCGCAGATGCAGGTGAGCTTCTGGAAGACCCTATTATGTACAGATGCATAGTAGGAAGTTTGATTTATATGACCATTACCAGGTCAGATTTGAGCTATGCTATTGAAATGGTAAGTCAGTTTATGAAGGCTCCAAGGAAACCGCATTTGGATGCGGCTAGACGCGTACTCAGGTATGTGAAGTCCACATTGCAGTATGGACTATTTTATGAGACTAAGTTCAGATACAATTGCATGGATACACTGATGCTGATTGGGCTGGTAGTATTTCTAATAGATGATCTACCAGTGGATATGTGTTCTCTTTTGGGAGTGCTGCAGTTACTTGGAGCAGCAAGAAACAGCCTACAGTTGCCTTGTCGAGCACAGAGGCTAAGTACAGGGGTGCAGCAATGGCTGCATGTGAGGTAGCTTGGTTGCATAAGCTACCTTATGATATGCATCAGCCTACAGATGGGCCAGTTGTCATTTATTGTGACAACATGAGTAGTATACACTTGGCAAATAACCCAATCTATCATGCTAGAACAAAACACATTGAGGTGCATTATCACTATGTGCGGGAGAGGGTTTTACTAGGTCTTATTGATCTAGTTTATATCAGCACAGAGGATTAGGTAACTGACATATTTACGAAGGCATTGGGTGCAGAGAAGCTGCACAAGTTCAGAAACCTGCTTGGTGTGCAGAAACTGGGATTGTGCTCGAGGGGGAGTGTTGAGATATCGAGCTCCACTCGTGATATGCCAAGGTGAACGTTCTGCATTTATGTCACCGACTTGTTAGCTGCACATGCGGTTGGTACACCACCCATGAATAATAGCTAGATGACAGCTATCCTTATCTACTCTAGTTCGTGGCTCAATTAGTATGCCACCTTAGTTAGTTGAGTTTGGTTTGAGACCCATATATAGGGTTCTTCTATTTCTCTATACTAGTGTTCTTTTTGGCTTACACAACTAAGAAGAGAAAAACTGTTTTCAGCCTCCACCTTTGTGTGTATTCCCCCATTGTGTAAGTGAGAAAGCTACAAGTGAGACTCCTTCCTTCTCTCCCACAATCTTGACAGTTGCTTTGTTGGCACCGCTTCTGGGACCATGGGAATGTTATGGGTCACAACCCTAGGATCGACTTCTCTCAGTTCCTCCAAGGACCAGGCGAACACATCGACATACTCCTACAGGAGGGCAACCAGCCTAGCCTCCTCTTCCTTGGTCAGGTTGTCATCAATGAACACGGGTCGTGTTTTCTTGCCCTCCTCTGTCAAGTCGACTTTCTTAACCCTGGCGGGTCCCCTCAATTGGTTCCCTGACTTGCCCTTGTCTCTTTGCTTCTAGCAGAACCACCACTTTATCACCCTTCTTAAACTTTGTGAAGTGTTTGGGTAGGTCCTCTGGTTTCCTTTGTCTTTCTCCTTCTGAGTCTCTAGTTTGCTTCCTAGTCCCCTCCTGAATCCGCTTGCGTCTTAAGTGGGCTGGCAAGTCCCCTTTAGTGCGTTTGACATTAGAGGGTTCGGGTATTTCGGGATCACTCTCTGTACTGACTTCAGACTACGAGTTGAACTCACATCCCTTGCTTGAGGAAGGGGTTTCGCCTGGGGGTCATAGTTCAATAGGTGATTTCATCGTCAGTATTGGGATTACTAGTGATTGTGCCGCCCCTGCTTGCTCATAATCCATAGCTCCTACCTACTCCAGCCAGGTTCTATCTCATTCCATCCGCACGACTCCCTTTCCATCCCTTTCCTGTTTCGGCCTAGAATCTGTCTCAATCTGCTCGATTGCTCTCATAATCTATTGTGTTAAACCCTTCCTCGCTCTCGTCCATCTCAGAGCGACAGTGCTCATACTCCTCATCACCGGAATCTTGCCCCTCCGACTGCTCGTCATCCCCTAGGTTCTCCTCTCCGATATCTTCTTCGTTGGTGATTAAAGCCCAATTGTATGATAGGTTGAGATCGTGCACTTTGGTCCATTCCCATTCAGGCTAAGCCAAGAGATCGCTTAGAGGCTTTAGATTAGCTGCTTCGCTGCCTTTCAGTTTAGTGGTTAGGTACCCTACGATTCCCTGAAGCTTGAGCTTGTTCGTGGGGGTGTGAAACGAGACTGGTCTCCCTGGTTCTTGCGAGCTCCCTACCATCATGTAGAGCAGCATCGTGGGTTCCTCTACTGGCATGCTTGGTGACTTAGCCACTTACTTATACAACTCTTCCTCATCCGAGAATGACTGGTCAATGGTTGCCAAGACATGCATCCAATCCCTCTCGTCCTCAGGCAGGGAATGTACTTGGTCAGCGTCCCATAAGGCTTGCACACCTGGGCATCACCTTTTAGCATGGTCGAGATAGTATCAAGGTCGACTGGGGTAGTTTTCCATGTGTCCATCTCAACCCTTACCGCTTCCGTCCTATTCCCCAAGAATATGAGGTTGTTTCCCCAGTCTTCAACCATTCATGCATTCCTCATCCATGGTCGGCCTAGCAGTATGTCGTAGTCCACCCCCTTCATGATAATGAAATTTACGGAGAACTGCACTCCTGTGATCTTTACTGGCCAGTTTTGTAAGACCTCGAATGGTTTGACCTTCATTCCGTTGGCCAATGTAATTGAACCTAGTCGCTTCCATAGGTGGGTTTCCCCAAGCCTGTAGAACTGTGTGGCTCAAGACACTAACCCCTGCACTGATGTCCACAATTCCTTTTCGTGTTGTGTCCCCTAAGACAAAGACAGGTAGGATTGCATGCATCTCTGTGCCTTCCCAGAAGGCGTTGATGTGCAGTGACCTTGGATCCAAGTGCAGCGTTAGGCTTAGAATTTGCATGGCTGCGTCCTACTCGTGCAAGTCAGCGGCAGCATGCTCCCCCTGCCCCTCCACCCAGTGCCTCAATTCTCGCCACAATGGAGGGTATTGCTGAAGCACGTCTCCCAAATTAATGGTCACTGGGGTGGTCACTACAGTGGTGAGGAGGTTGCTGGGTAGTTGGTTTTCCCCTCGGTCACCACTCTTCGGCCACGTATCGTGGCCAAATGGCTAGCTCGTTGATAAGCTTTTTCCTAGTCTTGCCTTTGTGGTATCTCTCGTGGTGTCAGCGCATTCCCCGATTGAGTTCGCAATGGCAAATCGGGTGTGCTTGTACTAGAAAGGTCCTCCATCGGATCCTCCAATATGAATTCTACATCCTTAAGGTGTTCTTGGGCATCCTTAACCCACTCCTTTACCTTGGTGATAGCCTCGAGTTGCCACTTGGGATGAGGGTATTCCCCCACCTTGGCACTACCTAGTTCCGCTGTCTTGGGGGCGGAGGTCTTTGCCTCAGCGTCTGTGACCCCTCTTCCCACCGCTAAGGTTGTAGCTTCCTCGGACTTAAGAGTGATCCTTGCATCTGCTCTCTTTCTCCTTCTCCTTTGGCTTTTCTTTCCCAGCGAGGCTGCATCCAAGTTACTTGGCCCAGGTAGTGAGATGCATGTTCGTCTTGTTTGCGCTCGGGTCATGACATGCAGTGGGATGGGTGTGTCCTCTCCGCCAAAGGTCTCTACGGTAAATAGCCCCAAGCACACGGAGGGCATGTTGGCCGGACTGGATGATGGCTTCTGCCTAGGGCAGTCAGGGAACAAGTGCGTGATCCCACATTCGGTGCACCTAAGGTCTGCCTTGTCCTAATTTTCTTGTTCCCTTTCTAAGCAGCGTGATGATATATGGCCTGGATGATCGCAGGTCCATTGAGTCCTGGCTTGGTCCTCCAAAGCCTTTGCCTCTTCCTCTGCCCAGCGCCATCACCGAAATCGGTCGATAGTCCATCAGGACCAGATTGCCCTCCTCGTCATAGGAGATGTATGGGTTTATGTAGCTCTCTTCTTCACTAGGTTCCTCCACATAATGAACAGGAGTGTCACTTGGTGGTTGGGTTATGTAGGGTCCTGATGGTCTACATATGCATGTTGGGTTCATCTCTAGCCTACGGATGGTCTCATTTTGTTTGGTGTTGGGAGGGCCAGTTGGGCTCCCCTGCTGTGCCAAGGAAGTTAGATGGCCTGTTGTCTAGGTAAGGAGGGTTGTATTGTTGAGCGTATGGAAACCTCCTGGGCAATCTGCAGTGCAACGTGTCATGTCCGAACCTTCCACATTTTGAACACGGTCTAGATCTAGGATCTTGACACTCAGCTGGGAGGTGGTTTCCCCCACAGTGTATACACTGCACGTGGGCTCTCATGGGCTTCCTTATTTGTTCTTGCAAATGTGCAAGCTCCATTCTCACCTCCACCAGTTCCTAGCCTTGGTCGACTCCCTTTCCCTTATCCCGCGTGCTAGAGCTCTCTCTCTCACCAATGTCGTTGATCGCTCTGAAGCCCTCTCGCATGCACCATCCCGACTGGTGTTCCTCATGCTTCACTCCCTCAGCTGGTCGTCTACTCTTATTGCTTCATCAAAAACCCTAGCCAACACATCTCTGTGTAGCGTGGAGCTACTAGCCAAGGCCTTATAGAGTTCCTCGCTACATATTCCATTTACGAACACCGTAGACACAGCCTTTTCGTTAGGTCACTCATTGGCCGGGATCCTCTTGAAGAGGCTACATACATGTGTGACGTAGTCTCTTGCATCCTCCTTTTCTCTCTGGCTGACATTCATCAAGCGGACAATGAGGTTGTCGAAGTATCCTGCCTCAGAGAACCTCTTAATAAAGTGGTCCTTAAGATGGGAAAAATTCCCGTGCTCAGTTGCATCCAGGCTGGTGTACCACACCCTCCCTTTGTCACCTAAGCACAGCCCAAAAGCTTGGGAGTGTTGTGCAGGGTCTGTGAGGCCTTTTGCCTCACAAACTTGTTTGAATTGCTCCACAAAGCTATATGGAGGTTCGTATTTGTCTAGTTGTTTTGCCACTATAGGGATCCTTGATTGCCCCTTTGCCCCTTGTGTGACCCCTAATCCTAAGAGTAAGGCTGTGGCTAAGGCTGCCGCGCCATACTCAATGGACATGTTGTCCATGAGCCACTTGGCTACAAGTTCACTTAATGACAAGTCAACCTCCACTGCCCGCTCTCTCTCCACATTTGGTCCTACCTTTGCTACTCCAGCCAGGGCTAGCACTCATCGGGCCTCGTACATATCCACGTCTTGTTGGAGTTTCCTAGCCCTTTGCTCATGGTTATAGGAAATCATGCTCTCTAGCGCCCTTCTGATTGCCTTTCATTCCTCTTCTAGGATCGCTACCACTTCCTCTACTAGCCTACCCTGAACTACCGTCCTGGCTAGCAAGTCATACTCGTTGACCAACTCCTGCACTAGGACCAGGAATTCTCCCAATTCTAGTCTATCCTCTCGTGATCCGCCTTAGGATCCTGATATTGCTTCCTCTTCCCGCCTCACTAGGTTGTTGATCAACTTGAGTAGCTCTGGCAGCGTCCGATTCTCTATGTTGCGGTCCTCCAGATCTTCGTGTCCTCTCAGGGCGCTATAGATGGAATTCCCTAGTAGCCCGCTATGCCTTGGGATCCTCTCCTAGTAGTGGGTTCCTTGATATTATTATGTTTCCTATTAAGCTCCTTGTTACTAAAACTCATTGTTAATCTTATCCACAACCTGTGCTTAGTGCTTTCTAGTGCTAAGTGTGGAAGCAGGCTTTTCCTTTTCTTGTAATGCACCCGAGGTGATGAAATCAGAAGGTGAGGTGAGGATGCACTAAATGCCTGATGCAGGCTCCACCTCACTGCCTCCGGTTGTGGCCTGATGTGGCTTTTGATGCAGGTCTTGGCCACTCTAAAGTCTTACAAAAAGATCCTGCTGCATTCCCTATCCTGCTTCAAGATTGGTTAGTTGGGTGGATAATCGCTAAACGTTGTATCCAATCCCAATTATGTCAGCCCGCTGTCTAGCTATTTGGGGTGAATCTTCGGTCACCTTGTCTGGTATCGAACTTCCAAGATCAAACTAGGTTCCCTGGGGGGTCAGAGACGTCATCAAGGCACCCAGGACTATGGCCAAGGTGAATCGCCTTCTATTCAAGCTCTAGTGCTCTGGTCCGATTCTAGGAATCGGACGGGTTGGATCCAATTCTAGGAATCGGACTGGTCTAGTCCGATTCTGGGAATTGGATGGGTGGGTTTAGTCTTACTTTGGTCCGGACGGGGGGTGGTCCCACGACCACTGCAATGGGTCAAGTGGCTCAAGTTTGGGACTCGGACACGTGGCCCGACTTGGTGGGCTGGTCCGATTCTGGGAATCGGATTCAACTGGGGATTCAACTGGTCCGATTCTCGCAATAGGACGGTCTAATTCTCGCAATTGGATGGTCCGACTCTCGTAATCAGACGGACTGGTCTGACTACGCGGTCGACGACCCGCAAGTTGCGCACGGCGCCTTTAGGTTAATGCCTACTCTATCAAATATGTCGCACTTTCCAAATCAATGTGAGCGACAGAGGGAAACGTCTGGCATACCTCAAAGTGATGGGGCGCTCGATCGATCAGCACTTCACGATCTCCCGCAGCTCTCTCACTCTCTCCCGGGCTCCCAGTCTCACAGTCGTCTCAAAAAACAGGGTGTCAAATGTGGGCACCCTAGTCTGTTGTGCCCCTTATTACCTCCCTCAGTCTGTTGTGGACTCAGAGACTAATCTCATACACTCCACCAGCCAGATGTCTGAATCTGCACCCCAACTTCCCTGTCTCGAGTAACAGCAGAACCCTTATGTTCCCTTCTTTTTCCTATCCTACCCTTAACCTATTGCAATAGAAAACAGAAACAGAAATAAAGAAAGATGGTCCTACTCTACATTCAGCAGCAAATCAAAATACTTGTTCCACGGATTAAAACCTCCTAATTCTCCTAACTATCTCAAGCACCGGTTCAGGCTGCAAACCCTACTACCATGCTCGATATGATGTGCGTGGCACTCAAGGCTCAATTTTGTTGGTCCCGGCAACGGAACCAAAATGTAGCTGAGCTACGGAGCTCTACGGCCCTCTTTTCCTATTTCCCACCATTCTAACTTATCCAGTTCCCACTAATGCATACAATTGGCACGAGAGTGAGCCCGGTGCTCTTTTTACAAAGATTCAGGAGCGCCTTCATATTTAATGGTGCGTTTTTACTCTTTTCTTTTCTCGAGGCAACACCGTCGTTTAGATTTTCAGAGTCTGACCTCCATCCAAGACGCATTTTCCTTTCTTTGTCATGTGCCTTCTTGGTTGTCTCCTTCTTCCATTTCTCCCGCACTTCTGCTCCATTTTTCATTCCTCTGTGTTGCAGTAAACAATTGGAGTGACTGATCCCCTCATGATTAAAATCAACAAACCAAACTTGACTGCTCGTAAGGTAGATCCTCAACCTAGCCTAGTTAACAAGCAGATATCATATGTAACCGTCAGGTGTACACAAAAGCCACTAGTGCCCAAGGAGCCTTTGATTTCCCAAGAGGATAACAAGGATCATAGGTGCAACATTGCTCATGGTAAGTTGATTGCTCAACAAAGCAAATGGCAGAATCATCTAACAACCACAACCAAATCTTCCAGCTAGTGCCAAGTCCACCTAGGAGTCCCAAATCTCCTACATCCTCTTCCCCTAAACGGGCACAGGAAGCACAATAGCAATTGCCCGTACAACTGCTCAATCCCGATCTCTATCTCCATCTAGGCTTCCAAATGTCCAAGAGGTGGGACATGACACTGCCCTTAGCTCTCAGCCTAAGGATATGCATGTACAATCCATTGTGACTAGCTCAACTGATACTCAATCTACACAAGTGAATCCTCAAAGGGAAAAAAAAGACACAACCACTTCTGATTTGTCTAAGGACTTGACACTGAAGTCTACCAATAGTAGCCAGTCCATTGAACTACCTGCTACTACTTCCAATCAGGAATCAAAGCAGTCACAGCCTTGGCAGTGATGATGCCCCTCGCGGAATGTGTCCCTAGAAATTCACATGCAAAAGAGATGTCCCAACCAACATCCTTGACACTTCCAGCACTTCCAAAGCACCTAAAGCCTAGGGTTGAGGAGAAATATCTTGAAGATTTGGCCAAGGAGATGGCACATTTGACCAATGAACCAGAGATAAAGTGCATGATGAAGCTTGATCACAAGTTGATAGCCATCACACGTGTGTATGTTCATGTGGATATCGGAAGGGCAACACCAGAGCACACAAAGATCATGGCCGAACCCCTAACTTGGGATGAGCAACAACATGTTTGATCCCACTATGTAGTTGTCATTGAAGAAGTCACAAAGGACATCTCAAAAGCCACAGCTAGAGAATTGCACTTCATACCCTCACTCTATACTGCTCAATGTGTGATAAACAAAGAAAAGCTCAAAGAAATCAAACGAAAAGGGAAAGGACAAGGCAACTTTGTGCAGAAATGGTACTCCAACCAGAGTTTGGTAGCCAAAGCTAGCCACTGACTAATGACACTTGCTGAGCAAAGAAAAGCCCTTTGGATATCAATACACGATCTCACGTACATTGCCTCAACCTCATTAAGAGTGTTGGAAATTGTCCATGAGGTCCAGCTTTCTACCACTATTCAAAAACATCCCTTGTATGATAAACTACTTCTAGAAGAATATCTACACGTGGCTAGTAGGCTAGGAGTAAGAAGCATGGTTCTTGATGTCAGCACATATGTCTTCTGCCTCACTCAAGACCCTGCAATCCTAGATCTCTATGCTTCCCATCAATACAACCTTGACTTCTTCAGCTGGTTTTGTCCAAGCTTACCTGACAAGAGTCCTAGACTATTTCTTGGTTCTATGCTAGAGTCAATCAAACCTCTAGAGCAAGAGAAAAAAAAACTCTAAACACAACACCCGCTCTGATAAGAAGCAATGGAGGCATGTTCCAATGGGTAAGGACAAGAGTGTAAAGCAAACACCTGACCTGGAGCAACTGCCAATGCAATTGGACAAGGGGCTAAATCTAGGAGAATTAGACAAAGAGCTAGACTCTCTAAAAAGAGAGGCAGCTTTACCCTCACGACCTAGTGAGGTTGTCTAGCAGGTCGCAGCTATGTCCCATGAAGACACACCAAAAAAAGAGAATGTTGAGGCCCAACCAAGCACATCAAGGGCTGACCTAGTTCAGGGTCCTAATTATTTAAAAGACGCCCCTCATTTCCCCAAAAAAAAAGATGAGAAAACAATGAAAACAATGACAGTTGCAAGTGGCTGTAGATGCGAAGAGGATTGAGACCAAGAGCATTGAAGAGCTAAGGAATAAAACATCGAGTCCATCCACCAATGAATCCATTGCCATCTCTCCTAACAGTGGTGAAACCTCGGATGTATCCATGTGTTTTGATAAGTCAAAGCAACCGTTACCATCAACGATTGCTTGCAATCCTCAATCCATCGACAACAGAACTTGCATTGACCAATCAAGAATGGATACAACACTGTCACAATAGGGTGACAAAACTATACCAGCCACTTTCGAGGAGAATGATGACACAATAGCAACAAAGTCTCAGGAGAAACATGAAAAACCTGAGGACATAAGCAATCCTAGCATTGACCAATCTTTCTCATCTAGGCCTGAGCCCCCAACTATGCTGAAGCCTAGGGAAACCTCTAGAACCTTGCATGAGTTAGCAACTGACCAAGCGGTCATAGAACATAGAAGTGTCACATAGTGCTTGGCTGAGTTGGATGCTAAACTTAAAATATTCACACGTGTCTACATCCTTGTAGACATTGGCACATTCCCTAGATAGCAGCTTGAGGAATACTTGCCATGTCCTCTATCCTAGGAAGAGTAAGAATATCTCAATGAGCACTATGACAAGCTCCTACATAAGCCCATGCAACTCATCTCTAACGAGAAAGCTGATGACTTACGCTTAATTGTGACATTCAACGATGTGCTTTGCCAACCAATCTCTTAGAGATAGAGCAACTAAAGTGATAATCAAAAGGTCAAAGTCAGTTTGAAAAACGTTGGTTTGAAAACTGTGCTACAATGGCTGAACTTGGAGCCCAGATTATGACAGTCTTAGAGGAGCAATTGGCCAAATGGCGATCTCAAAGAGACCCAACCTATGTGGCGCAAACTTTCTTTCGAGTGCTAGCAGACATTTGGGCTATGGACTTAGCCAGAACTAGCCAAGAAAACTCTTTGGTTGATAAGATTCTCACTGAGGAGGAGCTACATGTTGTGAGTAGACTCGGACAAGGTACCATGCTACTCAATGTTGCAAAATATCTATTGTTATTGAGTAAGCTGCCATGAATACTAGATGCATGTGCCACATTCTAGTATAATCCTGAGTTCTAAAAATGGTTTTTATCCTCATAAAGTGACATGGATGCATAAATTATACATAAATAAACAATGATTTTTGTGACTATGTATAAATAATACCAACACACACAAGCAATGATAGTCAAGTGCCGGAAGAAAATTTTGGGTTTGACAAGCTGAGCTCCTCAGTTCCTCCCCTCACCATGTGTCTAGAATTTGTGGCCATTTCCGCCTCCAGGTGGAGGGCATGTAGCCCTCATTGCCACCATGGGAAGCCCTAGCCAACACCTCTGAGGGTGTAGATGGGGCACCATCCCCTTCTATAGGCTTTCCCCCTTTTTTTGATCTATTCTTCTAGGGATGAGCCATGTCCCATTCCATCACAACCAGTCTATGTAACTTGGCATGAGCAAAGATCTACTATCAGCTGGAATCCACCCCATATTTGAGGCAAGACGAACATCATCACGAGGGCCGTCCCTCTACAGCAAACAATGCATGCCTCACCTCACCCCTCCTTGTCATATGTGCTTGATAATCCATTGTTTAATCCCTTTCATGTGAATAGCTCTGCCCTACCTCAGGGCCTAACCCTTGGTTCACATTTTGTAGGTTCCTCCACAGTTACCCAACCTTGAGCACCCCATGCATATGGCCTACAAAGAAGCTCTCCTCCGTAGTAGAGGGAGCATACGCCACAAGCTCCGCCACTAGAATGCTATGTGCTCACCCTAAAGAGGTATGCGTCAAGACAAGGCCCAAAGAAACATTGCCCAGGATGCATGCCAAACACTCCCCAAGACCAGAAGAGGAAGGCTCAAGGGAATGATTGGGGGGTAGTGACCATCCCTAGGCTCAAGGGAATGATTGGGGGGTAGTGACCACTAACATGCAAGCCCTCCCTAGACACTCGGGCACCAGATGCTCGAAAGAGGAGAAGAAAGCTAAAAACAAGAAGGAATCTTCTAAAATGTTTCAGAGCATTCTTGATATCATAGTGGCCATGGACTACACCATTTGGGTCCCACGATATCTCCCCTACTTGACTTGATAGGAGCCCCCCACTAGCAATGCCCCAGTCGCCTGGTCATCTAAACTCACCCTGCCTCATACATATATTCCTATTTTGTATAAGATGCTTACCAAGTGCTATCTGGCCATGACTTTTTGTTGTTAGATGGTTAAAAGGGGCAGATTCTCCAATTACGCAAACTTTCCAGATCTACTTTTAATATACTTCACGCCTTTAACAAAAAAAGATAATCAAGCACACATAATATGCATCTAAGTCAACACCATGGGATTCAGATAATCAAAAAAAGATAATCAAGCACAGATAATATGCATCTAAGTCAACACCATGGGATTCAGATAAGTGATATCTCTTTGTGTTGCACCTACTCATTATAGTTGAAACGTATGGCTTGCATGTACTCTCATGAGTTGTCAAGTGGATACATGATGACATAGGTCTCTATATGAAAGTGTTCAATGTCCAAGGTACCACAAGACCACCAACCCCACAAAGAGCCATGACGGAAGCCTCACTACCTAAAGTGAAAATCACCCTTGCAGCCCGCCCACATCGCATGGCCCAAAGCATAGTCATTGGCTACTCTCTCCTTCTAGGTTAAACTCTACATTTGGCTCATAGCAATTGTTACCTAATTGTACCAACATCACATGTTACAAAGAGATTTTGCAAAATCTCAAGTGTATCTCCCCATCTCAACAATTGTTCCCCTAGCAACAAGCCTGATAACACAATCATCGTTGTAATATCCATTTTCACAACCTTTGAATCTCGAAATTTCCCAATCCAAATGAAAGGCTAATAGCCTCAATATTTTGCAATGGTTGTATTCATGTCAAAAAAACAAACAAAAAAAGAGAGAAAAAGCACTCACAATCACAACACAACACCTAGAGGTCCTCAAATTAGGTATGTTCAGTAACCTTGGTGGCTCCATCCCTAGTCCTCTAGCCCTTTACACATCCCCACAATTGTTCAGGGCACATCAAGGGTAGGACATACCTAGGGAGCTTGTCTTGCCTATGGTTAGACCTGTCACCCTGACCCCTTTGCACGATTCCTTTTTTATCACCCCTCCTTAGTACCATTGCAATTGATTGTGGTAAGAAACGCACGAAAGACCATGGAAAGTACAATGTACTCATCACCCACTACACATAGTCACCAGCCACCAAAGCTAAGGCATTAATGAGCTCAATTATGATACGTCAAAAGCACAAATGATGTCTCAAGAATCCTTCAAGTGTACTTCTCCTCAACATTGACCATTTTTCCCACCCCATCAAACCCTTGCTTCCTCCACCCATTGCTATGAGGAACAAACCAGTAGTCTTATAGCTATGTAATATCTAAGTATGCACGTGCACTCACATAATATCTGCCCACAATATATACACAGTTTGGCTCCTCAAGTGCAATACAATACTCTCAGCTTGCTTAGAGTTTGACCTGTCTCCCAAGCTAATCAATCTATGTCTTATGCATGATAAAAAGACTAGAACTACCCCAAGGAAAGACCACATATGAGAGGTTTTCAATTGTAGGTATTGCAAACTCCAACGAAAGTACTGTCAGCTCTTCTTCAACACTCAAATCTGAATTCTTATCCTTTATCATCCTGCAAGCCCACCAAGGAATCGTCGCCCACCGCAAAATCCCCAGAACATTAGGATGTGTGTCAATCCATGAGTGCAACTCCCAACAAAAACCATTCCGATCACCAACTTCAACAACCCTATCACCATCCAATCAGGCCAACAAAGTGTCACCAACCACCTTCATCCGCACCATCAAACTCCAAGGCAAATCACATATGTCCCTTCCACCCACATCTTCAATGCATGCACAGTGGTATCACCAAGAAACTGGCTCTTCCTCTTAATTATGTCAATGATCTCATCATGAAATTCTTGCTTAGCGATGCCAAGCACCTCTCCCAAGGTGAATTCCACCCGACTGTTTAAGATTTGTTCTTCAACAATCTTCTTAAGGTCTGTGGTTGTCTCAATGTCACAGACTGCAACTTATATCTTGGTTGCTTGCCCTTCTTTTTTCCCTCTTTCTTGTTATCCTGTTTTTGCTCCTAACTAACCTCTTCCATAATATGCTCAGAACATGGTTGATTTGTAGCTTTAGGTTGATCCACACCTCTTTTTTTCACTCTTTTAGATGTCCTTGCATTATCTTCATCTTGTTTTCATTTCTCTTCCACAAGTGCATCCGTGTTTTGTACATTTGCTAAATATGCATACATTGAATATGCATCTACCGGTGATTCCCATCTAGTTATGTCACAAATTCCCTGCCCTGCATGAGACATTTCACTATCAATAACTTTCTCTTCTCAATTGCATGTAAAGCATGTGTCCATATTTCAGCCTTTGAACACCATGCATTCTATCCAACTGTAGACCAAAAGTAGAAGCATGTACAGCCGCATAAGCATTTCTAACAACCAAGTCTTCCAACAACTTCTGCATACCTCCCTTTCCAAAATTCAAAGCAAGAGGAAATCCCATTTCTTGTGCATGGATCTTTCCATCTTTCCAAAAGATGAGATGGCATGCCAAGGCCTCCTGATAGACAGCAGAATCATTTCTCTCATGCTGCAAACTATCACACCACATATATCTTTTTCCTACTGCCCGTCCCCTATCCTCTTCTCCTTTTTCATCCAATTTTGCAACCTTCAATTTGAAGATCCCACATGCCTTTGACCAATTCATCCCCAAGACATCTTCCCTAACACAGGGAACAATAGCAGGTAGAGCCATAGGGTTAGCCACAGAAGCGGGTGGCTTACTGGATACTTCAACTATTTTGCTTGTAATAGTGGGCAAGCTAGAGACATTCAATCTTTCTCTTCTTCTATGCTTTTTCACAAGTGAAGTAACAGCTTCCTTGACATGTCTCCACTATTTTTTCAGACATGTCTTTGTAGTCTGATCCTCTAGCAAATCATCAAGCTTCTCTTGAAGCTCAGGATATGCTACTTGTAGAAACAATTCAATTTTTTTACTTGCAAGAGCTTGTTGTTCTACAATATCCAACTGCTCAAATTGACTTTCAAATTCTCTTAACAATTTTGTAGCCACAAGACCCTTATTGGTGGGTTGTAAAACCCACTCCTGAAAAGACTTGCCTGTAATCAAACTGGTACTTCAATGTAAAATTCTTCCTCTGAATGTCTTCTTGAAAGCTACCCGATCAGCATCCTCTATGTATAATTCAGTAATTCGCACTTTCAGTTCATGTACAATAACACATACAAAATACAGGCTCCATGCAAGTTGAGCCACCCCAAAGAATTCCATCTTTGGAGCATAGGTATGTACATATACAGATACATTCCTGCCATTGAATAACTTTATCTCACGCTCAACTGCTTGCAAAGCATTCATCACAACACTTTCTGTTTGAGCAGAAGTCTACATCACCTATTGTTGTTGTTGTACCTAAGCATATTGATATTTTAGTTTTTTCGAAGACAAAACCCTCTCTATGCTCAACCACACCAACACAATGCTAATTTGATCGCACTACAAAATTATTCTTCCGCACAAGGGTACTAAAGAAGGTTTCATCGACAACATACACACTCAATACTCAAGAATGTAAGTTTTTTTCTAAAATATGACTAAGTTCTAAATCACTTGAACAGTCCTACCAAATCATCCCCAAAAATGCCAAACATATGAAACATGATTGGTGCTAGGTTTCTCTTGTCCACATGAGGTCTCCTCACATTTCTTATGACTAAGGCCTCCATTGTTTCTATTGTAACATGGGTGTAAGCTTTCTCTTCTCATACATTTAATGTCATGCAGGTTATAGAGCTTTGAATCTCTTTTAAGTTTCATAAGTTATAGAACTTCAAGCTTCAAGTAAATAAATAATTTGAAGTGAAAGAATCTCTTTTAATCTTTCAAATGTATGTGTGTCCGTTGGAACAACATATATTGCAAAGTCAAATTTTAAAAGTATTATCAATCAAGAAGGATAAATATGTTTAGGGTAAATAATTTTTCCCAAAAAGTAGTCTTAAAGCTGAGACAAACCTCGTAAAAGGTACTAGGTGAAGATACCTCGTAGAATAGATGAGTTGAATGTTTGTATTAACATCCAATCTGGAGCCTTTAAGTAATTGGATACCACATATTGTTCCTTGAATGTTATAGCAAGAATATGCACATATGAAGCATGGATGTAAGGTTTCCATTTTCTATGTGAGGCCTCCTCATGTTTCATACGACTAGGCCTGCCATGTTTGTAATGTGACGTATGAAATGCCATTGGTGTTATGTTCTTTTTATCGAGTAAGGCCTCCTCACGTGTCATATGACTTGAGCCTGCATTGTTTCCCTTCTGTCATATGAAACGCTATCGGTGGGGTTTTTGTTGAAAGGTCGTATCCACTAGGAATCACATATAGAAGGAAGTAGAGATAGGAGATGGAAGAGAAGAAAAAGAATAGACAAGAGGTAAACATGACAAAGACATAGCACAATGATTCAAATCAATATGTATTGATAGAACCTGAAATCCTTTGTCTAGCACTACTCAAAAGCAATCTCCAGGCATTAGATCTCCTTGAGCTCCTTCGTAGACCAAAAACGTGTATAAAAAATATTACCTCCTTCTCTACTACTCGGAACCCAAATCTAATGGCTTTGTTGGCTTCAAAAGGGGGGTAAAACTCTAGGAAACCTAATCTAGGATCTCTTAATTCACTCCTTCTTCTTCTTCCAGTTCAAAGTGTAGTTTTCAGCCTCAACAGAGATCGCGACGCAAGTGATTTCGCCCATCTTTCTTTTCTATGAAAAATCCCATAACTTGCTGAAAAAGCAACTCACTTTTTGCATGAGATCCTAAATCTATTCTAGTATTTTTGGACCATCTATGCCACAGATACTAGCACTAATGACTCTGATCACATTGACTCTCTACATGAATAAGAAAGTCGTATGATGATGCACTCCAGAGTTTTTCACACCATGTCCGTAGAGTGGCACGATATCCACCCCCTCTTAATCTACACATCCTCTAGCTTGTGCCAAAATCCTAGTTGTCACCAAATTCTGAGTCCTCCTCATCCTCTACAACCATATCCTTTGATTCTTCATCTTCCATATCTTCTTGGCTAGCCCCTATATCATGGCCACTATTTTCTTCCAATTCTGGCAACTCATAGGCAGTAGATTCCCGCCTCTTGAATAATTTGATTCTTTTTCCTGCTACTAGAAGTTTTATGGATATCCCATCCAGCTCATTTAATGCATAAGTAGCATTATCAAACACATGTCTTGCCACATAGGGTCCAAACCATCTTTTGGAGACTTTACGCATGGCACTATGCTAGTTGTCTAAAATGCTATCATAAACCAATACCCAATCCACATCTTGTATGGTTCTTGGCCTCAATCTATGTCTTTTGTCAAACCATTTCTTATTTTGTATCCTTGCCACCCTTAACTTTGCAATTCTTGCCTCTGTGTCTTCTGACTTTCTTTCCAACTGTCTAATGTGTAAGGCCAACAACTCCTCTCAATTCAACTCCTCCTCCCAAGGTAGCACACTCCATGTGACTGTCATCACTTCTATCATCATGATAGGTTTTTAACCATACATCAATTATGCATGTATATATCCTATAAGAGCACTATGAGCGGTTCTGTCAATCCACAAGGCATAAGGGAGTAATTGTGGCTACTCTTTTACCTTCTCTTTCACTTTTTCCATTTCCTTCTCACGGTTATAGGATGAATTTAAAGCAAGATTTATCCCCAACCATGCAAAGAAATCATGAGCCTCATCTGTATCTAGCTCACCCATATCTGCTGTAATTTTTCCTACACAACCATACTAAAAAAAGATCTCTTCTAAGAGAAAAGTACACACATCATTTGTTTTCTTAGTACGTAGAGCTCTCCCTTCCACTTGATTAGTCAAGTCTTCACGGGCAAGCACAAGATATCTCATTGTCCAAAGAACTGTAGGTATCATGACTAAATCCACCACCCACTTAAAATGAAGAAATAATGGATATATGGGCTGCAATCCATCCCGATGTCTCACTGATGAATACATTTGACATGTCGTACATGTTTCCAAAAAGTGAGCAACATTTTTATACATAACCTGCCACCAATATCTTTCTTTGATCTTTGCAAAAATACCCCAAGCACCTCTATGACCAACCCATAAGCTTTCATGAAATTCTTGCATAACATTTACTAGTGAAGCTCTGTCACCTAAAACTTGCAATGGCATACCCTGTTTCTTTTTAACATGTTTCCATAAGTATCCATCTTTTAAGAAAAACCCATAGGCTTTCCTCTTGATCTTCTTAAACTCCCCATCTAACCATTCATATCTCTTTGTTAATGTACTAAGGTATTGACAAATTCTCAACCACTCTCCTGCATATTTCTCTCTCAAAAACACTTCTACACAAGATGCAAAACATCTAAAGTATCTTCTCTTTGTTGTCCAAGCTTCTGTTAATGTTGTAGCAACACCTTGCATTGCTAAATTCACTCTTACAATATCATTTTCAACCGCAAGAAAGTCATCATCTTCCTCCTCATCCATCATCCCATCTTCATTCTCATAGCATGCTTAAGATAACAAGTCTGCCACACTGGGTTATCTCTTCCTGCAATATGCTGAAATTCAGGGTTCAAAGATTTGATGTATGCAATCCACGGGAGCATAGCAATGTCTGGGGTAGCACAACTAGTAAATCATACCCAATACAGGCAAACAATCGGTCTCAATGACTACACGAGCACCCAGAAAATACTCCTTATCACATTTAATGGCTGTCACAATTCCCCATAATTCTCTTTTTATATGTGGATACCTTCTCTGTCATTCAATCAATACTTTAGCACCAAATTGTATTTCATATCTTTGCCCTTCCTCATCATCTTGCCCAATTTCCCATCCAATCCCGATTGGGCTTGTATCAATAGTAATAGTGATAGGCTTTCCATGTGAATAGTCAACCTCTGATACATTTGTGCATACATCTTGCATTCTATCAATCCCATCTATTTTTGCTAGTGATGGTCTTCGCCCATAGGGCCCACACATATGACCAACAATCAAAACCTCTTCAACTCCAAAGACAATTTGTCCAGAAAGAGTTAAATGCACCTCTTCTAGATGCATCGAAATCCTCTCACAATCCATAATATTGTCTGCAACAAACTATCTACACCCATGAGCATCCATCTCTTCATTCTTTTCATCCACTGCACATTGATTGGAACATCATCCAAGAAGGGCATTATCAATTGTGGTATAAAATCCTTGAGTACCCTATTCATAGGATTTGGCATGTGCGCCACTGAGTTTGTTGCACCCTCTGGGAGAGTACACATCCGTACTAACCCTAAGGGAATCTTCATGGTTGTGATATCCCTGCTTTCAATTGCAAGTTGAAACTGATCATACCCTGAGTAAAGATCATCCAAAGAATAAATTTCTCTACCTGCAAAAACCTCTGCAAATTCATCAACCACATGACCTGCACCCACATTTCTTATGGTCACTTTATTGACCAGTTGCATGTCTTGAATAAATGTCAATGCCCCTTTCTTTTTGGGCACAGTAAATGAACAATTTGAGTATGAGGCTAAAGAGGGCTCCAAGATCTTCATGAGAATATTTTCATTTAGTAAATCCATCAGCTTTGTCAAGTAATCTTTAGGCATTGGAATAGGCCTTAAGTTCCATGGTACATGTAGCACAGTAAATATTACCATAGGAGAGACAACATTTGGATCCATACAACCAATTTTAGTTGGCTAAAATGCAAATGCCTTTCCATGCCTAGCCAACATCTGCATAAAACAATTTCTTTTAGCAGGCAAAAGAAACCCTTTTGCACCAACTTTCAATTCCTATAATGTTTCAAATGTAAACCAATGGCCTACATCTTTAGAATCCCGTAAGCTTGGCTACCTTGACACTTTTTCATACAGACCCTCACTTTCTAGCGGAAGTGGCAAAGCAATTGGTTTCACCTTTTTGTCAACTGTCTTATACTTTGTCTCCACAAGTGCTTTAGCCCATTGTAATCCTTCCTGCTGAGCAAACAATGCTATAACATCATACATGTCCAAAGAACATACTGACAACACTCTGTTTTCAACCTCATTTCCTACATGTATAGTTGCTAAAATTTTGATGACCAGGAAATCATTGCAAATAAAGGCACCAAAATGTGCTCACATGGAAACAACTTTTCGTGAAATGACTCATTGCAATTGTACCCCTTTGTCAAAATTTCAAATATGAAGCAATGTAAACTGTGTACTTGAAAGGAAAGGGAAGGTCAAACACCTTTGTCCCATTCTCAAAATAAAGTGTCCTTTAGACCTTAGCCAAGATGTATGCATTTCAATTTTGATAATATCAAGAAAAGAAAAGGAAGAGGCTTGTCGGGTGATTTGCGGAGGTGGGAGGTTGAGGTGGTTACACCCTCTCTCTTCCTTTATCTTCTCTTCTCACGCTTCATTTCTTCCTCTCCCATTTTGGTAAAACTCTCATCTTTCTTGTTCTTGCTTTCCTCTCTTGTGCTTCATGCTCATTTTTTATGGAGAGTAAGGAAGAGGAAGAGGGTGAGGATGGAAGAATTTCTCTCAATTTCTTGTGTGCCTCTTTTTTGTGTGTTTTGAGGTTATGGATTCTTGGTGAGGAAGGAGAGTTTTCTTGCAGGTTTTTGTGGCCAATAAGTCATTTGCAGCCTCTCTTGGTCAGTTCGTGGTTTGATTTGTGCCGTGGCAGGGTGCTCTTCATTTGGTGCACTGACCAGGAAAAGAGGCGGCTATGGAGCTTGCAAGGAAGAGGGGTTTTGAAGCCATTGCCATGACAAGGAGGAAAGGACTGAAGCTATGCTTGCAGAGATGGTGGGAAGATCAAGAACTAATGCTCCACATGATTACACTTGACGAGTTGCAAAGAAGATGAATCTCCAGGCTTTCTCTACCATTCCCTCAATAACGCCCAAACACATACTGTTGTGCACCAATAGCTCGCCTTGCAGGATTTCAACGTCCGGTGGAGAAGCTACATGATCAACAGAGCTGCATCTGCCAATCATGGAGCGGACAAAGGTCAGCAGCATGGGAAGCATGATGGGAGCCCAAACTCCACCACAACGTCCACGACGACATCATTGTCCTACACTGACAATAACACTACGGCGTTGGAGTGTAATAATGAGACAATTATGCCCTAGTCACGGCTTTGTTATCGCAAGATGAACCGGCCTAGCAATGGTATGTCCAACAAGCACAACCCAATATCATCAGCATATGGCCACTTGCCTGTGAGCTGTCTTACTGCCACCTACGGTCCATGATCATCAAAGCAATGATCTGGCCTGTCCAGCTGTTCCCACAACTAGTGATCTAGATCTAACCCCTTGTCTTGTTTCCACGGGTGGCGAATTTTCTCTCCTTCTTCTGCTGTAGCAACAGTGAGGATATGGCGAAGAGATTTTTCCCTTCTTCCATTAGTGGCTGCCGATAAGCCTACTTGTTCAACAAGATTATTTGATTAATCTTTTATTTCTTTGCCACACAATAGAGCTAATATTTAAAACCTTTGACAAAAAAAAACTCTCTAAAATACATTTACATGCAGCTTCTTTCCATCTTCTCTTCTCTTCTCTTCCCAGGATTACATTCCTTCAATACATACTAGACTTTTCTTTTTTGTTTTCTCTAAAAGCTGTTATGAATAAAATCTACCTTTATTTTTACTTTCTAATCGGGTGGGAGAACTTCAATATCATATCCTTTGCAAGGGATACACTTCATTTATATATCTTTTTGGGATTTCTTCATGAGCTTCATGGTGTGGTTTTTTTTCCATCTATCCTAAGTGTGAAGTTATTCTTGTGTGCAAATTGGTTGAAAGCCCTATCTTTTGTGTGCTCAGTGAATTTTTATTGTGGACTGTTTGTGACCTAGGCTTTATGACCTAGTTGTGTCTTTCTTTTTGTTTGTTATTTTCCTTCCCTATCCAATGACAATTCAAAGACGATGAAGAAAAGAAATGAAGACAATTTCTAAAGATGAAGACGAAGGTTTTTCAAGTGCTGATCGTGGTTCTTCTTCAAATTTGTTCACAGGGACGCTTCACACTTAAGGGTGGGAGGAATGATGACCAAGAAATCAGTGCAAATAAAGGCACCAAAATGTGCTCACATGGAAACAACTTTTTGTAAAATGACTCATTGCAATTGCACCCCTTTGTCAAAATTTCAAAAATGAAGCAATGTAAAATGTGTAGTCCAAAAAGACTCACATTTAAAAAAATGTTGAAAGGAAAGGGAAGGTCAAACACCTTTGTCCCATTCTCAAAATAAAGGGTTCTTTAGACCTTAGCCAAGATGTATGCATTTCAATTTTTATAATATCAAGAAAAGAAAAGGAAGAGGCTTGTCAGGTGATCTGAGGAGGTGGAAGGTTGAGGTGGTTACACCCTCTTTGTTCATTTATCTTCTCCTCTCATGCTTCATTTCTTCCTCTCCCATTTTGGCACAACTCTCATCTTTCTTGTTTTTGCTTTCCTCTCTTGTGCTTCATGCTCATTTTCAATGGAGAGTGAGGAAGAGAAAGAGGGTGAGGATGGAAGAATTTCTCTCAATTTCTTGTGTGCCTCTTTTTTGTGTGTTTTGAGGATATGGATTCTTGGTGAGGAAGAAGAGTTTTCTTGCAGGTTTTTGTGGCCAGCAAGCCATTTGCAGCCTCTCTTGGCCGGTTCATGGTTCAATTTGTGCCATGGCAGGGTGCTCTTCACACAACCATAGTATCATTAATATTCAGCCTATAAAAGATGCCTGAAATGCCTTCATTTTCATCTAATACCCCCAATGCTCTCAATTCCTTAGTAGTCTGTTTCATATATATGCGTTCAGCCTTGCACATAGCTTCCATAGGCTTAAACCAACATGTATTGTTTGCTATAAACTGAGAATAGCCAATAGTAAATACATGCTTCATTTCATCAAGTGGCGAGTACTTCCTTTGAGCAGCACTATTGTAGCCCCACATTAAAGCAATGCTTAATGAAAATCCAGGTCTTTTAATTCCCTTACATTTGGAGCCAAAGGAAACTCTCAAAGCATATTTGGATTTCTAGGATGATTAACACAAATAGTAAGAAATTGGACTACTTTCCTCCCATCCTTGCTTCTGACTCTTGCATAAGCAGAACCATCATCAAGCACCTTTGTTTCCATATGCACTCCTGTAATATAGGGATGCCCCAAATATCACTATATATGAGGAATTATCTTGCACAAAGAAGTTTTGCTCTTCTTGTACATCCCCAATTGTCACTTTTACATTAGGACATGCATCATAAAGCTCTCCCGAAGAATTATTTGCAGCCCTCATACGCTAACCATAATCAATGTCCATAGTCCATGCACCATTCTCATACAATCCACGCTCAATGACATTTATCTCAGACCCATGGTCAAGTAAAGCAACACAAGGAGTTTCACGTTCTCCTATTTTCACTATTGTTTCAGTGTAGTCCTCGCCCAATGATTTCTTGTATAATGACTTCGAGGAATAAACCCTAGAGTTTCTTCCCCATAATGTTGCATATGCCTTACTCCACCATGCATATTGCTACAACACAATGCATTTTTAGCCACTTTCTCCTCTTTTGCACATGCTATCCCCACTGATTAATAGCATCCTGCATAGATAATTTGTACTTACTTCATGCTCATATTCAGCCAGAATGCCCAACAAGCCAGTTTTCTCTTCAAATTGCAACAATGCACTAGTGGTATCACCAAGAAACTTGTCCTTCCTCTGCATCATGAAATTATAGCTTGGCAATGCCAAGCACCTCTCCCAAGGTGAATTCCACTTGACTCTTTAGGATTCATTCTTCAAGTATCTTCTTAAGATCTGTGGCTTTCTCAATGTCACAGACTGCAACTTATATCCTGGTTGCTTGCCTTTCTTTTTCCCTCTTTCTTGTTATCCTGTTTTTGCTCCTGACTAACCTCTTCCATGATATACTCGGAACGTGGCTAATTTGTAGCTTTAGGCTGATCCACAACTCTTCTTGTCACTCTTTTAGATGTCCGTGCATTATCTTCATCTTGTTTTCATTTCTCTTCCACAAGTGCATCCGTGTTTTGTACATTTGCTAAATATGCATACATTGAATATGCATCTACCGATGATTCCTATCTAGTTATGTCACAAATTCCCTGCCTTGCATGAGACATTTCACTATCAATAACTTTCTCTTTTCAATTTCATGTAAAGCATGTGTCCATATTTCAGCCTTTGAACACCATGCATTCTATCCAACTGTAGACCAAAAGTAGAAGCATGTACCACCGCATAAGCATTTCTAACAACCAAGTCTTCCAACAACTTCTGCATACCTCCCTTTCCAAAATTCAAAGTAAGAGGAAATCCCATTTCTTGTACATGGATCTTTCCATCTTTCCAAAAGATGAGATGGCATGCCAAGGCCTCCTGATAGGCAGCAAAATCATTTCTCTCATGCTGCAAACTATCACACCACATACATCTTTTTCCTACTGCCCGTCCCCTATCCTCTTGTCCTTTTTCATCCAATTTTGCAACCTTCAATTGAAGATCCCACATGCCATTGACCAATTCATCCCCAAGTCATCTTCCCTAATAGAGGGAACAATTGTCAAGATTATGGGAGAGAAGGAAGGAGTCTCGCTTGAAGCTTTCTTGCTTGCACAATGGGGGAAGACACACAAGGGTGGAGGCTGAAAACAGTTTTCCTCTTCTTAGTTGTGTAAGCCAAAAGAACTCAAGTACAAAGAAATATAGTAACCCTCTATATGGGTCTCAAACCAAACTCAACTAACTAAGGTGGCATACTAACTGAGCCACGAACTAGAGTAGATAAGGATAGCTATCATGTAGCTATTATTCATGGGCGGTGTACCAACCGCATCTGCAACTGACAAGTCGGTGACATAAATACACAATGGTCACCCTGGCGTATCACGAGTGGAGCTCGATATCTCAACACTCCCCCTCGAGCTCAATCCCAATTCCTGCACACCAAGCAGGTCTCTGAACTTGCGTAGCTTCTCTGCGCCCAATGCCTTCGTGAATATGTCAGCTACCTGATCCTCTGTGCTGACATAGACTAGATCAATAAGACCTAGTAAAACCCTCTCTCGCACATAGTGATAATGCACCTCAATGTGCTTTGTTCTAGCATGATAGACTGGGTTATTTGCCAAGTGTATACTACTCATGTTGTCACAATAAATGACAACTGGTCCATCTGTAGACTGATGCATATCATAAAGTAGCTTATGCAACCAAGCTACCTCACATGCAGCCATTGCTGCACCCCTGTACTCAGCCTCTGTGCTCGACAAGGCAACTGTAGGCTGTTTCTTGCTGCTCCAAGTGACTGCAGCACTCCCAAAAGAGAACACATGTCCACTGGTAGATCGTCTATCAGAAATACTACCAGCCCAATCAGCATCAGTGTATCCATGCAACTGTATCTGAACCCCAGTCTCATAAAATAGTCCATACTGCAATGTGGACTTCACATACCTGAGTATGTGTCTAGCCGCATCCAAATGTGGTTTCCTTGGAGCCTGCATAAACTGACTTACCAATCCAACAGCATAGCTCAAATCTTACTTGGTAATAGTCATATAAATCAAACTTCCTACTATGTGTCTGTACATAGTAGGGTCTTCTAGAAGCTCACCTGCATCTGTGCTCAACTTCACATTCTGCTCCAAAGGAACTGAAATAGGCTTACAGCCTGTCATCCCATATTTGGACAGCATGTCCAATCCATACTGCCTCTGCAAGAGCTGTATCCCACTTGGTGATCTAATCACCTCAATGCCCAAGAAATAACGCAGCTCTCCCAAATCCTTCATCTCAAACTTCTGCTTCAATAGCATTTTCACATGAAGGATATCTTCATCACTGTCACCTGTCATAATCAAATCATCAACATAAATGACAAGTAGCATAATACCTTTCTCTATTTTTCTCACATAAAGTGAGAAATCTGCCTTGGAAATCTGAAAGCCAATAGTGACAAGATACTGTCCTATCTTGTCATACCATGCTCTAGGTGCTTGCTTCAAGCCATACAAGGCTTTCTTCAACCTGCAAACAAACTCAGGATGAACAGCATGCACATAACCTGGTGGCTGCTCCATATAGACCTCTTCTTGCAAATCACCATGCAAGAAGGCATTCTTTACATCCATCTGATGTAAAGACCATCCCTTTGATGCAGCCATAGCAATGATTGCTCTTACAGTTGCCATCCTTGCAACTGGACTGAATGTTTCTTCATAGTCAATGCCATATGTTTGTGCATACCCCTTGACTACTAATCTTGCCTTGTATCTGTTCACAGAACCATCTGCATTGTGCTTCACCTTATAAACCCACTTACAGCCAATTGCATTCTTACCTTTAGGCAAAGGTACTAACTCCCATGTAGCATTTTCTTCCAAGGCATCCATTTCTTCATCCATGGCTTTCTCCCATTTTTCTTTTCCCATGGCTTGCTCAAAAGATGTGGGTTCTGGTTCCTGTATCACTTTGACCATATATGCATAGTGAATGGCTGTAAATCCATCATATTTCAGCCTATCCACAGGATACCTAGCTCTCGTAGACCTGCGCAAAGTAGGTTCACTCCCAGATGCTCTCAAAACATCCCTGGTCTTCCTTACTCCAAGTGTAACAATAGAAGGAATACCCAACTCATCATCAATGCTCTGTTCTGAGCCACTGGATTCACCATCCACATAAGAGTGACCTGCATTCACATCAAACATGGACTGATCAACCTTCTCTTTTCCTTTTCGTGATACCTGCATACCACTATCTGCATTACTTTGAGAAGATTCTCCTGATCTCAATCTGCCTGTCCATGGTGAAGAATGTGAACCACTACTAGAGGACGCTCCAGGTCCACTAATATTTTGTGACTGCTGCTGTGAATTTTGTGCAACATTACCATTTTGTGCATCTACATCATCAATCACATTTACTGGTTTATACCAGCTACTCATCTCATCAAAAACAACAACTCTGCTCACTGTAAACTTACAAGTAGAAGGGTTATAGCATCTATACCCTTTTTGCTGCAGAGAGTAACCAATAAAGATGCACTTCTCAGCTTTTGGATCCAACTTGGATCTCAACTCATCTGGCACATGTACATAGGCAATGCAACCAAAAATTTTCAAATGAGAAATATCTGGTTTCCTGCCAGTATACCTCTCCTCTGGAGTCATTCCATGTATTGCTGCAGTGGGAGTCCTGTTCATTATGTAGACTGCTGTAGCAACTGCTTCAGCCCAATAAAAATCTGGCAAGTCTTTTTCATTGAGCATGGCACGAGATACCTCTCCAATATGCCTGTTTTTCCTTTCTGCAATTCCATTTTGTTGTGGGGTATAACTCATGAATATTGCTGCTTTATGCCATGCTCCTGCAAGAACTTTGCAAACTCATTTGAGAGGTACTCTCCCCCTCCATCTGACCTTAGGCATTTTATTTGCAGACCTGTTTCTTTTTCAGCCATAGCTTTAAGGGTTTTGAAATGCCCAAAAACTTCACTTTTCTTTTTCATAAAATACACCCAAACTTTTCTGCTATAGTCATCAATAAAAGTGACAAAATAATGACAGCCTCCAAGAGATGCAGCTTTAGTAGTCCACACATCAGAGTGGATTAATTCCAATGGCTTCTTACTCTCTTGAACATGTCTAGGAAATGGTTTCCTTGCCTGTTTTCCAAACTGACAGACTTCACATACCTTATGCATTTCTGCAACCTTGAATTTCGGCAAACCTGCAACAATATTTTGGGCCTGCATTGATTTAAGTCGCTGTACATTAACATGACCAATGCGTTTATGCCAGATATCAATATCTGCAACTACACCGGTCCCATGTGCAAACATTGCTGCACTCAATTCAGACATGTTTGCATCCAATGTAAACATTATGCCCTTCTTCTTTCCTTTTGCTATCAAGCGACCTTTATTTTTCATATCCTCAACAAAGCATCCGTGAGGATTAAATCTGACCTGCAAGCCCTGCTCAACCATTTGACCAACAAAAACCAGATTCTTGGTGATATTCGGGACATGAAATACATCGGACAGGTATTTCTTTTTCCCATCCTGCATAGACAAGGGAATTTTTCCAATCTGCACAATAGGATGTGCAGTATCATCACCAGTCTCCAAATCCTGGTTTTTCCATTTTCCTTGCATCCTCCATCCATTCTGCATGACCTGTCATATGGTTTGATGCACCTGAGTCAACATACCATACATCGTTGCTTTCTTCTACACTTGTCACAGAATTGTTCATGTGCTGCACCATAAACAGATGCTCATTTCTGTCATCACCCTGTCTACTAGAGGATGCATAATTTCCTTGTTGCAGTTTTCCATTCATGATGTCATTCTGCTTTTTATAACAGTCTTTAGCCATATGACCCATTTTACCACAGTAGTAGCATTCAACATTACTGTTTGCATTTTGACCTCTTTGCCATCCACCACGACCTCTTTGGCTCCCCCTGCCTCTAGAGTTACCACGTCCTCCTCCATAGGACTGGTTTTCTTGAGTTTGTTGCATATTCTGATTTCTGCCACGGCCTCCAAATCGGCCTCCTCTACCTTTGCCTCTACCCCTTCCAGCATTTGAGTAGAAGACAGCTTCTTTTGAAGTTCCTCCTGAAGAAGATGCACCACCATTTCTTTGCTCCTCAGAAATTAGAAGAGCAATCAGCTCCTCAAAATCAGGAAATCTTTCACGAACTGAAATGGATGTCCGAAACTGTGCATAATCCTTTCCTAGACCATTCAAGGTCACAGAAACTAAATCATCATCTTCCACTGGTGACCCAATGGAAGCAAGTGCATCTGCAATCTTCTTCACCTTCATGTGGTAGTCGTTGATGCTCATATTTTCTCTTTGCACATTATGCAACTCTTGCTTGAGCTGCATTTTCCTGGCTTGCGTATTTGTGCTATACATTTTTGACAAAGTATCCCATGCCTCCTTTGGCGTACTTGCATCCTGAATATGCACAATCATAGAGTTTGAAATGCTGATAGACAGCCAATACATAACTTGCCTGGCTCTCTCATGCCATGCTTTAAATGCCTGCATTTGCTGTTGATTGGGAACATCAAGAAGAACTGGTTCTTCTTCATTTCCTGCAACAAATTCCCAATATCCTTTTCCCATGAGGAAATTCATCATTCTAAACTTCCATGCTTGGAAGTTGTTCTTGTCAAGCTTTTCAGTTACAATCTGTGAAAGAGAATCAGACGCCATTACAGAATACTGCAAAAAATTCTGTCACTGCAAAGAACACAGCTTCAGCCTCACAAGGGCTAATCTGCAAAACTGGCGAAAGTGGTATTTGACCACACAGTCACTTCCTAGTGACGATTTTGCATCAACAAGTAACAGGGATGATTCTGTAACTCCCAATGTCTCTGCGCACAAGCATACGATGCAATTTCTACAATAACTTTTCACCGACCTGTAGAATAGTGGCTGCACAGCATAAAACTGGGCCTTTTTCTAAGTGCATGCAGAAAACTTCCGCCTCCAAAATAGGCCCCGAAATAGCCTCAAATCAAAAAAACAAGGTCGCCGATGGACTAAAGCCCTTTCCCGCAGCATATACTGCCCTCTTGGTTCACCGCGAAGGGCATCTCAACCTGAGACAATGCACTCCTACACTTTCCGGCTGTGCTATCTGCAGAGATCTGCTCCCAAAACAGAAAATGAAAGCAACACTGCTCCTCTTACCAGAACACCGCGAGCTTGGCTTGCTTTCTTGAGCTCCTTACCACGAACAAGGCTCTGATACCATGTCAAGATTGTGGGAGAGAAGGAAGGAGTCTCGCTTGAAGCTTTCTTGCTTGCACAATGGGGGAAGACACACAAGGGTGGAGGCTGAAAACAGTTTTCCTCTTCTTAGTTGTGTAAGCCAAAAGAACTCAAGTACAAAGAAATAGAAGAACCCTCTATATGGGTCTCAAACCAAACTCAACTAACTAAGGTGGCATACTAACTGAGCCACGAACTAGAGTAGATAAGGATAGCTATCATGTAGCTATTATTCATGGGCGGTGTACCAACCGCATCTACAACTGACAAGTCGGTGACATAAATACACAACGGTCACCCTGGCGTATCACGAGTGGAGCTCGATATCTCAACAACAATAGCAGGTATAGCCATAGGGTTAGCCACAAAAGTAGGTGGCTTAGTGGATATCTCAAATCTTTTGCCTCTAATAGTGGGCAAGCTAGAGATGTGCAATATTTCTCTTCTTTTATGCTTTTTCACAAGTGCAGTAAAAACTTCCTTGACATGTCTCCACTATGTTTTTAGACATGTCTCTGTAGTCTGATCCTCTAGCAAATCATCAAGCTTCTCTTGAAGCTCAGGATATGCTGCTTGTAGAAACAATTCAATTTTTTTACTTGCAAGAGCTTGTTGTTCTGTAAGATCCAACTGCTCAAATCGACTTTCAAATTCTCTTAACAATTGTGTAGCCACAAGACCATTGTTGGGTTGTAAAACCCACTCCTTAAAAGTCTTGCCTGTAATCAAACTTGTATCTTCTATGTAAAATTATTCTCCGAGTGTCTTCTTGAAAACTACCCAATCAACATCCTCTATGTATAATTCAGTAATTCACGCTTTCAGTTCATGTACAGTAACACGTACAAAATACCGACTCCACGCAAGTTGAGCCACCCCAAAGAATTCCATCTTTTGAGCATAGATGTGTACATATGCAAATACATTCCTGCCATTGACTAACTTCATCTCATGCTCAACTGCTTATAGAGCATCCATCACAACACTTTCTGTTTGAGCAGAAGCCTGCATCACGTGTTGTTGTTGTTGTACCTGCATAAGCATATTCATATTTTTCACCAACTGTTTCAAAACATCACTAGAGATTGTGTTCAAAGCTTCTCCCATCTTGTCTTTCCTTCTTCTGACGACCTTTCACATAGGGTACACCAATGTCGGAAGGATTTTTGTCGAAAGGTTGTATCCACCCAAGATCAAAGATAGAAGGAAGTAGAGATAGGAGATGGAAGACAAGAAAAAGAATAGAAAAGAGGTAAACACAAGAAAGACAAAGCACAATGAATCAAATCAACATGTATTGATAAAACCTGAAATCTTTTGTTTGGCACTACTTAGAAGCAAACGTTAGGCATTAGATCTCCTAGAGTGTAATATTTCTGCAACGAAATATTAACGACTCTTGATCCTGCGCAAAAGCAATTTCGAGTGATCTTCCGCAACAACAAAACTCTGGCCTAAGTGCTCCAGCCTGATGCATTAACCATACCATTCCGGCATGGTGCATATGAATCCGTGGCTCGAAACCACAAGCCACCGTAGGAACACCCCTTCACGTGAAAAAATGGATAAAATTGTAATTTATAAAAAATTAACTCCCTCTCCTTCAGCCGTTGCATGGTGGGGAGAGGGAGTATGTGTGGAGCTTGAGTGGTGAAGGGGCATGGGGAGGAGGCATGCAACCTGCCACTTGTGTGGCCACCCCCCCCCCCACCTTCACCCTATATATGAACCCCCCCTCCCAAGCTTGAGGGGGGGAGGAAGGAGGATAGCGTGCTACTGCCCACCGTGAAGGAATTGCCCGCTGCCATGCTGCTGCCGCCGCCATACCGTCCACACCGCCAAGCTGTCGTCCCTGTCTCCTTCATCATCATCATCTTCACCATCGTCATCCTCTCCACGTCATCTCCTGTTTTTTTTCCAGAAGCTTGGAAGCTTCTCTAGGCCTAGTTTACCCGTGCTACCCGATTTTTTTAAACCGTGTCTTGCAAGGCCTGATTCCTACACAGAGAAGGAAATCTCAGGCAGTAGTGACTTTGTAACACGTAGTAAGAGAGCCAAGGTAGAGTTCGCTGAGTCAAAGTTTACTTCATCAATGGCTTCCAAGCTAAAGTCGAGAGGAGCACATGTGGGAGCTTGCAACCAAAGTACAAGAGTGGAAAACACCCCGATTTTGAATGCCCAGGTTCCGAAAAATATTTTTGCACAGAAAGGATGCATAAAGCATGTTTTAATTCATGTAGGGAAGTTTAAAATGCATTGGAAAATCTATATATACTTGTTCAATTTACAAAGTTCAGTTGCATAACTAGCACTTGCAATTGCTTGCACTTCCATGGTCAAGGGTAGTTGAATTTTCAAACGTATGATGCATAAGTTAAAAGATAAAAATGGTGCGAAGGCATCCTTGTTGCATCTCTCAATGGATAGGGCATATAACACATAACGCACTTATGTAATAAATTCTTGGTTGTATCTCGTGTATAAGGTAATCATAGATGGACATTAAATGATGTCTAAGTTATTGCAATGAAAGGACAAGATTTATGAACTTTGATATTATGCAATTCGCATGCAATGTTAATTACAATTTAGGTTGCAATAAGCGGTAGAAGAAGGATTAAATCAATGATGTATTCATTGGCATCTGGTCATGAAAGAATGATGCATCCATGCATAGAATTCATTTATCATAGTTCAAAATTGGAAAAAGGATGCATCTTCATTAAAAATACTAACACTTTGAATTCGATGCATCAACGTAGGGATTATAAGAATAACTTTGAATGTCAATAAATATCGCATAGGGCAAGGAAAAGAAAGATCACTATAGATCCTATAGTTGCATAGAGGCAAAAGGTCTATGGTTTTGAAATTGCATATTCGCATGGAATGGTACATCTTGCAGTTTCTTCCATCTTTTAAGGAAAGTCTTGCGAACTCTAGAAGAAAGTATTTGCATCTTTAAAGGAAACATCATCTTTAATCGTGGGTTGGTTAGATAAACTAAGTAATTTGCGTACAATTGAGTAGATTACATGAAATTCATAAAGGTATGGTTAGTTAGCATATGATGGTCACCTCAATGTGCTAAGTAGGGTTAAGCTACGAGAAAATTCTGCTTAGTATTGCACTTGGGATGCCGATTTATTATTTCCAATCTCAAAGGTCCTACCCACATTCTCGAAATGTTAGGATTATCTAATCGCCCATGCAAGAACGATCTAGGGTTCTCACCCTGAGGATCAAAGGACAAAATGCTAGACCTCCGCAAGGAGTTTAGGAACCCTAGGGCCAAAACGTTTATCGGCCTAATAGGGTTTGGGTTTGGACTAGGTCAAGAGGACTCCCAAGCCCTTATCTTGATCAATGGTATTCTTGATCAAGAGAGACTGTACGAAGAAAGATATAATCCCACAAGTTAGATACTGACACCTATCTTGTGCTACAAGCTGCTACGTCATATGCTCTTGCATCTAAATCACAAAATAGAACCCCTACACCTTAGACCACGTTTGGCGAGTTCTAATTGCAAGTTAAATTTCCTAGGAATTGAGAAGTCGTCCTGCTTCAACACTCTTCCTTGAAAACTCATTTGTCAAGCTAGGGTAGTAATGAATTGCCAAGAAAGCAATTGACCACCAACCAAGTTAGGGCGACGAGGTTGCCCAGGATTTATTGGCTATAATTTAAGGAAACCTAAGGTAGAGACAATTTGGGTCAACAGGGTGTAAACCTTAACCCAAGGAAAAAGGGTAAACAAGCAACTCAGCTTACGAAACCCTTGAGATCTTGCTAAGTCGCGATTGATCCAGGATCGAATGCTGAAAGTATTCAGGGAGAAGGAATCACGCCTTAGCAATTGGCCGTACAAACAACCACTGGAATGCTGGTGATTGTACACTTAGAAGCATTGTTTGTACTTCTTTGCTCAAGGAACTAATGCTGAAAAAATAACTAATGCTTTAAGTTGAAATCCTAGAGGGAGAGGCAATATCAATTACCTCCGACTGTCTACCTGACCCTATCCAAGGGGGTTGTTAGCCACACCGGGTACGTGGACCAAACCCACCGCCAAAGGTCTCTCCGTGGATGCTACTTGGAGTAGGAGGACGCTTGAGTGCCAGGAATGCTCTAGCCGTAAATCCCTTGTCTCCGGATCCTGCACAAGAGGCCGACATGACTTGAGATGGGATCTCGAGGCCCGCATACTAGTCAACGGGTGGAACTTGGAATAGCGATCCCTGAGGATTGCTGGAATAGCCTTCGTGCAGGTTATTTGATGTATTCCAAAGACTGATAAATAAAGATCAAATGTTGAAAAATGAACTTGATTGACATTTTTTTTCTATGTCAGTGCCTAAGCTATATGAAGGAACCAGTGAATAATTGGTTAACTAAGGAAGCTATTTTTGCTTGTCAAACTAAATGTGGTAGGTAATTAGATAACTAAGCAACCCGAGAAAAGTGCGGTGGACGTGACTCTGGGTTCGTCCTATGGAAGGGTGGTCTCGATTGACCAAGAACTTTTCTCAAAGGAATTGACAGCAAGGTAACAATGACCTAGATTCTTTAGAGCTAGAGTCCCGATTTGTGCTATTTTAGGGAAACGGAATGGGACTATGCCTTATGGGCAAAGAGGTTGAGCTTCGCACCCCTCTCCTCTCCCATTCTCCTTGAACCAAGTGTAGCATGAATCCGCTTTAACCCTGATGTTTCTGTGCAAAGTGGTTTGTCTGGGGCCCAACGCTAGCTACTTCTAGGAACTTAACTATTAGGAAAACCCTAATACAGGTCGGTCCTAAGTGGGAATGGCTAGTTGCATCCGCTTCGTGGCAGACTCGAGAAAACCTTGATCACAAACCCCGTGACATTCCTTGTGAGTACCGGGTGGCGCTTTCTAGACTCCCTTCCCAATGGGCTACTAAGACATGTCCTACAAGTGGACAGGGGGACACGTTACATGGAGCTCCTTCATAGACCAAAAACATGCATCAAAAATATCAGCTCCTTCTTTGCTGCTTGGAACCCAAATCTGATAGCTCTGTTAGCTTCAAAAGGGGGGAAAATTCTTGGGCACCTGCTCTAGGATCTCCCAGTTCAATTCTTCTTCTTCTAGTCCAAAGTGTAGTTTTCAACTTGTCAACAGCGATCGTAGCGATCGTGACCCGCGCGCGATTTCGCCCATTTTTCTTTTGAATGAAAAATCCCATAACAAGCTGAAAAAGCAAATTTCTTTTTGCATGCCATCCTAATCTAGAAGCTTTTTCTATATTTTATGATTTTTTACAATAAATAATCTCAAAAATATGCCAAAATTTTTCAAAAATCTAGTATTTTTGGACCATCTATGCCACGTACACTAGCACTAATGACTCCGATCACATTGACTCTCTACATCAATAAGAAAGTTGGATGATGATGCACTCTAGAGTTTTTCATAGCGTGTTCATGTAGTGGCATAACAACGCGATATGATGTTAAGTTCCCTGGTCTTAAAGGCCTCCTTGCATTTGATATGTCTTGTGCATTGTTTTATTGAAATTAGTGTTTGCCTACTACTTCGTGATTGTAGAAAATTTGATATGAGAGATTAGGAGACCTTTCTTAATTTTTTTTATATTATTTGTTTTTTTGGATATTTGAGATGGCTAGAACTAAGTCCACTAGAAGAAAGCAGAAAGTTGATCCTAGAGGGCTTGCTTCAAAGAAAGATACATCAGTCCTCTAAACCTTCCAAACTTTTGAGGAAATCAAAGCCAAGAAGAAGGTTCTCACAGCATGTGAGGTGCCTTAAAGAGATTAAAAGTGCAATAAAGGCTCTGAATAATGCAATTCCAAAGCTGTCTTTTCATGGGCTTATCAGAGAAATTTGTGGCAAGCATAATCTACATAGTTTTAGATGGACTAGGGCAGGTCTCAACTGTATTCACGAGGCTAGAGAGGATTTTTTGATTGAGGTTTTCCAATATTCTTATATATGTGCTACTCATGGACATAGGCTTACGCTTATGGATAAAGACATGATTATTCTCAAGAGATTGAGATACAAGTTTTCAAAGGTCCTTGAGCTTGTCCCTCTTTCTTCTGATGTGAAAGCTTTCAATATTTTAAATGTGCCTCCATATAGAGAGAAGAAAATTGATATTGGTCTGAAGGTTGAAGATGTTATGCATGAAAAGGACATGGGATAGCATGGGAAAGAGGAAAAGGCCACAGTAGAGCAGGGAGATAAATGGAGGGAGTTTAAAAGAAAGAAGGAAGAAGAAAAGGAAGCAAAACAACTCCCATCTTTTAAAGAGGAGTTATCTACCCTTCTTGAAAGGGCTGGCCTTAAGGGCTTCAATGTTTGTTGCTTTTTACCTAGTGACATTAACAAAAGATCTAATATGGTATTTTTGGACTCTGATTGTGTTCAAATTCTCAAGAATAAAGTGAGAGAAGTATATGACTTGATTCTTCTTACTGGGATGAGGTATAGTTTACCAAAATTTGTTTTAACTCACCATATTTTTCTAGCAATAGACTTTCGACTTGATGCTTACTATCTCCATTTCTTTGCTAGGTGTGTAATGCATGAGCTTCCCTTCAATACATAACAAAAAATAGAGGTTCTGAATCTATCTATCTCATACTATATGAGGAGTGAGCTTGATGCAAGTGCTTTTGACCATTGATTCAATTCAATTGACTTTGAATCTTTGGAGCTTCTTCTAATTCCATACAATGAAAAGTAAGTAATTTGATGTTTTTTTAGATTTTATGAGATCTTGCTTTGCTAGATTATTGAAATATTATTATTTTTAGTTATCATTGGAGCCTAATTGGAATAGATTGTGTGGAGAGGCAATGTTTCCTCATCAATTCTATAAAAGGAAGCCATGGAAAAGACAAGTTGTAAGTTATATAATCTAGAGTCTCCTTGGTATTTTGATCTTATTGTTGCAGGTACTCTAAATATTTTGATCTTTCTTTTATAATAACTCAATTTTATTGCCTTTTTGGTACAGAGTTGTAAAAATATTGATTGAAGTGCTAGAGAAAAGGCCTCCCATGCCTTCTGACTTACTTGCAACAATGCAATATAGACAAGTTAGGTAAGGTCTTGATTAATATGGTTGGAACATACTAAAAAAAAATTATCCTAAAAACTGCCATAAACAAGTTTCATAGTTTTACTTTATATTGTTGATTCAGTGTCCTCATCAGGATAATAATTATTGTTTTAAAGTAATTGTAAATGCCAAAAAATTGATTCAGTTTATTTATCTCAATGATGATAAACTTATAAAGGTAATGTGAAACATACTAAACTTTAAGATGGAGTTTAATTGCAAAATAGTCCATTGTAAAAAATAACAATGAGCTAAAATTGTTTTCGTACAAATATATGACAATTTACAAGGGATTGCTATACAAATGAGCACGTTTGGTATATAAGAGCAAAGCTCATGAAGTACATAATGGCCAATTGTGTAGAACCTATGCAATATGCGTTTAAGATTGCAACTTGGAAATGCAAACAAACCCAAATGCACGACATGCACTAACTCTTATAAATCATCCAAGGAAATAAATTTCCCAATGTATTTTAACTTGACTATGTGAATCAAAGAAATGCTTAAATGCATTATTTTCAAGCGACAATCACTTTTAAGAACCTGGGCATTGAGGTTCAAGGTGTTATCCACACGCAAACTCGGATTGGAGGCTCCCGCATGTGCGCCTCACGTCTTTAGCTTCGGAGCCATCTATGCAATGTATTTTGTCACAACAACTCTCCCCCTTGATTTATCGTGTGTCCCGAAGTGTCACAGTCTGTGATCTCCTCTCCCGCGCAGGACACGGTCCTTGGAGACTTGGTTTTAAAGTTCCCAGGGAAGGCACGGGGGAATGGGACTTTAGGAAGTTGAAAATTAGAAGCTTCTATGCTTCTATCCCTGACAGAAAACGTGGAAGAAAGAACGTGATGATGGAGAGGGTGAAGAAGAGGATGATGGCGATGATTATGATGATGGTGATGGCCGTTGAGTGGCACAGCGCGGTAGGCGTGGCGTTCTTGGCAATGGCGGCTAGCACGGCACGGGCGGCAGCTTCTCTGAATCCCCCCTCCAAGCTTAAGGGGGAGTTTATATAGTGTGTAGGGGGGGGGGGGGGGGGGGGGGGGGGGGGATCCACATACGTGGATTGCTTGCATGCCTCCTCCCTTCCCCATGCTCTCCACATAACTCAAGGTCGCCTCCATACTCCCTCTCCCTGCCATGCATCGGCTAAGGGGAGAGGATTAATAGTAAAAAAAATTTGCACAAAATTTAACCATTATCCATTTGCCTTTCTCTGTGAAGGGTGTTCCCGCGTGGGCTTGCCGGCTTTTAGCCACGGACTCTTGTGCGAAATGCGAGCTAGGATTTGGTGATGCACGCGGGGTAAGTACTTAGCCAATGTCTTTTTGTCGTGGGGAGGTAACTTGAAATTGCTCACTGCGCGGTGTGTGCAGGTTTCTAAAATTATTAATATTTAGTGCAAAAATATTACATTATTGCAATTCTAAAGGTTAGATCATCATGTGTGCTACATCAAGTGAGGATGGATTTACAGAATGAAGATATTGAACTACCATACTCATTTGTGTTCCAACTTAATAACAAACGAGTAAGTTTTTATTTCATATTATATCCACTTAGGTGTATATCTGATTTCACTTCTTGATTAATAAACATTTGTAATATTTTTTTAAAAAAAATATCAATGAGGAGAGAGAAGAATATACAATGCAAGGATATTGAAGAAAACATCTCTTTATTATCAATATAAAATACATGTATAAATTTTTGTTAGCCATCTCCATGACTTATACACAAGGGCTTTTCCTCGCGAAAAAGAAACAGTGCATAATGCATTTAGATAGTAATCTCCTAGTTGTGATTCTATGAGAAAAGCATTGACGTCCATTAGATGTTGTCCAAGTAGTTGCATGCATGAAAGGAATTTATGTACCTTGCAAGTTGCATGCGATGTTAATTGCATCCTAGGTTGGGTTAAGTACTGTAGGATGGATTAAGTCAATAATAGTCTTATGACATTCGTCATGCATAGACTTCTTTTATCGAAGGTTGTATTTAAGGAATAATGCATTTCATATTAAGGCTTGAATTCAATGCATTAAGTGAAGGGTTATGAGCATAGTTCTTGTTGAAACTCAACATAGGTTTCTATACGAAAATTGTCAATCATTATAGTTTAGGCAAGAAAAGGAAATGGTCATTGTACATTTTATAGTTGCATAGAAGGGAAAAGTCAATGAATCGCATATTTGCATGTAATGTCATGTCTTGCAACTATTTACACCTTTTTAGGAAAAATATTAGCGTCTCCAAGAAAAGACAACCTCTTGTCGCAAGACAATTAGATCGATTCAGGTAGATCGCTTATAATGGCATAACCCACATGGAATTCACAAAAGCATAAATAGTTGGTACGACGAACACCTCCAAGTGCTAGGTAGAGCTTAGTACGTTAAAACTTCTGCCTAGTATCGCACTTGGAATGCCAAGTCAAGACTTTCGATCCCAAAGATCCTACCCACATTCACAGAATGCTAGGGTTAGATAAACGCCCATGCAAGAAACGATCTAGGGTTCTTACCCTAGGGTCAATTGGCCTAATACTAAACCTCCCTATGGAATTAGAAACCCTAGGGCCAAACGTTGTCGGCCTAGTAGGGTTAGGGTTGGGCTAGGTCAAGAAGACTCCCAAACCCTACATCTTGACCAAGGTATCCTTGACCAAGGAATACCGTGCAAGGGGAGAAATAAGCCCAGAAGCCAGGTGCGACACCTATGCAACAAGTTGCAACGTCACAGGATGTTGTGTTTAAATCACAAATAGAATTGCCACTCCTTAGACAAGGTTTGCGAGTCTAAGTGCAAGTCTAACTTGCAAAAAGGATGAGTGGTCATCCCGCTACATCACCCTTCCTTGGGTTGATTTGCCAAGTTAGGGAAATTTCGTATTGCCTAGCAAGAAATTGACCGATCAAGTTAGGGTGACAAGGTTCCCCAAGAAATTGTTGACCTTAATATAAGGAGACCTAAGGTGTTTGTTAATTGGGTTAATAGGGTATAAACCCTAACCCAAGGTTAAAAGGGTAAACAAGCAACGAAACCCTTGAGATCTTGCCAAGTCACAATGGATCCCGGATCGAATGCCGAATGCATTTGGAGAGAAGGATTCACACCTTAGCAATTGGCCAAAACAAACGACCACTAGATTGATTGTGTTTTTACAATTAGGAGCACTGTTTGTATTTCTTTGCTCAAGGAATCTAATGCTAGAAAATAACTAATGCTTCAGGTTGAAAGCCTGGAGGGAGAGGCAACATCAGTTACCCCTGACTGTATGCCTGACCCTAACCAAAGGGGTTGTTAGCCATGTCGGGTACATGGACCGAACCTGCCGCGAGAGGTCTGTCTCTCCGTGGGTGCTACTTGGAGCAGGAGGATGCTTGGGTGCCAGGGGGATCTAGCCGTAAATCCCTTGCCTCCGAGTCCTACACAAGAGGCCGACGTGACTTGAGATTGGATCTTGAGGCCCGCATACTAGTCAATGGGTAGAAACTTGGAATAGCGATCCCTGCGGATTGCTGGAATAGCCTTCGGGTTGGATTATATGATGGATTCCGAAGACTGATAAATAAGATCAATTGTTGAAAAGGAACTTGCTTGACATTGTTTTTCTATGTCAGTGCTTAAGTTACGTAAAGGAACTGGTGATTAATTGGCTAATTAAGGAAGCTATTTTTTCTTGTCAAACTAAATGTGGTAGGTAATTAGACAACTAAAGAAACCTTGAGGAAAGTGCGGTGGATGTGGCCATGGGTCCATCCTACGGATGGGTGGTCCAGATTGGCCGGGAACTTTTCTCCAAGGAAATTGACAGCAAGGAACGTTGAGCTAGAATCTAGAGAACTACAGTCCTGATTTATGTTGTTTTAGGGGAACGGAATGGGACTATTCCTTACGGGCAAAGAGGTCAAGCTTTGCATCCCTCTCAACTTCCATTCTCCTTGAACCAAGTGCAGCATGAATCTGCTTCGACCCTGACGTTTCTACGTAAAGTAGTTCGCCTGGGGTAGTTACTTTCTAGAAATTTGACCACTAGAAAAACCCTGATTCAGGTTGGTTCTAAGTGGGAACGGCCGAAATGCTTCTGCTTCATGGCAGACTCAGGAAGACCTAGATCGCAAACCCCATGAAATTTCGTGGGAGTGCCAGGTGGTGCTTTTTGAACTTTCTTCCCGATGGGCTGCTAAGACATGTCCTACAAGTGAACAGGTAGACACGTTACAGTTGGTATCAGAGCGAACCAATGAGGATGTAATATTTATATGGAAACTTAATGAGAAGTAGAGAAAATAACAACATTTCCTTACTTATTTATCAATGCCGGCCTACAGAGACGTGAAGCATGGAATAAATTCTTGGTGTTCCAAGTTATGTTTATGACTGTGATGCGTGCCTCGGATTATTGACGAAGGCTCGATATGATGAATATCCTAGACCGCATCTACAATCCTTCACCCCTGTACGTGGAACAAAGATGGACGGGTGATTCAAGAATTTATTACATAGCTACCCACTGACTTGGGTACCTTCAAACCAACTTGAAGAGAATCAAGTGGATGGAGGACTTAAAGATCGTGAAGCTGTTCATCTTTGTTGAGGCTCACGCAAACGCAACCCTACATGTTGGCGGTCGAAAGGTGAAACAGAACACGTATGTGTACGAGGAAGTGACTCAAATAATCCCTGCTGACAGAATCAAGGTGTTGGGACGTTATGAAAAGAACGGGTATCAAAGGAAAGGATACCCTAATCTTCCTATGACCTATCGATTCCTGAAAATCCATGACCCCAATCCATACTATTACTCAGTTCCCGTAGCTAAATGTAACACAATCTTATTCTCCCTGAATTAGTGTATCAACTTGTTCCATCTTCCCAAAAAATGATTGTACTCGAAAGGACTATGCCCATATGAATGAAATAAGACTTCTTTTTATCAATGATTGTCTTAACAATGAGTATTGATAAAGAAGTTAAGTGATTAGGTCACTTGACTAAAAGTTGAACTGGGCATGTAATGTAATGAGAGAAAGGTTTAGCAAGTTTTTAACATAAAGAATTTTCAATGCCCAGGCACAACCTCAAGTGTAGATCCCTAGTTCGTCCCCTACACCAAGTACGGCTATACTTCAGGAGAAGAAGTTTCTTCTCAAGCAAATCAAGCCACCAGAATTCGATGGTAAGGGGAGGACCATCCAAACTGATGCGGAGATCTGGATTGAATTCATGGAGGATTATTTCGAAGCAACAGGTATTGCACCCGCTAACCAAGCAATGCTCCCCAAGCTTAAGCTTATTAGCGAAGCAAGACTTTGGTGGAAGAAATGGTGCAGAGACCAAGGGATCTCGGAAGGGTCAGTCACTTGGGAAAAGCTTAAAAGAGCTGTGCGCGGAAGATATCTACCACTTGCCTACCACACGTAGAAGATGAACGAGTTCTATGAACTGAAGCAGCTTGGTCTATCTCTTGATGCTTACTATTCAAAGTTCTTCTCTCTTTTGAAGTATGCACCACAAATGGATATGACACAATAGGTGTCGAAGTTTTGTGCTGTATTAAACCCACCTATAAACACTCGCCTCAAATTAATGCGCCCAACAAATCTTCAGGACGCACTCATTCGAGATGCACCCACAATACAAGAGGTGCAGACCAGGCCAAGACGTAATAAGACTTGGTCTTTTGAGGATCAAAACAAAGGAGTGTATAGGTCCCAGGCGAAGAGAGCGCAAGGCCAAAACTAAAGACAAAGAAAGAGAGCTAGGACCAACACTGTCAATAATTTCATTCCTACCCAAGGTAATGGCTAAAATCTCCGTTGCTTCCATTGCAATGAGCCTAGTCGTTTTAAAAGGCAGTGTCCCAAGCTTGGTGGAGGACAATGTCAAGTGCCATCCTAAGGAACCATCCGTGGCTAAGGAGTTGCCGCCAGAGCCAGAGGGAGAACCTCTAGTATTGCCAACAAGGAGCTGTGTGATGAAGAAGACCCAACCATGGAAGCTGACTTTGAGAGGGCAACAGTTCATGCCGCTCTTCACAAGAAAGGCCCGAATCGCCAGTTTTCGGTGATTCAGACACTATCGGATTATCAAGGTAAAGGCTTCAAAACCTTGATTGATTGTGGCAGTACACATTCCCAACTTGTGAAGAAGATTAGGAATAGCCACAAAAGATGCACCTACCTTATTAGTGGAATTAGAAAGTGGTCATGAGGTCACTTGTACCATGCAAATTGCTAAGGTGATATTCCTACTAGGTGTAAAGTTGACTTCGGTCAGATTCAGGGTTATGAACTTGGGTATCCATGAGTGTTTGCTCGAAATGGATTGGCTTAAACCTAATGATGCCCACATTCACTGTGGAAAGGGCCAAGTTTCCTTTCGAAATTCTGAAGGGGAATTGGTCACAACTCAAGGGGAGGCTGGAAAGCCAAAAAGTCAAGGCCAAAGCGTCCCGAATAATAAAAGGAGTTAGAAAAGGGCGACGTGTCTATTTAATTAAGCTAAATAAGCTAGATCAGAATCAGGAGTCTAGGGAAGAACCTTCATGGCTAAAGGAGTACGTAGACGTATTTCCCAAAGAGCTAACAAAACTTCCTCCCCAAAGGGAAGTTGATAATGAAATCAAGCTAGCACCAGGAGCTGCACCAATTGCAAAGAGACCTTATAGAATGTCCATCCCGAAAGCGATTGAGCTGAAGGAGAAACTCAAGCAACTGTTAGACCAAGGCTACATCCGTCCTAGCAGTTTGCCATGGGGAGCTCCATTGTTGTTCCAGAAGAAGAGAGATGGAATGCTTCGGCTTGATTACAGAGGGTTGAATCAATCAACCATTAAGAACAAATACCCCATTCCAAGAATAGATGAACTTCTTGACCATCTCCAAGGAGCGAAGATCTTCTCCAAGATTGATCTCAAGTCTAGATATTATCAGATAAGGATCAAGGAAGAAGATATCCCAAAGACGGAATTCAGCACAAGATATGGACACTTTGAGTTTCTAGTCATGTCATTCGGGCTGACAAATGCACCTGCTACCTTCAATAGGTTAATGCAAGTTATCTTTAGGCCCTATCTTGATGACTTCGTACTCATCTTCTTTGAAGATACCTTCGTCTACTCCAAATAGGAAGAAGATCATGAAGCCCAGCTCCGCATTGCTCTTGAGACAATGAGGGCACACAAGCTGTACGCCAAAAAGAAGAAGTGTGCATTTTTCAAATGACAGATTGAATATCTGGGATTCATTGTATTAGTGGAAGGAATTTCAATGGATCCGGCCAAGGTCAGAGACGTTTTGGAGTGGCCAACGCCACAACTGTCAAAGAAATACGTAGTTTTCTTGGATTGATAGGAAGGTACAAGGTTTTTATCAAAAACTATGCTTTGATTGCAACGCCGCTGACCAATCTACTAAAGAAGAAAGCATCAATTGTGTGGTCACTAGCTGAACAATCTAGCTTTGATAGACTAAAGCAAAGCTTGGTATCAGCACCTATCTTGAAACTTCCAGATCTTAGCAAGGAGTTTGAAGTAATAACTGATGCTAGCACACTTGCCTTAGGATGTGTGCTTATGCAAGAAGGTCATCCTATAGCATACTCTTCAAGGAAACTAAAGAGCCATGACAGGAATTATGCTACCCACAATCTGGAGCTATTAGCTGTCATCCATGCTCTCAAGCTTTAAAGACACTACTTGCTGGGTAACAAGTTTACCTTAGTGACGGATCATAAAAGTCTCAAATGGATCTTTACCCAAAATGAGACTTGTCTACTAAAGAACGAGATTATGTATACTGGCAAGCCAATCACTCAAACAAAAGATACTTTGGGAAGCTCATGACTCCCCTTTTTCGGGACATCCTGGCTATGCCAAGACCCTCGATGCAGTCAAAAAGAGCTATTATTGGGAAAAGCTTAAAGGTGACGTTCTCAAATATGTCACGAAATGTTTGTCTTGTCAACAGATTAAGGCTAAACATGTCAAAATGCCAGGGAAATTGCAACCACTTGACATTCCCCAAATGAAATGGAAATTCATCAGTATGGACTTTATTGTTGGCCTACCCCAAGTTCACGAAGGATACAACTCCATTATGGTCGTGGTGGATATGCTCACCAAGGTTGCACACCTTATTCCTATTAAAACAAACTATAAAGCCTCAGACATTGCAAGGTTATTTATCAAGGAGATATTCAAACTGTATGGGTTACCCAAAAGAATCATTAGTGATCATGACTCTCTCTTCACATCACATTTTTGGAGGGCTATCTTCGAAGCCATTGGGACTCAACTCTGTTTCAGTACAGCTTACCATCCCCAAAGTGATGGTCAAACGGAGTGAGTCAACCAAGTCATTGAGGATATGCTAAGGGCACACTGTTGTCACAAACCCAAAAAGTGGATTCAATATTTGCGACCGGTTGAGTTTTCCTACAATGCCTCTTACCAACAAAGCATTCAGATGACCCCTTTTCAAGCATTGTATGGGCACGACTATCGTAGTCCTTTGAACCTCTTGAATCCAACCTTGAGGGTTGAAGCCTCAAAGCAGATGTTGGAAGATATGGATGACCAAATCAAGTCAATAAGGCAGGACATCCAAGCCGTCAAGGATAGACAAAAGGCTTACGCAGACTTGAAACGTCAAGACAGGTCCTTCGTTGAAGGTGACATGGTCTTCATTCGCATACGTCCAAAGAAGAGTTCCCTATCCTTGGGTGAATGCAAAAAGCTAAGTCCAAGGTATTGTGGATCCTACAATATTCTCAAGTGCCTAGGGCCCAATGCTTACAAACTGCAACTCCCTGAAAACCTAAAGGTTCATAATGTATTCCATATCAGCCTATTGAAAAAGTATGTACCTAACCCTAGTCACGTGCTTGATGATCAACAAATTGTAATGCCTAGCCAAGGAGTCCTTGAGCTACGGCCTCACAGGATCTTAGATGTTAGGGAGAGGCATTTGAGATCCAGAACCTTGAGAGAATACCTCGTCTAGTGGAAACATTATCCCGAAGAGGATGCCACTTGGATGGATGAAAGCACTCTAAACCAACAATACCCCCAACTCTTCTCAAGATGAGGACATCTCGATTCCTCTAAGGGGGAGAGAATGTAATATTTTCGCACTAAATATTAATAATTTTTGAACCCCGCACACATCGCACAGTGAGCAATTTCAAGTGACCTCCCCACAACAAAAACACCTTGGCTAAGTACTTACACCGCGTGCATCATCAAATCCTATCCCACATTTTGCACAAGAGTCCATGGCTAAAATCCCACAAGCCCACGCGGGAACACCCTTCACGAGGAAAGGCAAATGGATAATGGTTAAATTTTATGCAAAATGTTTTTACTACTAATCCTCTCCCCTTAGCCGATGCATGGCGGGGAGAGGGCGTATGGAGGGGATCTTGAGTTATGTGGAGAGCTTGGGAAGGGAGGAGGCATGCAAGCAATCCACGTGTGTGGATCCCCCCCCCCCCCCACCTTACACACTATATAAACTCCCCCTTAAGCTTGGAGGGGGGAGTTAGAGAAGCTGTCGCCTGCGTGCTGGCCACCATCGCCAAGAACGCCGCCTGATGCCATGCTTCGCCACTCAACAGCCATCACCATCATCATAATCATTGCCATCGTCCTCTTCTTCACCCTCTCCATCATCACGTTCTTTCATCCATGTTTTATGTCAAAGACAGAAGCATAGAAGCTTCTAATTTTAAGCTTCCTAAAGTCCCATTCCCCCGTGCCTTCCCTAGGAACTTCAAAGCCAAGTCTCCAAGGACCATGTCCTGCGCGGGAGAGGAGACTGCAGACTGTGACACTTCGGGACACGTGAGAAATCAAGGGGGGGAGTTGCTGCGACAAAATACACTACATAGATAGCTCCGAAGCTAAAGATTCGAGGCACACATGCAGGAGCCTCCAAATCCGAGTTTGCGTGTGGATAACACCTTGAACCTCAATGCGCAGGTTCTTAAAAGTGATTGTCGCTTGAAAATAATGCATTTAAGCATGTATTTAATTCACATAGTCAAGTTAAAATACATTGGAAAATTTATTTCCTTGGACGATTTATAAGAGTTAGTGCATGTCGTGCATTTGGGTTTGTTTGCATTTCCAAGTTGCAATCTTAAACGCATATTGCATAGGTTAAAAGGTGGATTTGTCTAAATGCATCCTTGATTTCCTCGCGAAAAAGAAACAGCGCATAATGCATTTAGATAGTAATCTCCTAGTTGTGATTCGTATGAGAAAAGCATTGACGTCCATTAGATGTTGTCCAAGTAGTTGCATGCATGAAAGGAATTTATGTACCTTGCAAGTTGCATGCGATGTTAATTGCATCCTAGGCTGGGTTAAGTGTTGTAGAACGGATTAAGTCAATAATAGTCTTATGACATTCATCATGCATGGACTTCTTTTATCAAAGGTTGTATTTAAGAAATAATGCATTTCATATTAAGACTTGAATTCAATGCATTAAGCGAAGGGTTATGAGTATAGTTCTTGTTGAAACTCAATGTAGATTTCTATACAAAAATTGTCAATCATTATAGTTTAGGCAAGAAAAGGAAATGATTATTGTACATTTTATAGTTGCATAGAAGGGAAAAGTCAATGAATCGCATATTTGCATGTAATGTCATGTCTTGCAACTATTTACACCTTTTTAGGAAAAATATTAGCATCTCCAAGAAAAGACCACCTCTTGTCACAAGACCATTAGATCGATTTAGGTAGATCGCTTGTAATGGCATAACCCACATGGAATTCACAAAAGCATAAATAGTTGGTACGACGAACACCTTCAAGTGCTAGGTAGGGTTTAGTACATTAAAAATTCTGCCTAGTATCGCACTTGGAATGCCAAGTCAAGACTTTTGATCCCAAAGGTCCTACCCACATTCACAGAATGTTAGGGTTAGTTAAACGCCCATGCAAGAAATGATCTAGGGTTCTTACCCTAGGGTCAATTGGCCTAATACTAAACCTCCCTATGGAATTAGAAACCCTAGGGCCAAACGTTGTCGGCCAAATGTTGTCAACCTAATAGGGTTAGGATTGGGCTAGGTCAAGAAGACTCCCAAACCCTACATCTTGACCAAGGAATACCGTGCGAGGGGAGAAATAACCCCATAAGCCAGGTGTGACACCTATGCAACAAGTTGCAACGTCGCAGGATATTGTGTTTAAATCACAAAGTAGAATTGCCACTCCTTGGATAAGGTTGGCGAGTCTAAGTGCAAGTCTAACTTGCAAAAAGGATGAGTGGTCATCCCACTACATCACCCTTCCTTGGGTTGATTTTCCAAGTTAGGGAAGTTACGTATTACCTAGAAAGAAATTGACCGATCAAGTTAGGATGACAAGGTTGCCCAGGAAATTGTTGACCTTAATATAAGGAGACCTAAGGTGTTTGTTAATTGGGTTAACAGGGTATAGACCCTAACCCAAGGTTAAAAGGGTAAACAAGCAATGAAACCCTTGGGATCTTGCCAAGTCGCAATGGATCCCAGATCGAATGCCGAATACATTCGGAGAGAAGGATTCACACCTTAGCAGTTGGCCAAAACAAACGACCACTAGATTGATTGTGTTTGTACAATTAGGAGCATTGTTTGTACTTCTTTGCTCAAGGAATCTAATGCTGGAAAATAACTAATGCTTTAGGTTGAAAGCCTAGAGGGAGAGGCACCATCAGTTACCCCCGACTGTCTGCCTGACCCTAACCAAGGGGGTTGTTATCTGCGCCAGGTACGTGGACAGAACCTGCTGTGAGAGGTCTCTCCATGGGTGCTACTTGGAGCAGGACAATTCTTGGGTGCCAGGGGGGATCTAGCTGTAAATCCCTTGCCTCTGGGTCCTGCACAAGAGGCCGACGTGACTCGAGATTGGATCTCGAGGCCCGCATACTAGTCAACGGGCGGAAACTTGGAATAGCAATCCCTGAGGATTGCTGGAATAGCCTTCAAGTGGATTATGAAATTGCCTTCAGGCAGATTTATGGATTAGCCTTCGGGCTGGATTATATGATGTATTCCAAAGACTGATAAATAAGATCAATTGTTGAAAAGGAACTTGCTTGACATTGTTTATCTATGTCAGTGCTTAAGTTACGTGAAGGAACCGGTGATTAATTGGCTAATTAAGGAAGCTATTTTTGCATGTCAAACTAAATATGGTAGGTAATTAGACAACTAAAGCAACCCTGAGGAAAGTGCAGTGGATGTGGCCATGGATCCGCCGTCCTACGAATGGGTGGTCATGGTTGGCTGGGAACTTTTCTCGAAAGAAATTGACAGTAAGGAACGTTGACCTAGAATCTAGAGAACTAGAGTCCCGATTTATGCTATTTTAGGGGAATGGAATGGGACTATGCCTTACGGGCAGAGAGGTCGAGCTTTGCATCCCTCTCGTTTTCCATTCTCCTTGAACCAAGTGCAGCATGAATCTGCTTCAACCCTGACGTTTTTGCGTAAATTAGTTCACCTAGGGTTCAACGCTAGTTACTTTCTAGGAATTTGGCCACTAGAAAAACCCTGATTCAGGTCGGTCCTAAGTGGGAACGGCCAAAATGCTTCCGCTTCGTGGCAGACTCGAGAAGACCTAGATCGGAAACCCCATGACATTCCGTGGGAGTGCCGAGTGGTGCTTTCTGGACTTTCTTAATGATGGGCTACTAAGACGTGTCCTACAAGTGAACAGGTGGACACATTACAAATAATGTCCTCATTGTACCAAACATCAAAATCCACTATAGGATTTTTGCTAAAATTATCAAGATTTTGGTCTAAACCGACCAGACTACCGCCAAGATAATGCCATCTATTATAATAAAAGCTAAGGATGAAATTTTGAGTAGCAATAATATAATTACAAGCTATAGAGTCTTGATCTATCTTACATATAATTTTTTCTACTGTCCTAGTGTCCCATCCCTCATCAACAAATTGTATAACATGATCATGTGTTAGTCTCTTTACTGAAAGCATAGCCTTTGATTTTCTTATCTCAATATTAAAAAAGAAGTCAACAAATATATTAATAGGCATGAACAAAGTAACTTTGCTTAGTCTACTTGAGATACTAGGTTTTAATGCTCTCTGTATCTCAAAAAATATTTTACATCTATAGCCCTCACTAGTAGCTAGACTTGGCAAAGGCCACTCAAAGCTTGAAAAGCCTCGCAAAGAAAGGGGGGATATTGATCCCCATTGGCTACATTGCATGGGGATAATATAAGAATGGTCAAAGAAGAATATTCCATTCTTTGCAAGCTCTATCTTCTTTCTACCTTTCTACATCACATCTCCAATCAAGCCATGCATCACATCAATCACATCAACAATAGACTCGACCGGTTTTCCATTCCTCAAGATTAGAGGGATAGACATCTACAAGACAAATGAAAAAATTTTATAATGGAAAACCTTAAACCAAGCTCAAGAAAAGAAAAGACTTTAAGAATCAAATCCTTACAATTTGGTTTATGCATTGGAAGATTTGAACTTCCAGGTTCCAAATATAGCTCTCTATGCATAAACGCATGTTGCACCAAAACCTCTTTTATGCTATTCTTATTTACTCCAAGTTTGAAATCTTTGATTCTACCCTTCCGAGCAGAGATGAACGAGCTCTCATATCTTCACCTTTTCCCACATTTTGCCAATTGCATGGTGATCCAACTGCCTTTGCTAATGATTGTAGGAATCCATCTTCCATATTTTTGGAATTAGTTAAACATTGACATGGATGTGATTTGGGAGCTTGGACGTCTTGTTGAAGGTCAAATTTATGTATCCATAGCACATGCGCGCGCGCACGCACGCACGCACACGCACACACACACACACACACACACACACACACACACACACACACACACACACACACACACACACACACACACACACACACACACACACACACACACACACACACACGCACGCACGCACGCACACAGAAGACTAGGCTATCACAGAGAAAAAAACACAAGAGGAACAAAAGAAAGGAGGGAAAAAAATATGTGCCAATATTTTTAGTAATTTGAATTTAGAGTAAATGTATCATTATCATTATTTCAAACATATCATTAAATAAAAGAGGTTGGGACTGTATATCATTAATGCAAAGAATGACATAATCATGAATATAAGAGGCTAAAAATAGACATTGATAATACAAATTTGTAATAATATTATATATGTATCTTTTTATAAAATAATTTTTGCATTTTTTAAAATAGAAGTTCTGTTATGGAGGCTTTTCTCCTATTGGTCTAGAGCATCTCTTTCTATGTCCTAAAAGGCATTTTTGATACCTCAAAACTCCCCTAATGATAGTCAGTTACATCAATATGCTTCCATAGCCTCCTCTTAGGTCAAAAGACCAAATTATAATCACCCAATAAGTTATATATAATAAACCACATGCTTTCTCCTAGTCCGTACGGCCTAATATCACATATACCAACATAAAGAGACCATCAAGATCCAAGGTCCACTTCATCTTCTTGCATAATTTAACCTCATGAAAGCAATCACTTAGATCAAAATTCCACTTCATTTTCTTGCATAATTTGACCTCATGAAAGTATTCACATGGATCATAAATCTAAATATTTGTATCCTCCATAATCATGTGTTCAATCCATTCATGATCATACACACAAATACATGGTCATTTACTTTTTATCATCATGCTTCGCTTTTGCATATACAACTTCCTACATGCATTTTGACTCCTTTCCATCAAAAATCATCAAAGCATCCATCTCATTTACATCCTAAGTCACTATATCCTATGCTTGTACTAGTAATGCATCAAAAAAGGCATGAGTATCATCTATACCCTCTCTCAGTACATTATTTGTATATACTAGCACTATATCATATGCATCCACAAGCTCTTTAGCATCTGCACTTTCAATCATAACATCATCAATCTATATATCCTCATCAAGTAAAGCATGTATGTCATGTACTACATCAATATCTACAACAATATCCTCTCTCAAATCATCTTGCCTTATTCCCTTGTGTGTAGTACTATAAATAATTGGCTTGTGCTACATGCAATCCATCTCTATGTTTTACTACTAAGTACATTTGATAGATAAGACATGATTCAACAAGGTCAACAATATCCCAATCTCCCTTGCCACTTATATCTTATCTTGATCTTCTCAAAGGTGCCCCAAATACTTTTATGGCCAACTAAGAGACTAGGATGAAACTCCTACATCACTTGTACTTGTGTAGCTATGTCACTTAGGACTCATATTGAAATCCCTTTTCTCTTATTTGCATGCTTCCATAGATACCCACCTTTCAAAAAAAATCCACATGCTTTTCTTTTAATCCTCATGTACTTTCCTTTAGTCCACTCTTCTCTTTTTTATAATCTACTAAAGTACTACTCTATTTTTAGCCAGCAGTCCCCAATGTATGAGTCTTCCAAAAATATCTCTAAATCTGTCGCATAGCATCTAAAGTGCTATTTCTTTGATGTCCAAGCTTCAATCATCTCGCTGTATCCACATTATCTATTGGGGGAAAAGGTGTCTATGCCTAGCTACTCGTGTATTATTTACACTGACAGTACCCACACACATGTACACTACATGTGGCAAGCGCCCATCACTGTCACTTCATTCTTTATTTTTTCAATGACATTTGAATAAGGGAAGGTTGGTCACACCTTGTGACTATTAGAGTTCCCACATCTTTGTGCCTCTTGCTCTTTTTGTCTTAGTCCTTCTACCATAGCTCTTGCTTCTGCTCATAGGTTTCCACTCAGGGCTCACTCCCTTCAATTGGTATCACAGTAGAGATCAAGGATTTCTTCCCCTTTAGTTTGCTTCAACCCATGAATACGCACACTAATTCATTTTTAGGCAACCATGACTCCTTCATCCCGAGGTATGCATTAAGCTCCACTTTCTACCTGACTACTTCCCTTTACATAAGGCTTATTTTAGGGCCCCATTGGAACTTTCCCAACATTGAAAAGCTACTCTTGAGGCTAGTAGCAGTAGCAAAACCAATAGGAGCATCCAACATGATGTGTGCCTGGCTATCCTGCTCTCTCTACAGCTTCATCTCACCTCACTCTAGTTTGTGGCATTGCTCTCGGCACTTGGTAATCCTTGTGGCCAATTCCCCAGCATTGGTCTTGTGTATTTGAACACCATTTGAGCTCTGTATTCCTTGCTTACTGCTATATACATTAACAGACCTATTGTAATAGACCTAAAACAATGTCTACTTAGATATTATGGCTCATGTATTGTTGTACTAATGCTCATTTAATGCTACCACATTTGTAGATGTTTGATTATTGCATGGAGATGCTTTATAGACCGCATTGAGCTCATTTGGATGAGTTTGTAGAGATTGTTTCATTGCTGGAATAAAAGGGCAACACCCTATTCTATCATTGATCTTGTATTCCTATTGCCATTGGATGCTTCATTAGGGCCGAAAACGCTTCAAAAAATGCACTTTTGTTAATCACGCGATTAAGAAAAGGGCCAAAGAGAGTTCGCCACGTGTGCAAGAATATGGTATTCTTGTCTCCTCTTTTTTAGAGATAGTGAAGTCCATTTCATGATTCTCTCTTCTTTTTTAGCCAAAATCCCTAAAGTCTGACATGTTTTGGACAAAGACGTTATTTACTTACAAATCTGGCAAAATACGTGGCAGAGATGTGATGAAATTAATAATGAGTTTTTTGAAAGTCGGGAGATCTTTCAATATTCTTTTTGGCGCCCAATATATACTCATTTGTGTTCTTGGCGCTACTTTTTAGTTCATTCACCCCTCTTTGAGCTTCTTTCTGTGCGCTTTCAATCTTTTCATGGCTTCTTCTAGGCGCCCTTCTCGTTTAATACACTCTTACACAGTCTATATCCAGGGAGCAGATGGAAATTGGGAACCCAAAACCTTTACTGTAAACGATTGGGTTGCCATGCTGCCATCTTGCAAGGGCTCTCATAAGGTGAAAAGAAGAAAACGAGATGATATAAAACATCACTGGAAGGAGCGTATCATCACCTTCAAAATTATGCCCGAAGGGTGGTTTGTCAAGGTGCAACATGTTTACATGGCCAAGGATATGCACTTGCCTCCAAACGAACGTGTTCCCCAACAAACACATTGTAAGTTATTAGTTGAATAACGTATATAATTCTTTTCCATTTAGGCAAGTTCTAACAAACGGTTCGTCATTGCAGATATCTTTCTGTCAACAAGTATTGAATGGCAACCTGTGGAAAGCCTAAGTGGGACTTTCCATGCCATTCATAAGGTATTGGCAGACATTATTTATGCCGATCAAACTGTGTCTTTTTTTTGTGAATGAAAGGTTTTTATATATTATGCACAGTATGTGGTTCCCTCTAAAGCGGATAGGTATGGGAATATCAAAGATTTGCCATTGCCAAGCCTTTCATCTCTAAACTAGGAGATTCCTGACAAGGTAACGGTGTAGAGTTTCAAATTCAAAATATCTCAGGATATTCAAAAGTCCATGACAGTTGGAAGGATCTCAAGAAGAATACATTTATCATGGTTTGTACCCCTCCATATCTTTGTGACTTGCTTCAAACAGCAAATTTACAAAGAACAAAGGTATCCTGGCTAAGTAGAAACTTTTCGGAAGAGGATTTGGACAACACTATAGGGACGCTTTGGAAATCTAGAGAGTGCTACCATAAGGGTGATATCTTGAGGTGCAGTGCATGCCCTCAATCCTTGGCTTTGGCTTACAATATCCCTCGCCAAACTCTTGCTTTGGGCTTTGATTACAAGAGTACAAACTAAGATTGGGTATTTGGGTTCCCTTGGATTCCGATACAGATTGCACACCATATAAACTTGCGGTGCACGTTTTGCCGCATGAAGAAGTAAAGAAGGTGAATGTTACTTCCAATTGGAGTCTGAAAGATGTAAGGGATACCTTGGAATTGCTAGACAATACATCCCCTAGATATAAGTTCAAAGTGAATGGTGTAACAATTGGTAAAAGAGCTGAGCGCTCTTTCTCTTGTACGAGTTGTTTGTCTCCCACAATTGTGAGTTTTGAGCCTTGAGAATGAAAACTTTGCAAGAATTTATCTTAATAGACTATCCTTAAGATATTTTTTAGTGGGAACTCATAAGCCATCATGAAGCAAGTTGCCTTTTGAATGTATATAAATAAAATGTACATTACATTCGATTTATAAGTGAAAATTTTCATTACATCATGAGGTACAAAAATGTCATATAAATGTACAAAGCCAAAATAATAAGGCTTGTGTATACTTATGTTTGCTCTTTTGATTCTTTATCTGCTGCCTTCTCCTTTGTTGGATTTGTGGCTTCTTTATCGATTTCTTCAAAGATGTTTTTTTTCACAGGGCCTTTCTTTGATTGTTGAAAGAATTTCATCTTTACAGGTAGTCTCTTTTCTTGGGGTTTAAGAGGGGATGGATCAAATTTCAGAGGAGAAAGCATTGGCATTCCTTTTTTTTAAGACTCTGCAGCAGTGGTCCCATTGCCTTTGCCCTTGCCCTTGCCCTTGCCCTTGCCCTTGCCCTTGCCCTTGCCCTTGCCCTTGCCCTTGCCATTGCCATTGCCCTTACCATTGCCTTTACCCTTTCCCTTGCCCTTTCCCTTGCTTGTGCCCTTAGCCATTGAAGTTTTGGGAGGAAGAGGGGAGTCAGGATCATATGGTGTGATTGCCTTGTCCAAAATCAACTCAATGCATCTCTCCCTTATCCACCAAACATATGAATTAGGATAGTCTCTACATTGTAAGAATAAATGTTATAAGTTAGTGAAAAGAAATCATGATAAGGGTTACACAAAAATCAAATGAAATTAACTTACATTCACTCCTTCTATTTGTAACAACTTTGAATCCACTATTCTGCAAATATTTGATATAACTCTCCATCCACAAGAATGCGCATCGCTTTGCAATGGAACTTCTTGTAGAAGAAACGTATAAGGCTTTTGAGGATCAGCAAGATCCTCATATGTAGTATCCTAAAATGTAGAAACAAGTCTACCAGCACTGCAAAAGGAAGCTTTGTAAGTTCAAAATATTTTTTGTAAATATAATCAAAGCAAGTAATTTTCTTTCAACATACATTCGTGCTTGGCCATGAACACCACTGAGAGAGTTCATAAAGATAATTTCTCTAGTAAGACAGTTAATATATATGAGACTCCAATGCCCTCTGCAAATTCAAAATAGAGGTGAGTAGAAGGGCGAAAGAAAATGAATATAAATTTTCCTCTACAGAAAAGAAAAATACATTTCTACATAAGGGGAAAAGATGTGGTAATTTGTCACACTATCCAAAGTACGAAAGAATGGTGCAATATTAGACCCAGATCTTGCAAATAGTTCCACAGAGAGAAGTGGATCAACAATATATATGGTTCTACGGATATCGAGAGTGAGAGAGGAGACAAATGCCCTGCAGTCAATAGCAAAAGCTATTTGAATCGATCAAAATCAATACAAATTACATATAAAATATACTTGAACCTATAAGCCTTACCTTATGCAAAAAAAAACAAAAAATATAAGCACTACCTTATGCAAAAAAAAACAACGGAGTAAGATAGTTGGACATCCCTTTTCTCCAACATGGGCTTGTCCTCGGGAGATCTACTAAGGTATTCCTCCTCAGGTTCCGCAGAAACATTCACAAGTATTTGCCCATACACTTTACCCATCCTCTCGTTGTTGACGGAAGCAAGTGATGCGGCTTTCCTCTTGTAAACTTCGTCTTCAGTTTCCAACACCTCCTGAATTTTTTCACTCAAGAAAGACTCCTGCTGGGTGGCACCCCTTGTAGAGTAAAGGTGAGTTACATCCTCAACCTTTAGCTTTTTCCCTTTTCTGGACAATTTCGGGGGAATGTTAAGGATTTCACGGGCTTTTTGATCGTTGGAAGGCAAGGGCCTCAACACTTTATCGAACCTATACCTGATTCAGCTGATGATGCTGAAATCTTTATTCATAAGGGTAATTCTATGAGCATGCACAGCAGCAATGTAAGCATCGTTCATGAAATCAATAACAAAATCTTCTGCGGCCTCTTGTAGAGCAAGAATGGCTGAGATATGCCACTTCTTATTTAGACCAGAGATAGTTGCCACTTGAGACAATCTATCAGAGATCTCTTTAACAACTCTTATGAAAGCAGCCTTTGGAATCACGTGCTCTGTAGCTCTCTGGACTTTTCTAATCTCACTGAAAGACCTCTGCATGTAGAAGAACCGGGACTTTCTCTTTCTCTTTTGTGGCTTGGCACGCTCAGTGGCTTCAGCAGATGTAGGCTCATGTGCAATTGGATGGGATGAATCCTTCACAGGGCAAGTCTCACCCTTTGCTTCTTCAACTTTAGGAGAAGAAACATTCACTGCACTGAAATGCTTTAACTCCATGGAAGATGTTAGGCCAACACCTGGTGTAGGGGGGATTTCTGTGGCAAAATGCTCTGGGGCCTCTGATGGCCTAGCTTCAGCAATATTTGAAGAGGGCTCCTCCTCAGATTCATCAAATTGTAACTTTCTTCTACCCCCACTGTCCTTCCTATCCACATACACTCTTCTTGTAGTTTGCTTTGTCCTTGCCATACAGAGAAGAAAATAGAAGAGCCAAAAAGACAAAAAATGATATAGGAAATTTCTCAAAAATCTAACAACGCAACAGGCCCAATACGATGCGAGAAGGAACAAACAAAATAAACAAATCGTCACATTCGCGCCGTATCGGAGATGAGAACAAAAATGCCAATATGGCGCGAGATGGAGATTGCGAAGACTATGGAAGGACGCCCTCACTCCGTATCGGAGACGAGGACAAGAAGGCCGATATGGCGCGAGATGGAGGTTACAAAGACTATGGAAGGACGTCCTCGCTCCGTATCGGCACACTGACTGAAGACCACCAAAGTGAGGAAATCTGCAAAGAGGCACACTCGCTCTAAATTTAGGACGGTAATCGATACGACCCGAGAGAACAGAAACGCAATAGACGCAACACTTGGATCTCACCGTATTGGTGAGCAAGGTACGAGAGCTTGAGAAATGTAAAGTGTACACATAAGAAAAATAACTCCTTATATACCCTCGTCAATCATGACACGTGTCAAACACGTGTCTCGCATTGATTATGCCACGTGTCCGCCTATCATATGCTACGTGTCAATTAATGATCGGTCCACGTATTTGCCACGTGTTTGTCGGCCACGTGTTGGCCAATGGCTAGTGCCATGTGTTGAATCCCAACGGCTAGTGCCACGTGTCAAAGCCCAACGGCTAGTTCCAGGTGGCATTATTACGTGCCTACATAAGGGGGTGTCCCTCATCGATATGGCTTTTTTCTCTTTCTTTGTGGACCTCTGTTTCTTCTCCTGATACGACGTGAGAGTGAGTGTTTCTCTTTTGCGCTTTCATCTGTTCATGTCATTTTGGGCTTTCTTTTTCTCCGGAGTCTTCATTCGGCGTGCCTCCTAAGCTGATAGTGCCCGAGGTCACGTGATCATTGATTTTGGCTCTGCCTTCTCGCGTCGTTACTGTTGCGGCCCTTTGCCTAAAGTTGCTGGTTTGAATTACGAATACGGCACGAGTACGAACATCCATGTCTAGCGTTTGAGTCTTATCGCACCATATCAAGCACAAGTTGGAAACATGTCTAAACCCACAAATTTTCTAGGCTCCAAGGTTTTGCCAAGAACTGGTAAAAGAAGAAGGCTTTCAAAAGGCTCAAGGGCTTCATCATGTGATGAGCCTGTGCATTCTGTTTCTTCTCCATGCTCTGCCACCCGTGTCAGAATGCCAAGCACATCTCCAGGGAAGCAAAAGTCGGCAATGAGAGGTCTTGGAGTATCAGAGCTTACTGATGTCACTCCATCAGAGAGGCTTCTTGATTTTATCCTTCAAAATGGCATGGATCTCTCTTTCTATGGAGTTGTGAAGAATGTCTTTAATCCTAATTGGGACCTTGACAGTGTTTTGAAATCTTGTAAAAAATATATTTTGGAGAAATTTTTGGAGTTTGAAAATCTAGCAGGTCCTTCTATTGAAGTTGGTACAAATGAATATGTCCATGTTCCCATTGGATCAACAGGAAATGAAAAGTCAGTGTTTACTAAGAAGTGTGGTGCCCGCTCTCTAGACAGGTTTTATGCAAGAGACATATTGTGCTCCACTCATTCCAAAAATTGCAAGATGATGACAAAATCTGTTGCTTTTATTGTTTTTCACCCTTGTCAAATATCCTTTGAAAGCTTATGAGCAACAGTTGGAAGGAGCAAAGTCTGCTAGCTTTTGCATGTTAGATGATCTGGCAGATGAAAAGGAAACAGAGGAGGTTGTAGATGCAGATTTGGAGGCTTCTTGCTGAGAATTTGAATGTTGCTCACTTCAAAGCTGAGACTATCATTGAGGAGAGCCAAGGAGATACAAACCCTGCACAACTGATGAGAGTTCTCACCATATTGTTCCTTCTCTACCATCTATACCTTTCAAGGAGAAGGAGTACATTTTACTGTCAGATATTCAAAAACTTTTCAATCTCAGGGAAGATTATTGTCTAGCAATTATTGCAGAGGCTTCTCATGCTGCAAATGGGATAATTGACATAGAGAATGAATCAAAGGAAGAGATACTCAAACTTGATAAAGAAACTCTAGACGATAAGTTTATTGATGCTGGTGAGGCCCTCTCTCTTTGTTTTGAAAAGGCCAAAGAAGCTGATAAAGAGTTGAGTATTACTGATGAGGACTTCGATCGCATTCAAAGCCAACTTGGGATTTCCAATTTTGGAAGAGAGGAGTCTGAATATGTTAAAGAATTGATTAACACCAATGAGACATCATCATCAATAAATTTATGGAATCCAATTAAATTGAAGTACGATGAAAGCGAAGTGGTAAGATAATTTTGAATTTGCTTTTACACATTGGTAGGTTTACATTTCACACTCATTCAGTATGGGTTTTATTTGCAATTGGAGATTGTTGATACAGATAACTTCTTGGGACGTGGCAAAGGATCGAGAGTTGGTGGTAGTACATTGAAAGACATTGCAATCAGCCACTACTTGGCTAGGATTGACCCTGATTCCCTTTTAGTACTTCATAGTAGTTTCTCAGAGGATGCAGCATGGCCCATACTTTGTATTAAAGCTCTTACAAGGCTTCTAGGTTTCTCAGGATTACAATATAATGCCCACAAAGTAATGTTTTTGGAAAAGACTGCAACAATTAGGATTTTTGGCTACGGTCCAAGTTACTCTGCTTCTAGAGCAGGATACTTTTTGGCGTTCACATCCTACGCCTTGGCTGCAAACCGAACTATTGTAAAATCTATAGCTGGCTACAAGAGAAAAAAATTTCTACGTTATAGAGAAACGATTCCTGAGGAGGAAGAGAATGTGAGAGTTTTGGAAAGCTAGCTTTGTATATATTCTTTCTTATATATAAAAGTGTGACTGCTCATGTGTCATTGCCATCTTTTATCTGCATTCTTTGAAGTTGTCATCGAAAAAACCAATTGAATAGCTCCTCCAAAGCATTGCTTTTTGTAACTCCTCCCCCGTGCCTTGTGCTTTGAAAATAACTTGTGCGTGCTTGATAGTGGGATTTTTCCATGCCTTGGTTACTATAAGTTGCTAAGGGGCCATGCTCCTCCACAAAGTAAGGCCCATGAATATGAAGAATATGCTACAATACAAAGTAACACTAATTTTATACTAATTGAAAACTTGTCAAAATAAACCCATATTAAATCATTGTTACTTTACCAGATAAAAAGTGATATCTTTTTCTCCCCATGCCTCTTTTATCACCTGAACAAGATTTGTGATTGATCTTTTGAACTCTTCCGCATATGTATATGTTGTCTTATGTTGCCTGAGGAGTTTCAGAAAAACATCAAGGTGTATCCAAACCTCCATTCTAAGAAACGCAAGCCTCGGTGTGCTTACAACATTTGTTGTGATCTCACATAGCTCTCTCCAACACTCCCAAGCCGCATTCACCTGCTTTCCTAAATGGTTTCCTAAGAATCGTCTAGCTTTTGAGCCTCCCATAGAGACATCAACCAAGATATCTCTTGTTTTTCTTGAAAGTATTGGATCCTTTCTCAAGTGAACTTGGTCCCCCATGAAATCCCATTTTCGATAGTAATGCCTCGCATTTATCAATACACTCATCTGATAAAGATAATGGCTTAATGGAATATGCATAGTCAAGATGCAACCTGAGAAGCTTATCGATTATTCTAATCTCTGCATGCAAAGTACAAATATGAACATTCTTAAGAGAGATTGAAAGAATGGGATTCCAGATGTCTTCTATGTTTTTGAATTTACTCAAATCTATAGAGTCTCTATTTGGGGCTCTTCTCCAATCTTTGGATCCAATACTTTCCATGCAATAAATGCAAGGATATTTTGCATTTGCACCATTACATATTCCAAGCATACATTTGATAGTTTTTAAATCAGCACTCATATGCCATTCCACATTAAAATTACCAATCCCATCAACTACCAACATTTCGCCTTCACTTTGAGACTTAATGATATTTGGAATACCTGTATGGTTGAACAACCATTTCAACGTTTGATGATTTTCAATTGGTACCTGGGCTACACCAATCCACCAAATCTCCATCTCGGATTGGATCTTATGCAATGGAGCTTGGCCCTCACCTTTGCTATGGTCCAATGCCATGTTCATGAGGCAAATGCTAATTCTTTCCATCTTCTGTCCCTTTTGAATCTGTGCTTCATCCAACTTCAAGGCAAACTTTAGAACACCATAACTTTCTTCTACAGTGATTTTATACATGTAAACCATTGCAATTTGCACCTTTTTTAGATCAACCCATATATTGTTAAACGCATTGTAATCAAAAATTGGCTTTTTTTTTGTTTTTCATAGGACATTGACCTTTCGATGTGAATGTAATCTCCAAAAACATGTGGAATCTTGCAATTCATGGCAATTCTTACAGTCGAAACATGTGGAATCTTGCGATTCATGGCAATTTTTCATAGGACATAGACCTTTCGATGTGAATGTAATCTCCAAAAATATGTGGAATCTTGCGATTCATGGCAATTCTTGCAGTCGAAACTGCAAGGGCTCATGGCAATCCAAATATAGTTACCCTATTGCGTTTAAGATTTTTAAACCATAATCTAGAGATAGCACGATAACCTTTTCGACTTATACCCACAATATCACATGTCTCTACAATTTCATTTGCTTTCATCGTGCCTTTTAAGTCCTTCACTAACTCTTTGAGAGTTGGACCTCTCAAATCTGCATTTTCGGGTGACTTAAGAATCCTCAAAATATCTTTCTTATTCATGGTTTCCTTCAAAAGTTCTATTCTTTCCTCATTCTCTCGGATATTCATGCCTAATATGCTAGAGATGTATTTCTTTGTAAGATTTAGTCTCCTTTTCTTTGCTCTCTCACACAAGTTGGTTATATTTTTTAATGGTCTCTTCCTCTCTCTAAATCCTACTGGAGTTTCTCTCAAGCGTGTTAGCTTATCCTGCAATGACGTTAACATTTTTTAAAACATCAATCTGACTTGTCAGCTCTAAAATATTTGTTTGTGTAGTCTCTAGTGCTTTTTTCATTTCGTGCATTTGAGCTATATATGTGTAAGATGCAGAGTATAACCTCATACAGTAGCCAAGCATCCCATTGTAACCTTCTCCAACATATCTTATATAGTCATGGACATTGAAAAAAGGAGGTGGTTTACCTGTAGAAGGATCCCTGGGATAAATATTTCCGTCCACCCACAAATCTATATGCTTCATTCCTTGTGTTCACAACCTGTTGGCTTCGATCTCATCTATCAATACTCGATGATGTATACTTCTCCAAGATGTGTAAATCGGATCTAGCTGAACAGTTAGCTTATATTTACGTGTGCTTGCACCTGTGTTATTTGAAGAGGTATTGCTAGACATTCTAGCAAATGAACCAAGCAAGAATCTCACAGTGATAGGAAGCAAGTGCAACAAAAAGAATGGCAAAAGAGAATAGTGTGTAGAAAGAAAACGCGGGAGCAAACAAATGCGAATTTCGTACAAAAATCTCGAAAATACAAAATCTCTTAAGTTCCAAGACAAAAACGGCCGAAAAGGTGACCCCTGACCTGGATTAAAAGATGAGGGCAATTAATGGCCGACCTCTTCAATGAACCAAATATTCTCTCATTAATCACATCTGGACAACCAAATTTAGAGGTTTTATTCTTCCTAAACCTCAACTAATTAGCAACTTAATCACTTTCTTACAAGTGCCATTTTTGAAGCCTTTTTGGCCCTAATGTCTAAGACTTTGGATGCTATATTAGTCTATACCATCGAAGTTACATGCTTGGTTGTGCTCATAACATGTTGTTGAGGTAAGATTGGATCTTGGTTTTATTGACATTGGCTATCATTCACTATTATGCATACTACCTAGATGCCACAATAGGAGCTTTGAAGACTACTTGGACCCCATGATTCTGGATGTCTGGCATATGGATATTGGTGTCTAGATGCCACACACATGATGTGTTGAGCTTCTTATGTCTATTTGGAATTTGACCTTTGTTCGAATGGGAGTTGCTACTTGACTCTTGGATGTTACGCAGAGCACTTGATATTTTCAGTTAAGCTTGAGTATATTACAATGAGACAATGGGACTCATTGTGACATGTACATGCTCTCTTGATATGTATCGAATGCACTCACCCTATCATGGGTTGATTTGATCTCTTGACTTGAACTTGCCACTTATGTCTGTCAAGGTGTTGTCAATGGTATTTATATGCTTTTGGATTATGTATTTAGATTTTCTCAGTGGGCTATGCATCTGGTAGTTCTCTTCATTTACCCTTAAGACCTACCCTTTACATGATATCTATGCCTATTGCATGTATGGTTATTGATACACTATAGTTGTGATAATCTTTAGTACCGATTATTCCTAGCCTTTCATCTTGATTTCCTCACAATGTGTTGTTGACCTATTACTGTAGTTTATTACAACAGCCTATCTTTTTTTATCTCTACATTCTCTATGAGGGCACTTATACTAGACTGTTTCTTGATTGCAATTTATGGATAGCTCTATACCTTGGCAATCTTTCATATTTATAGCTTGATTTGGCAGTGGTTTTGGGGATGATTTACATGAAATTACAGTAGCCTATTTTGCCCTTTGGTGCACTTTCTTGGTCTCATTATGGCTTATGGTTCTCATGATAGTGCAATCTTCAATATTGAAAAACTAGATGAAACCAACTACAGCTATTTGAAGACACAAATATGGCAAGTTTTAGTGTAAAGATTGCAAATTAGACCACTAAAAAATGAGGGTTCCAAACCTAAAAACATTGACGTCAATGCTTGGACTAAAGTATATGAGCTATGCAAGTCCACAATCATTTTATCACTCTCTAAGTAGGTTCACTACAAGGTTGTGATGACTGACAATTAGACTACATATTAGCTTTGGACATAGATTAAGAATCTTTGTGACACTTAGAGTCTTGCATCTCAAATGCATTGGGCTAAAACAACTAATGGACCTTTGCATGAAGGAAGGGACTTATATGTCTATATATTTGAATGATTTTCACTCCATTGTCAGCCATGTAGCTTCGTAGGAGATTGAGTTCAAGCATACTTTGCATCCTTTACTTCTGCTTGGTACACTACCTAAGTCACAAGACACTTTCTATGTAGCTCTATGTGCTAATACCTCAAAGGATGGGTTGAAGTTGCAAGATGTTGAGAGTGTCCTCTTAATAGAAGAGGTGAACAAAAAGAAGTGGATGCTTCCCTACATCACATGCATTGATCGTGCGGGCAAGATGGAAAGGGCCATGATAGAGACTCTTAAAGGTCTCATTCTAGGACACATGGACAATCTCACAATAAGTCACGTGGCCATAAGTTGAATCTTACTTGTCTTTATTGTGAGAAAGAAGGTCATATTTGGCCACAATGCTATAAAATGTGTGAAGACACGTGCAAGGAAAAGGGTAAAGAGAAAGTACAAGAGAAGAATCATGACCACAGTATTGTGCCTAGCAAGTCTAGCATCAAGATTAAGGAGATTAATGTGGTACTATCTGATGTGTTTGATGATCTCATATTGGCAGCCTCTTCTTTAGATTCTTCACAACTAATTGATGTTTTTTTAGGATATACTCACTATTGGTTGATATATTTAGGGGATTCCTTTCAATGACCCCTCAGAGAGAGTGGTTTCACTCCTATCACAGTATAACTAGATCTATCTATTTAGGTAATGACCTAGCATTAGAGATAGTTGGTATTAGTTTACCCAGCATGTTCACTCTTCATGATGTACATCATGTGCTAGCTCTCAATAAGAGCCTTATCTCTATTGGCACCTTGGATGATGCAGGTTATTTTGTCTCTTTTGATGATTCCTCATGGAAGATTATCCGCATTGTACGTGGTGCTAAGTCTAGTATCCTCTATCTCTTGCTTATATCTAGTCAGTTGACCATGTTTACGCAATGGCTATAGCTCCAGATGTATCTCTTTGGCATCATAGCCTTTGGCACATGTATTTGAAAGGAATGAAAATTCTTACTAGTTTGTAGTATCTTCCACACCTAGACAATAAGTGTTTTGAGTATTGTGATCATTTTTTATATGGTAAGCAACCATGTAGTAAAATAAGAAGTCTAGCATGAAGTGCATGGGTGATCCTTTGTCTCTGATTCATTCAGATGTATGTGGTCCCATGCCCTATTAGTTGCTAGGTAGTGCAAAGTACTTTGTCACATTCATTGATGATTACTCACATAAGGTGTGGGCTTATCCTATTAAGAAAAAATCAGATGTCGTATCTACCTTTCATCATTGGTTTGCTCTTGTTGAGAACCAATCTACATATAGGCTAAAATGCCCAATATCAGATAATGGGGGTAATTATGTCCCAAAATATTTTGAGCAATTTTATAATGAGCAGGGTATTAAGCATTATTTGACCACCCCTTACATCCCTCTCTAGAATGGTATTGCCAAACGCATGAATAGGATGATTCAAGATAGAGTCCATAGTATGTTTATCTAGGCATACTTACTATAACACTTTTGGATTGAGGTAGTTACTATTGTCATACACTTGATTTACATGTCCCATTGTATTTCTTTTGATTCCTAGGCTATAGAGGTGTGGGCTAAAAAACCTCCATCATATGTTCATTTGCATGTCTTTGGTTGTGAGGCATTTTGCCATGATTCCAAGAATAAGGGCAATACGCTAGATCTAAGTCTGTGAGATGCATTTTTCTTAGTTATGGAGATGGTTATAGGGATGCAGGTGAGATGGGCTATCATCTATGGGATCCGCAAACTCAAAGGATTATTAGCAGCCATGATGTGATTTTCCATGAGAGAAAAATACATAAGTAGCCTAAATAGGTAGTTAAGGTATGTAGGGTGATCTTTTAGGAGGAGCCTCCTATTGCTATAATCACCAGCTAGACAAGCAGGTAGCAGTTAATGTTCTAATGGCCCAAGATCCACCTATTGTCCAAGATCAATTTTCTTTCAGATACTCTACTAGAGTTAGATATCAACATCTGAGTACTTCTTGCCCTCGTTGGATTATGTTATGCTGACAGATATAGGTAAGCCTCTCTCTTATGATGAGGCCATGCACAAATATCATAGTTACTCATCATGGGACAAGGCTGCGTAGTCAAACTTTTGACTCTTTACACATGGGATTTGGTTTATTTGCCTAGTGGTAAGAAAGCATTGCCATGCAAGTTAATGTACAAGTTGAAAAGTATCATTGCATGCCCTAAGTCTGCTTATAAGGAAAAATCGCTAGCTAAGGATTTCAAGAAGGAACATGGTGTTGAATTCAATGAATCTTTTCTCGTGTGGTCAAGATGATGATCTTATGCTAGATCAAGGCCTTTATCATATGGATGTAAAGATGGATTTTTTACATTAGGACTTTCATGATGAGATCTATATAAAGTAGCCTAAGGACTTTGAGGAAAAAGGCAGGGAACACCTAGAGTGTACAAGTTGAAAAATAGTCTTTATGGACTTAAGTAGGAATCTAGGTAATAGTACCACAAGTTTAATGCTTTTTTGCATTCACAATGATATAGCTATAGTGCTATGGATCCATGTTTATACATGAAGAAGGCTCATGATGGCAACCTCATGATTTTGATACTCTATGTGGATGCCTATTTCTATGAGAGCTCATGATGAGCTGGATGCCTTGAAAACTCGACTCAAGAAGAGCTTTGAGATAAAGGACATGGGACAAGCCTCGCATATTCCTAAGATGCGCATCATATGTAATATCTCTAAGGGGCTCCTTTATCTATCATAGAAGGAGTATATCCAAAAGGTTCTTGAGCAATTTCATATGCAAGATTGTAAGCCTATTGATTATCCTCTACCTTCTCTTATGAATGTTAGTCAATCCGATTGTCTGTAATTAGATGAGTAGAGGGTTGAGATAGCCAATATCCCTTATGCATCCACACTGGGAATTTTGATGTATACCATGATAGCTGCTCATCCCAACATAGCATTTACAATGGGAGTCATGGCATGCTATATAGTTACATCTGGCAGGCGGCATCGAGATGCCAAGAAGGGTATCATGAGGTATCTGAAGGGCACAGTAGATATGTGCATATGTTAAGGTGGACCCAAGATACAAGAGTCATGGAGTACAATAACTCTAATTATGTAGAACATGTAGATAGTAGGAAGTCCACCTCTGGCTATGTCTTCACCTTTGTTGGAGTTGTTGTTTCTTGGATGTCCAAGGTGCAAAAATGCATGGCCCTCTCTTCTACCAAGGCCAAGTAGGTTGCAGCCACTAAGGCTTGCAAGGAGACTCTATGATTAGGCTATTTGATAACAAATCTTGGCATGACTTATGTGATCCCTACACTGCATTTGGATTTTATGAGCACTATTCATTTGGCCAAGAATCCAGTCTTCCGTGCAAAGACAAAGCACATTGAGGTGCATTATCACTTCATTAGGGAGGTGGTAGAGGATAGGTCTATTGAGCTTGTCAAGAACTGAATCCTGTAAATCTGCTAAAAAAAATCTCTCAACAGAATGGTTTACCTTCCTTAGGAAAATGATCAGCATAGGATGAGATGGCATCTATTCCTCATCCAATTGTTCTTTATGTACGCTTGTACTTTTTTACTTTTTTATTGATCTCTACTCACTAGGGCACATTTGCCTTTAAGGGGGAGGTTATTGGGGGTGAAGGCACATGTGCCTAGCCATCCATGTATTAGTTATAATGATGATACATGCATACCTATACATTACAGGTGGTAGGCACCCATCAATGTCACTTCATTCTTTATTCTTTTAGTGACATTTGAATAAGTGAAGGCTAGTCACACATTGTGACTATTAGAGTTTCCACATCTTGTATCTCTTGCTCTTGTTGTCTTGCTCCTTCTACCATAGCTCTTGCTTCTGCTTGTGTGCTTCCACTCAACGCCCAATTCCTTCATTATCTACTATTATATTCATTATAATAGCACCTTTCCCCATCAGCTCAGTAGTTGTACTTGCTATATTTAATGCTTTGTGTGTATTAATGAGTGTTGTACCTACAATTACAATATCTAAAAATTCAACCTTAATAGTAGTACAATCATTTTCAGCAAGAAACTTGCCCCCTTCTTCGACATCCATCATCCCATCTTCATCCTCAAACTGTTCCCTTAACTATGTGTCTACAACTAGAGTCTCTCCCTCTACAATTTGGTACAATTCAAGCTTTAGCAAGTTAATATAAGATATCCATTTTAACATGGCAATATCTGGTGTTGTACAACTTGCAATCATGCCCAATAATGGCAAGCAATCAGTTTCAATGACTACATGAGCACCTATAAACTATTCTTTGTCACATTTGAGGGATATTACAATGTCATAAAGTTCCCTCTTAACTTTGGGTATCTTCAATTCCTTTCATTTGAGACCTTTGTACCAAACTTGATAGCATATCTATTCTAGTCAACATCATCCTACCCAATTCCCAACTCAATACCAATTGGCTCATATCCACTACAATGATTATAGGCTTTCCCTTTGAGTAGTCATCATTTTTCACTATTGGTGTTGACTTCAAGAGTCTCTTCAATTTCTCCATAGCTTTCGTGTACTTTTGACATCAATGGAACCTTTTTCTCCAAATGGTCCCTAAACTCTGGAGGTGGTTCTCAAAATGGTGGTCTTTGAAATCCTATCTTATCTCATCTAAACACGATAAACTAGAGTATACACAATTTACAACTTGTCTTTAAGATGTGGATGTATATGATAGTCTGAAGAACTATTTAAAAGTAATTTTTTATGATTATGGACAAGTGTCTCGGTCTCAGTGTAAAGTAGTATTTAGATGAGTTGAGTAACCCTTGACTCAATTCTTGCTATCAAATAAGAATTCAAAATATTTATCATATTTCCCTCTATACTATCTTCTAACTAAACAATATATAGAATGTACAACATACCTAATGTAACATAACTCTATATTTTACACATACACACACACACACAAAAGATTTATTATGTCATCTATGATTATTATTACTGGCATACACAGATTACAGTAATAATAGGTGATTTTGTTTGATGTTTATAGAGTATCAAACTATTTAACTATTAAGTAGTGTTATTATACTTGAGAAGTATTGGTTTACTTTGACTTCAATAAAGTAAATGTGGTAAATGCTTGAAAATACAACTATAGATATGACACTAAAATTGCAAGTCGCCCATAATGGAACACCTACTAGCAATTTGGATCTACAATCAAATTCGTGAGAAGTAATGAATCAAATTGAGCATTATTACTCGACTAAATCATATTAAAGATGGCATAAACTTAGGGTAGTACTCCTTATGTATAGATTGCTAGGCATTAATGCTCTAGTAAATCATAGGATTATGATATGCTTTCATAAAAGGGGGAAATTAATTATTATTTTAGGTAAATACCAAACAAGATGGTTGTAGGACTTGCAAAGTACTAGTCATTCATATAATTGGAACACCTACCATCAATTTAATTTGAATCTAAGAGTGATTGTTTGAGTAGTGTCAAATCAAATTGAGCATTATTACCTAGCTAAATCATAAACATGGCATAAGCCTAGGATAGTGCTCCTATATAGAATGTTGAGTATTAATGCTCTGATTAAATATAAAAAATTGCATAAGACTAGGGGATAACTAAATATTATTGCTCACATAGTTTGCAAGAAGCTTGCTCTAATACATATCTCTACATACAACAACATAGAAGTTTGAAGTGGCCTATCCACTGGCAACCTTAGGTTGAATTTAATTAATCCAAAGTAGTTCCTAAAAGTTATTATTCTACTCATATAAAAGTAGTAGGAATATATACTTAATTGACTAGAAATGAAATCTCAAATAGTATGTTTGCAAAACATTAGATTTACAGGATACCTAAAATAATTATCTCATGTAGAAGTAATCAAAAGACAATCAAAACCTAGGAAGAGTCCTCCATGAAGTGTTTTTTTGGATAGTGACATCATCTTGAAATAAGATAACCTTGGGAGTATAAAACCCATTTTTTTGGCATTACATTTGCAAGTCAGTCATATAAAGGACACATGTCAAGATAGTCCTCGATAGTATTGCATGTATGAATTATAAATGTTTGACATGTTGGTTTAAAATTTGCTTTTAATTAACAAAGGTCCTATGTTTTCCACTCACTCTTTTGTACATTGCTAGATCTTCTTAAATTTCCTTACTTACAATACTAGTAATATGTGATTCTTAATCCCTGTATGAATTTTATTTAAGTCTCTAGCTGGTCAGGATTTATGGCAGTTAGTGTTATTTTTGACATTGCTAGCAAATGATTAGGAGTCATAATGCCTGTAGTCCCACAAATGTAGGTAGGTTCTTACCTAACATCTTTTTGTGGATGGATATGGTATAACACCTAACCGTGCAATAGCAATGCTTGCCTATTGTGGCTACCTTGGAATTGCATTTCATTAATAAACAATAAAGAGTACTAGAAGCTTTTACTAGAATAGAAACTTGTTCCCAAAAAATCCTTTATGTAGATATTGCCCAGAATAGAAACTTGTTCCTAAAAAACCCTTTATGTAGTTATTTATTGTTTTCATTTAATACAAGATACCATGTCAAAGTCTTTTTAGCATACTTCTTTCTTAATATATATCGTTCAATTTTCTTAAGGAACTAGTTTATCAACAAAAACACCTATGTGTTTGTTACACGACCTAGTTCTTTAGATACATGTCTATTTGCATGTACTCTTGAATTTTCTTTAATGTTAATACATAATCACTATGAGGTCTTTTAAAGTCTATTTATGCAATAGAAAACTACTCAGTGCTATGTAACCATGCACAACAAAATCCCTATATATTCTTGTTGTTGTATAATAGGTAATATTCTTCTTCTGATTGGTTGATGAAGATGGGATCCTTCATCATAGCTACCTATAAAGATGTATTAGCTACCCCTTGTGCATACATTCACTTATTGTAATCAAACTTGCAACACACACAACTAGGCCTTTAAAAATGTCAAGAAAAGGACTAGGGAGGAGAGAGAAGACTGCATAAGAGAGAGAGAGAGAGAGAGGAATGCAAAAGAGAGAGAAAAGAGGAGAGAGAAATACTAGCAAGATGGGAGAGGGGTGAGAGCCATCATGGCTAAGAGAAGAAGGTGAGATGAAGAGACTATAATCTTGTGTTAGTGAATGATGAAAAGAAAAAGTCTCAATAGCTTTTATATCTATGTCAGTGTAACATGGTATTATTTAATCAAACTCACTAAAATAATGTCTCTTCCTAGTTCTTACATTACATCCCTGCCCTGAGGTTTTTGCCCACAAAAACAAAATAGGAAAGTTATTACAATGGTTGAGAATATGGATATAATAGAGTACTACTCTATTTTATGGCTGTGCAAATGATAGGAAATGGATAAGAAAAATGAAACATTTGACTAAGATGAAGACATAAGTAGAACCCTCTATAGTGTACAGCATTTGGATGTCTCTGCAGTAGTAGATAAGTTGATGTAATAACATACCTTGCTAGACAAAAACTCCAATAAATCTTCAATAAATAGTCCAAACATGGCATTCCACACATCAATACAAAGCTCTCAAAGAGTGATTTGGCCCTATGTAAATGGCACTTTTTTGAAAATAGGACAAAGTAAAATCTATTTTAAAATTGATTGTTATTTGGGTGTGTTGTCTGCAATACAACTAGTCTAATTGGAACTATGCTTCAACCAAGCATCCTAAGGATAAGGAAACTAATCAAAGATGGATGCATGCTTCCAAGAAGCTTCTTAAATTTGTATTTCAAAGGAGTTGCTATAGCCACATAATGCTTAATAAATGTGTGATAGAATGATGATAGACCAAGAAATCCTCTAAGAGAAATAGTGTTTGCAAGTGTTGGCCAATCTCTAACATATTGCACCTTTTTAGGGTTAGCATGGATATCTTTCTCACTAAAAATACAGCCTAAGTACTCCACCTTTGTCTTCATGAAAGAGCACCTCATCTCCTTAACAAAGAGTGTGTGGTGTCTTAACACATCAAATACCTTCCTTATATGTGAGAGATGGTTTTCCAACAATGACCTACTCTATGAATGAGTATATTATCAAAGAAACCTAAGAAAAATTTAAAGAGGAAGGACTACAACATTTTTTTTGTCAAACTCTAGAAATTAGTGGAGCATTAGTTAATCCAAATGATATCAACAAGAAATGGTAGCGCTCACGATAAGTCCTAAGGGTTATTTTCACTTCATCACTCTCTCTCATATGGATCTCTAATGGTAACCTAACCTCAATTCAATCTTTGTAAAAAATTAGTCCCCCTTAAGCTCATCTAGCAAATCATCCACTCTAGAAATAGAGTACCTATTATTCATTGTGATCTTATTTAGATCTCTATAATCTTTATACATTCTAAAAGATCCATTATTTTTCTTTACTAACAAGACCGAGAAGCAAATTGGGTAAGAACTAGGCTCAATGATGTTCAAGATTCAGAGGGAGAGAGAGAGAAAGACATAGAGCTATAAACTAAGAGTAGTGAACTCTCATTGTTCTCTTCTTCTCATTATTCCATAATGCTTACTGAAGTCGAATCAAACATAACTGATGTTTTGGCCTTCTAACACACCATAACAGTCACGAAACATCATTCTGCCTGAATACACAATAGTACTGAAAAGAAACTCCTTGAATAGATTTCTAGCCTTCATCTCCACATAATATTCAGGAAATACATTCAAATGCAGAGCAAACATCATGCACAGCAACATAAAATTACTGATCGTTGAACACAACACTGTTTTCGTTCACCATAATCATCATTGATTGAATAACATTAACATTCAAGACACGATAAGAAAATGATAGGATCAAACATTAGCAGTCATTCCTGAGCACTGCCCACAGTCATATTCCATTCATGATCAGAAACTAACTACTCGAATACAACTGCCAGACGTTTTGGACCTGCGCCCTGACTTTCAGGCCTTTACATATGCTGACCCAAAAGACTACATGCATACTAATACTAATGTATGAAATAGTACTAAATAAACGGTAGAATCCAAGCCCTAACACCTAGCACAGCCCGGTGGATGACTGGGCCTGAACCCACAAGCATGTAGATAGCTAACTGAACATATGAAGACAATATATGATGAAGAACTTACTCAAAGAACACAATTATGCCTTGCCAAAGGCCTTGCACCCCTTGACAAGCCGCACTGAGCTATCATGAGTAGAGCCCCTCTAGGATACTCATAATCCTCTTATGCAGTTGCATAATTGATTCTGAGAGTCAGTGAGATGATCAAAATGTATCATGAACAAAACAAAACTACATCCAAAGTAACAACTAGTAAGATCTAGGAGTATAGGGAATGATATCCGTGCATGAAAACTTCTGACATGACACAGCACCAACATCATGATGCTGAACTGGCTCATGATCTATAGCAGAAAAATCTTGATGAAGTGTATCAACCACCTCCTGAATCAGAGAATCATGATCATCAGACCGAAAGTCTCTATGCTGCAACAAAGTAGCTACATGCTCTTCACTTGCTCTTTTTGCATCCACAGCCTTCTCCAATTTTGCAGTGGCATCCATGCATTTTGCCTCCAATTCCTGCACTTTCAATTTCAAAGAGTCTCTCTCATGCATAACATCTGCATAATCTGCAAACACAAAGGCATTCTGAAGCATATGATAAGGCCGAGAAATCATGCCTTCAAACCTATCGGCAACCATTTGCCATGCAAGTTTAACATCATTCACTAATGCATTTTGAATATCCTCAAAATCAGATTTCAATATCACTGAAGCATCCACTTCAACCTCAATATTACTCAAGATCTGCTTCTCAACTTCTTTCAATGGGGCTGATATCTTTCCAACAACATTTGATAATCAACCTGGAGTTGAACATGTTTCCCCATAAAAGACTGCATTTCCTCCAAGCATTGATCCTTAAGTTCACCAGTCCATTTTTAAAAAAGTGTACTAGACATTTTATTTTTATCCAACAGCTACTGCAGAAGCATAATTTTACCATTAAGATCCAATTCCAATGCATCATACTCGGATTGCTTGTGCTGCACCTACTGAGTCAAGTCCTCAATTGCCTTCTGCCTGGTAGCAAACTGAACTTGCATATCAGTAATCCGAACAGAAGTTCGGGCATTGCGCTTATCAAAATCTTGGAAATATACCATGAGTTTCTGCATAACTCCAACAGCATCAAAAAGACTACCAAAGTGATCATCATGCATCCCAGAACCCGTTGAAACCGAAGGTATGTCGGCTAAACCTTCAGCCACCTGCACCTGCTGAATACCAAAGTCATCACAAAGAGGATTCCGAGCATCAAAATTAGCATCTTGCTTCTTCTCCACTGATGTAGACCGACTCCTCAACCATATCTTCCCAATTTTCTGCTTTTTCTTTGCAAAAAGACTGCCATCTACTTTAAAAGCATCATTCCCATCATTTTGTTTACCAACATGAAGTGCATCTTTAACACTTGCATCCTTATGATCCCCCTTAACAAATTCAGAAGCAATCTGCTTAGCATATGCCTCATCATATCCAACCTGCTTCAAATCACTATAAATAGCCTTTTTTGCAGCATCACCATCAAACATATCATGAGCATCACTGACATTTTTAATCTCCTAAGAAACATCAACTTTATGATCAACTTCCACTGCATCTTCAGCCAAAGAAGCAACATCCATTTTCAGCAAATACTCAGTTGTAAGCTTAGGATATAAGACCCGTGCATGCTCATACAAACCTGCAAGAAAACAATCCATCCGAGATTTCTGAAAAATCTTCTTAGTTTTGGAGATCTTGATTTCAACCTTGAGCCTATCAAACATAAGGCCTGCCCAATTCGACATCCCCAAATGCTCTGCATAATAAAGAATGACATAAGTATCACGAGCAATACTATCGGTCTTGATAAACATCATAAAATGCTCCATAAACCACCGCAACTGCAATTTCTTGACACCATCAATGCGCTTCAGGACATAAACATTCCGAGGTCCAGCAGCTTCACCAAAAGCATATTGCATCTGATCTTCGGTACACCAATATGCAATCGGATTATCATTCATAGGAAGAGCAAACACTTCACTGACAATGGCAGAAGTTAACTCAAGACGACCTGCAATTTTACAATTTGAGTGCCGCAAAATATCCATCTGGATTGAAGCATGCACATTCGATGCCCAGCAATCCCAAGGCAAACGGGCATAATCATACAACTCGGTTTTTTTTAACCATGATCGCTGCACCTCAGCCTCAACATTCAAATACAAGTTGGAGTCCACGAAGGGAGTACCAACAACACTAGGGTTGGAAAGAGCTGAAGCATTCGACGGCATTACCTCTTCGTCTCCCTGCTGCACCACTTTGTCATCATCGCTGGCCACATAAATCTCATCATCCTCATCCTCCTGGCGGCCGTGCTTGGTCAGAGACAGCTTCCGGGCTGAATAGCGATGGGTATGCGTCATGGCAGTGAGAGTTGCAGGCCGAAAATGAGTCGGGAGTGGAGAAGGGGAGAAACCCTCAAAAGAAAACATGCCCTTTTCCATTTAGATGCCAAAGTCCAAGCCCTCTCTCAGTCCACCCTGTTTTGTGCTAAGTGTCACTTCAACATCATGAGATTTAAACCATTCACACATGTAACTACCAATAACTAATTCTTTTGTCCCATTTTGAATGATAACATGAACATTGGAATAATAAGGTTGTACCAATCTCTTAAGCCTAAATCCATTCACTGTAGGTTGTAAAACCTTCCCTTGCAAGTCCTGCAACAAAAAGGTACCCTGACCCATGTCTCTGAAAATGACAAAGGGACCTACATACCTGAGCTTTAACTTACCAGGAAACTTGCCAAGGTGAGATTTATACACTACAACCCAATCTCCCTCTTGAAAACTTTTCTTCTTGACATGTCTATTAACACATGCATGTCTCCTCTGTTGTGTAACTCCAATAATATAAAGTGCTAATAACCGGTCCTCTTCCACTTTCAGAAGTTTCTCTAATCGATGCTGCACTGATTCTTCAGGATCCATCTTGCTCAAAACAGCAACTCTCAGACTTGGAACTACAAATTCCATAGGAACAACTGCTTCCAAGCCATAAACCAGCCTGAAAGGTGTAAGTCCGTTTGCAACTTTATATGCTGTCCGGAAAGCCCACAATGTTGAATCAAACTTAATATCCCAATCTTCCCGATTGTCTTCAACAATTTTCTTCAAAATACGAAGCAAAATCTTGTTGGAACTTTCAACTTGACCATTAGCCTAAGGATGATAAGGAGTAGACTTTTTGTGGAGAATCATATGCCTGATAGTCAGTTCTCTGATCACTTGATTCAGGAAATGCTTCCCCCAATCACTGATCAACTCAATAGGATAGCCAAATCTGGTCATAACATTAGAGTACAAAAACTTTGCCACACTTGCTGCCTTATTTTCCTTTAATGCCTGAGCTTCAACCCACTTAGTAGCATAATCAGTACAAACTAAAATGTATCTGTTACCTATCCTTTTTGCAGTTGGTTTAATGGGACCAACAAAGTCAATCCCCCACTTTTGAAATGGCTCAAGTGGCAACATAGGATGATCTTGCATCCTATCCTTGTCAAGTGGTTGACCTTCCTTGAGACACTACAAACATTCTTTGGCATACTGATGAGCATCTTTCAACACAATAGGCCACCATAACCCTGCTTGTAGTATTTTCCTGCCTGTCTCCAGAGAAATGACCTCCTAATAGTCCGGCATGAGCTTCATGTAACACTGCTGGTTGCTCAAACTCAAGAATAATCAGCATTTTTTTGAGGTTCAGGTTCTTGATCCTGATTCATATTATGATCAAAAACTCCAACTTCAAAATCATCATTTTCCAATCGACTTAAATAATCAGCTATAGCATGCTCTTTCCCAGGAGTATGAACAATTTTGAAATCAAACTCCTGTAATAGCAACATCCATCTTGCTAATCTACCTGTCAATTAAGGCTTATTTACCAAAAACAAGAGTGCTTGATGGTCAACATGAAATATGACTGGGTTGCCCAGCAAATAATGTTTGAATTTCTGCACTCAAAAAACCATTCCAAGTGCTCCTCTTTCAGTTTATCGAATAGTTCTTTTCAGCAGTACTTAATCTCCTGCTTGCATAATAAATTGGTATGTACCAACCAGATACTTTATCCTACATTAGAACAGCTCCCACAGCCGAATCAGATGCATCAACAAAAATATGGAAAGGTAAATCCCATGCTGGAGGTTGCAAGATTGGATCCACCACCAACATTTTCTTAAGAATACTAAAGGCTCTCTCCTGATCCTCCCTCCAAACAAACTACATCCCTTTCCCAGTGAGAGTTGTAAGAGGAGAACAAATATGTGATAAGTACCTTAAATACCTGTTGTGCCACTTAACTTGGCCCACAAACCTCATGACTCCTGTACATTACTTGGAGATTTAGCTTTTTGAACAGTTGCAATCTTTCTAGGATCAATAATCATGCCTTCTTCTGACAAGATATGACCCAACAACACACCCCTTTTAGCTGTAAAGACTGACTTGAAAGGATTTAATGACATACCAAACATTCTGCATCTCTGAAATCATAACCTAAGGTGTTTGAGATGCTCTCTCTTGCTACCAAATACACAAAAATCATCAATAAAGACCCTCATAAAAGTTGTTAGATAAGGCTCAAATGTCTTATGAACAGCTCCCTGAAACTCAGGCAGTCCATTTTTCAACCCAAAGTTCATAACTATGCTAACATAAGCTCCCCACTCTATGATGAAAGCTGTCTTATCCATGTCTTCTGAATGCATCCTGATTTGATTGTATCCTGAAAACCCATCCAGAAAACTATATATCTCATGACATGCCACATCGTCTAAGAGAGAATCAGTAAAAGGAAGTGGAAAAGGGTCAGCAATAGTAGATGCACTTAATTTCCTATAATCAACACAAACTCTAATCTTCCCATTCTTCTTTGGAACCACAACAATAGGAGATAACCAAGTAACCTCATTGACTGGTTTGATGAACCCAACTCTCAGGAGCTTGTCAATTCCTTCCTTGAACTGTTTGGCATAATTAGGATTCATTATATACCTCTTCTGAACAATGGGCTTAGCATCTTTCTTCAAATTTATCATGTGCTGACACACAGCTGGGTCAAATCCTTTCATATCTGTGTAATCCCAAGCAAAGATATCTCAAAACTCTCTGCACAATTGAATTAGATCCTGCTTGAAATGGTCCTCAACAATAATACTAACCTTGATAGGTTTAGGCTCTCCTTCAATATTCAAGTCAAGCTCCTGAACCTCATCTTCAACAACTCTTGTAGATCTTCTCATTGTATGCTCATACCTTAATTCAACCTAGACAATAGCTTTCTGCCCCTCTTCATCCAATAGACCTAAACTATCCATGAAATTGTCCATACCAGCTTGCTTTTTTTCAGGTCCTTCTTGCTACAAAACCTCAGGATAAATAATGCCTTGATCCTGAATTAATTTATCCTGCTCATCCCCTGACCTGTCCTAAAATTCAGGATGCTCCGGACCTTCAGGAAGACCTTCTATTTGATGTCCATACTGATTTTGACCTATAGTTTCAACAGGTTGATGCTCCAAAAGAACACTTCCAGCCACATGAGGCTGCTCCTGATACCCTTGTATAATTCCATCAACATCTATCTCAAAAACTGGAACCACAGAAGGATTTGCCTGAAGAAATAATTCCTCCTCATCATCTTCTACTTCATCTACAAGGTTAATAGTTTGAGCCACCATAGGTCTAGCTGAACTTTTCAAGATAACCTTATTAACTGTAGATAACCTGATTTCCTTAAGTCCTCTTGGAATACAAACATAATCATTTCCCCAATCCTGCTTGAGTTTAGCCAATCTAAACCACGGTCTCCCCAAAAGCATTGCATAAGAGTCTCCAATTTCTGACATTGTCAACACAACAAAGCTCACCCTGAACTTTAGACCAGCCACTAAAATTTGTTGATTCATTAAGATACCCAAAGGCTGTAACCTCCTTTGATCTGCCATCTAGACCTGAAATGGGGTTGGTAAAAGCTCCTCCTTCTTAGTTACCAAATATGTATGTTCAGGAAGTATATTAACTCCTGAACCTCCATCCAACAAGACATCATCATGTTTTCTTCCTGCATACTCAACTTGAATAGTAGGTACTTGGTAATCCACAACCTCCTGCTGAGTTGGTATGACTGTCTTACAATCAGGAATTGCTTATTCTTGATCCATTGTACCTTGAAGAACTTCCTACTGCTTCTGCCTGATCTTCAGGAGTAACTTCTCTTTAAACCCTGGTATCAAATCCAAAACTTGCTCCAAAGTCAATTGCATGGAACACTTAGCCAAAGCTTGAAACAACTCTTCTGAACCTCCTTACTGTAATTTTTAACATTTCTACTATCAGAAAACTATTCCTGATGATCAATAACCTGATCTTGATGTTCAAGAAGTTGGTCCTGTACTTCAGGAAGTTGGTCTTGCAGTTCAGGAAGTTGTATGCCTAAAGTCCCTACATCCCCAACTTGATCAAATTCAACTTCTTTAGCAAGTTTTTGCAACTTTCTAACTTGTTTTGTTGCCTTTTTTCTTGTATTTTCTTGTTCCTGCCAATCAAGCTTCTTGCCAGCTTGGCTTCTAGTGACCGTTAAAACCATTGGTTCATCCTGACATTCCCCTACTTCAATATAATTAGAACAATCACAATTAACATGCATACTTACGGCATTAGTGTTTAAGACCTCTTTTGCCTCTTCTTGAACCTTTTCCTGGTAAATTTCCTGACAGCGAGCAGTTCATGTACCTTCAGGAGTTTGCCTATTCTCATCATTATCAGGTAACTCTATAAGGACTACTGCAACTGGGGCAGGTGGATATTGTTGATGAGATGCTCCTGCAAGTCTTCCATCATTGCGGGACCTTGCTACCGGCATTCCTCTCTCAATCCTATGCCTTACCCAAAGCTCACAATTTGGTCCAACAAAGTGTCCTTGACCTCCACAATAATGGCATGCTACCGTTTGTGTAGGTTGTTGTTGTGCCTGAAATTTTCCCCAAGGCTGTCTAGCTTGCATTCTTCTAGGTCCTCTGAAGGGTCTCTATGGTATAGTGTCAAGAATGATCTGATTCACTGCAGTTGGTTGAATAGGTCTCGGTCTTGCTTGCATCACTGGCATTTGCTAAGCCATCCTAACATTAGGATTATACTAGCAAGCCCTAGTTTCATGGCCCTTTCTCTAGCATATCTCACAATGCTTTTCCTTCTTATTTTCAGAAATACCCAAATCCTTTAGCATCTGTTTTAACATTTTATCTAACTTGCTATCCACTGACTTCTTCCTATCTTTTTCCTTTGCTTTCTTCTTTTTGGTCTTGGCTGATCCTAATTTCTTCTTCTTCTTCTTCTTCTTCTTCTTCTTCTTCTTCTTCTTCTTCTTCTTCTTCTTCTTCTTCTTCTTCTTCTTCTTCTTCTTCTTCTTCTTCTTCTTCCTACTAAAATTATCTTCATCAGAGTCACTGGAATCATCATCAGAATTTGAGATGTAATCGTTGCCCTCATCTTCACTCTCTGTATCAGATCTGATCTTGAATCTGCCTCAGAATCTAAATCCGAAGAGTCCTCATCTTTACTGTTCTTAGACCTAGAGGTATCAAGTCTTTTTTCCACTCTCATAGCTGCCCTAATTATTGTATCCAATGTATCATTCTGGCCCATCTCAACATTGGCAATGGGGTTGCGAATCTTACCTCTCAAACCCTTCATAAAGTAGGTAATCTGCATTTCAACTGAAGGTGTATCATCAGCATGCAGCATTTTTAGCAAATTCCCAAACTTCTGAGCATAATCCTCCACCAATATAGCCTTTTGCTTGATTTTCTTAATCTTCCTAAGAATGTCTCCCGGAGTTTTATCTTTACGGAACCTACCCAAAAATGTTGTTTTTAAGGCATCATATGAATTAAAGACTACCATACCAAAATTGGCAAATCAGTCCATAGCTTTTCCCTGAAAGGTGGCAGCAAACTGTTGCATTTTAACATGATCCCCGTACATTTGATTGAGCCCACTGGGTGTCCACCTGGTCTCAAATTGTGCCACATGGCAATCAGGGTCCTCTTTCTTCTTGCCTGAAAATTTGGATGCACGAACCTTTGGATTAACCAACTGATTTGGATTCATTTTCTGTCTCTTCTTGGGCTTCCTTGGAGGTGGTAATGGGTTAAAATTCAAAACCTTCTGAGGTGGAATTCTAGCACTTCTTAACAAAAATGATCTTCCAAGCACTACATGTTGTAACCTCTCAAATGCCTGTCTAGGAGGAGTATCTTGCTAGTCAAGAGGTAATATGCCCTCATCATCTGACAAAGTTGGAGGTTCTGATGAAGTGGCAGGAGAATGATAAACTATTGAGGTACCTGCAGAGGCACCCCCTTCCAAAGAAGTTTGCCCAACATCAATAAACTGCTCCTCATCCAGCCTGAACAAACCCTCTGTTCCACCCCTATCATCCAGCCCTGCAACCTGTTGCTGCTGTCTTGACAAAGCCTCCCTGATTTCCCGGGACTTGCTTCTGGTAAGAATAGGATTGGATAGATAAGGGTAATTGTTTGACATAAAGATTGCCCATAAAAGGCACCTTACCCAATCCCAATACCATCAGCATTCATGTCGCCTAAATCTCCTAGAACCTGATTCCAGATCTACACCTGAATCAAGAAATCATGTTCCTGAACCTAGCAGGGATCGCCAAAGTGTTTTGGCCTTCAAACACACCATAACAGTCACAAAACATCATTCTGCCTAAATACACAATAGTACTGAAAAGAAACTCCTTGAATAGATTTCTAGCCTTCATCTCCACATAATATTCAGGAAATACATTCAAATGCAGAGCAAACATCATGCTCAACAACATAAAATTACTGATCATTAAACACAACACTGTTTTCTTTCACCATAATCATCATTGATTGAATAACATGAAAGAGAATAACATTAACATTCAAGACACGATAAGAAAATGATAGGATCAAACATCAGCAGCCATTCCTGAGCGCTACCCACAGTCATATTCCATTCATGATCAGAAACTAACTACTCGAATACAACTGCCTGACTTTTTGGACCTGCGCCTTGACTTTCAAGTGACACATCATATGAAGTATAAAGGCTGCTTTTCATATGCTGACCCAAAATACTACATGCATACTAATACTAATGTATGAAATAGTACTCAATAAACAGTAGAATCCGAGCCCTAACAACTGATAAAGACACTAAGTCACTAACTGACCATATCACTAACTATAGTTGAGTTTGACCGACTCAGTTATTTCAACACACATGTAGAGTGATAGCTAAGACTGCACTTGTCAAGATAAGGTCAGTCATGTCGGTGATATTGACCACGAGCTTGATTCTCAACATTCCCCCTCAAGATCAAGCTAACTGTTGTACTCAAAGTAGCTCCCTGAAATGCAAAAACTTCTCTTTACCAAGTGATTTGGTAAATATATTTGCTACCTGATCTTCTATCTTCACATGGAGTAGATCAATCTTTCCAGGAAGTACCATCTCCATGATAAAATGGTAATGAACTTCTATGTGTTTGGATCTAGCATGATAGACGGGGCTGCTAGCTAGCATCACACTACTGAGATTGTCACAATGCAATGTGACTTTGCTGTCCAACTATATGCCCAAGTCATGTAGCAATTTCATAAGCCAAACTACTTCACATGCCACTAAGGCTACACCCCTATATTTTGCCTCTATACTAGATAAAGCAATGATAAGTTGCTTCTTACTACTATAACTGATCATACTGCTGCCCAAACAGAAAGCATAACCACTAGTTGACCTCCTGTCATAGAGACAACCAATCCAATCTACATCCGTATAACCTATCAAGTTGAATGATTTCCCATGCTCATAAAATAGCCCATAATCAATAGTACCATTTATGTACCACATAATCCTCCTGATTGCATCTAACTGTGGCTTACGAGGTTTCTGCATAAACTAGCTAGTCAGTCCCACTACATAACTCAAGTTAGGACGAGTAATAGTAAGGTAAATCAGGCTACGCACCATCTATCTATACATAGTGACATTCTCGATCTCAGTTCCAACATCAATTACAAGTTTGACATTCTAATCCAATGGTGTTTCCACAGCTTTACACTCCATCATGACATATTTTAGTAACATATCATGAGCATACTGCTTTTGCAATAGCCATATACCTTGAGGTGTAGACACAACCTCAATCTCGAGAAAGTACTTCAACTCACCAAGATAGCTTTGAATTTAGCTTGTAACATTGCTTTAATTTTAGTAATCTCATGATCATCATCTCCAATGATGATCAAATAATCGAGATAAATCACCAGAAAAACATAAACACACTCTGTCTTCTTTGTAAACATGATGTGATGATCTACATGACCTATCTGAAAACCAAGCTGCTACAAATAAGTGCTTATGAGAGCATTCCATGCTCTTGGTGCCTGTTTCAGCCCATACAAGGCCTTTTTTAGCTTACACACATATGTCGGATAGTCAGGGTATACAAAACCTCAGGCTGCTCCATATACATCTCTTCAAGCAAGTCACCATTCAAGAATGCATTTTTGACATCATCTACCATAATTTCTAGCCCTTAGATGCCACTAATGCAATAATTGTTCTCACCATTGCCATCTTGGCAATCGGGCTAAAAGTCTTCTCATAATCTAGGCCATACTGTTAAGCATATCCATTTGCAACAAGCTGGGGTTTATACCTTTCCAACAAACCATTTGACTTAAATTTCACTTCCCATTTGCAGCCAATGGGTACTTTGCCTTCAAGCAAATGGACCAATTTCCATGTCTCATTTTTAGCCAATGCTACGTATTTCTTATCCATGGCAGTACACCAATTTTCATATGTAACTGCCTCACTGAACTTCGTAAGCTCTCTGTAGCTTGACACTTTAGTCATATATGCATAATGTCTGGCTAAATACCCACTATATGTCAACCTATCAACTGGTTTTCTAACCCTTTTACACCTCCTCAACTACGGTGCACTCTAGGCTTGCCTCTCATGAGGCAACACATACCTGCTTTGCCTTGCACTAGGTGTCATAACTAATGGTATGCCCAATTCACTATCAAGACTATCATTGCCAAGTGACTCATATCCAGATGTAAGTGGGCTAGTCACATTGTCAAACATCTTTTCTTTGCCTTTATCCAATCTCTCCCTCACTGACATATCCATGTCAATGGATGTAGTAGCGCAACTGTGAAGTTCTCTTGTCCAAGGACTAATAGTAGATGAACCATCACCTATCAGTCCACTCATAGACGTACTAGCTAAAGGATAATTTTTAGCATAAGTAGGGTTGGATAGTCCACCAAATATCAGTGCATTCAAATTACAATACCATCAAGCCAGCTCATCAAAAACTACATCCATGTTGATCAAGGTTTTTCGAGTGGATGGATCATAGCATTCGTGAGCCTTTCTCACATGTGCATAGCCAAGAAAAACACTTTTGACAACCTTCAGGTCTAACTTCTTCCTCTTTTCATCAGGCACATGTACGTAGGCAATGCAACCAAATACTTTTAGGTGACTAATGTTGGGCTTGTGCCCATACAATTTCTCATACGAAGTCAAATCATGAACCCCAGCTCTAGGTGTTCAGTTTAGCACATAAACTACAGTAACCACTACTTCATCCCAATAAGCATTTGGCAAATTCTTTCCATTAATCATTTCTCTCTGCCACATGTTCTGCTGAGGTGTGTAACTTCATGTGAGCTGCCTTTTTATGCCATATTTAGCAAGGTACCTTTCAAACTCTCTGGATACATATTCTCCACCTCCATCAGATCTTACATAGGAAATATAATAGCCAAGTTCATTTTCAGCATGCTTCTTAAAGTCCACATAGACATCGAGCACCTCATCCTTGTGCTTCAAAATATATAGCCATGTGCATCATTGAAAATCATCAATGAAGGATACATAATACCTAGCACCACCAAAAGATGCATTATGGGCAGGACCCCATACATTTGAATGTATCAACTGCAGAGGCCGAGAACTATTTCTAACATGTTTCATGAATGGAATCTTGCTTGTTTTCCAAATTGACAAGCAGAGCATACATGTCCAAGATCAGTGTAGAACTTCGGCAAGCCAAGGACAACCTCTTGTTGCTGCATATTTTTCAGCTTTCGTACATTAACACGACCAATGCATTTGTGCAAAATATCTACATCTTGAACTACTCCATTATCATGGGCAAACATGGCTACCTTCAATTCTGGGATAGATGCATCCAAAGTAAACATTTGGTCATCTCTCTTATTTTTAGCAATCTATTTACTGCCATTGCCATATTCTTCAATAAAACAACCATTCCTATTGAATCTGACTTGCAAATTCTGTTCTACCATCTTTCCAACCAATAGTAAATTCTTGGTAATAGGAGGTACATGTAGTACATCATGTAGGCTCTTCTTTCTGCCCCATCAAGCGGCACGAGCAATGAAACCACATCTATATGCTAAATATCATGCTATGTATCATCACTAGTACATACAAATCCATGAGACCCTCCTACTAACTCATCAAACCATTCACCATGAGGAGTCATATGATTGGATGCTCCTTAATCTATGTACCATTTCTCATCTTTGCCTTGCTTAGGCATATTATTTGATACATGCTACATAGCAAACAATCTATCTCCCTGGTCATCCTGAGTACCACTGAAAGATGAATAATGTCCATGTTGCATGCCTTTTGCCTTCATATTAACTTTCTTTTTATGGAAATCCTTCGTGATATGCCCATATCTTCTACAATAGTGACAGCCTCTATCCCTATTAGACTACTCATGCAATTGCCAAGAGCCACCTCTATCTCTAGGTGATCTCCCTCTGCCTCTAAAGGCTCTAGATCTTTGTTGTCCTTGCGTATTTGAGCTATGCCAAGCATTTTACTACTACTATCCATGTGTATTTTGAGTGTCTCGTCGACCCCAAAAGCTCCACGAGCTCTACCACCCCTAGCTTGCTGACTAGATTAAAAGACAGTGTCTCTACCCTGAGATGTGCTTAAAACCTATATTTAAGCCAAGCTTTACTTCATCATGTAGCAGCAATGCAAGTAACTCATCCCAATCAGGGGGTTCTACTCTCATAGAAATGGACATATCAAATGCCTTATACTCCTTACCTAACCCATTCAATGTCATGCAATCATATCATCCTCTGAAACACGAGATAGTAGCCAGCTGGTCAGATGGTTTTTATTTTAGTCGTGTATGCTTGAATGCTCAGCGGCCATTCCTAGACATGTTGTTGAATTGTTGCTTCAGCTATATCTTCCTTGCATGCATGACATTACCATAATTCTTTATGAGTGCATCCCAAGCATCCTTCAAGGACTAACAACTAGTAATCTACATAGCCATCACATCAAAAATGCACAAAGAAAACCAATGCAGTACTTTACTAGCTCTTTCCGACCACTCTTGGGGAGCTCTCCGCTATTCTTGTGTAGGATTTTGTTTAGGCAATTTGGGTTCAACTTCAACCCCCATACATAAATCCCAATAGCCTCTACCAATCAAGAAATTTTGCATCCTAAACTTCAATAGAGAAAAGTTTTTGTTATCAAGGTTCTCTCCCACAGTTTGAGTGATATTGTCAGTGCCTTGAGCATTTGCCATATTTGCAACTAAGGTATTCAATGCTATATGCAATCTGTAAGTTCTTGACTCCCTATAGTTCAGGAATAGACTTTCTACAGTTTAGAAATAATCTTCCTACAATTCAGGAACAAACTTTCTACAATTCAAAAACAGTCTTCTTCCAGTTCAAGAACAGTTTCCTATAGTTTAGGAACAGTTTCTTCTATTCTTCATGTAGAGTTTCCTAACAACCTCGTTGTTGTAAATTGTATTCCAATAATGAAAAACCATAGCCAACTGAGCATAAACCAAGCTCAAATCAGTTCAAAATATTCTATGGTAATGGCAAAACATCCTAGCAACAAACTATGTTCATACAAGCATCAATAGATGCATAAAACTGATGTTGACAGTCACTAGACTTTCCCATAGTTTATGACAAGCAAGTAGCCTGTTATGACCAACACCATAAACTCTGCAACAAGTAGGGTATTCTCAACTCAAAAATATCCTTAAACCACCATAGACATGTTCCAATACATTGGTGATTCAGTATCTGACCAAACAAGCATCAATGTTGGTACTGTATGCAAGTAGCAGTGCCAAATACTCTTCCCACAACTTGTTTACAGCCAGTTCGCTGCTATAAGTAGTAGTATTTTCTTTGCTAAAAAAAGAGTATTTAGACCTCAAAATAGCCCCAAAACAATTCATTCTATTGCCACTCTATGCAAGAGTTTATACATGTCCAACCGATCAGAAAAGACTGCATGTATGTCAAGTGAGGATGATAGGTATCCTTCTTCCTGCAGACAATAACCAGTCAATACCATGGCATAACCAGCAACAAATTAGTCCAAAATTTGGGCTTTTAGCACTCACAATATTCCAAAAATCATCTATCACTCAAGTGGTATGATCCAAGCATTTGTCAGTAGCAAATAAGCGTGATTGATACTTCAACCATGTAGGTATATTGTTTCCAAATTCAGAACAACGACCAATTCATTATTTCCAGCCTGCAAACAAGCTCCAAATTGATCATTTAACACTCCAATATCATTCTCAAATGCATGAGAATAAGGCCATATACATTGTTAGGATGAAAGCCACCAGTGCCGTGGAACCACCTACTGTTTACTGTAGTAAACAGCCAGTCTACATAGGTCTGTGCTAAATATCTCAAAATCTATGAAGAATTTGAAAAAACTTTATTCTGCAAAGGTGTAGACCACGTCGAAATGGTCTAGTTTAGTGGGTCATTTCTCTGAAATCCATTTCTGTAGCAAGTTATGGCTTCTGCAAAAAAAATTGGCTATAAGCATAGTCTCCTTTGATGACTTTTTTTTTCAAATCTAATGTCTTTGATGTCAAATGGCCACTGCCAAGCCTTTAGGCTTCAGGCTCTAATACCATGTTCAAGATTCAAAGGGAGAGAGAGAAAAAGACATAGAGCTATAACAGAGAGTAGTGAACTCTCAGTGTTCTCTTCTTCTCATTATTCCATAATGCTTACTAAAGTCTAATCACACATAACTGATAGACACACTAGGTCACTAACCGATCATACCACTAACTATATTTGAGTCTGATTGACTCAATTATTTCAACACATATGTAGAGTGACATCTAAGACGACAGCTATCTAGATAAGGTCTTCGATCATGTTGGTGATACTGATCACGAGCTTGATTCTCAACAAATGAGACCCATATCTAATAGCTCCTTTATTTGGTTGCTTGCACTCACATTGGGATAATCTGTAGGGTGGCATATTGAATAGCTTAGAGTAAGACTGGAGTGAGGCTCCAAATCAACAGGGTGATCAACTACTCTCTTAGGAGATAGTGCTATAGGAATTTGAACCAATTTTTGTATTCCTCAAGGAGAGCTTTCAATGCTCAATTATCAATTGAATTGAGCTTAGGAATCCAAAGGATAAGGAGCATAAATTTACTATTGAAACGGTGAGGAAGTTAAAGATTGGTTGTGAGGCATTCATCTTGCTTGCTATTGAAAGTGAATGTTTTCTTTAGATGCTAGTGAGATATGAGAAGGCATTTGCATTTTAGCCTACTAAAATAGGATGTATCGACTTAAATATAGTGGGTTCGATGGTAATTTTTACTATTCCATATGTGTCATGGAATTTGAAGGAAGCTCTCTCACTCAACCCCTGAAACCTACAGACCGCTTATTGGTCAAGCGTTTCAAGCTAAGCGGCCATGGCTGCCTCTCACATAGTCGATGCACTCTCCCTATCTATGGGGTGTAGTGAGCTTATCTTGATGCTCGATCGAGTATTCTCCTCTCCCGTGTACACCGGTAGCTCCACCATCCTCCATGCAAGCTTGAGCAACCTCAATCCCTCTCTGTCAAGCTCCATCCTCCATAGCCGCATGACACAAGAGAAGAGAAGAGAAAAAGACGAAGAGAGGAGATGGGGAGCTCCTTCTCCTCAATCCCTCACTCTCACACACTCACTCCCTTACTCTCACACTTCCTCACTCCCTCACTCAAGCACACATAAGAAGGAAAGAAGAAGAGAAAAAGAAGAAGAAGCTTTTGCCACACACCAAGAATGAGAGTTTCCATTAACTTTTTGGCTTATATACATGCTCTCTTTCCCTTGGGTGGCGATCATCCCCTTTTTACACATGGCCTAGGTTCTTTTTTCCTTTGCCCTAACTTCCTAGCTTAGTCCTACCGCCCATTCATGGTTACAAATTGAACAACAGGGAGCCTAGCAATCTTTTACAAAGATTTTGGCTGCGCCTTTATATTTAGAGGTGTGCCTTCTCGCTTTTGGCTCTTTTGCAGCTTCCATGGCTACGCCTTGGACTCCTGTTGGTTGTTCCCATGCTTTTGGAATTTTTTCAAGTCCGTTCCCTTGTGAGGTGCCTTTTCCTTTTTTGCCTTGCTCTTTTCCTCTTGATGCCTCTTTTTCCACTTTCTCTGCTTTGCACTAAACATTAACCCCCTCCTAGCCGAGTGCCAGTCCCATGGCACTGCTGGGTGGTGAGTTGGACGGTGGTGATGGGGTAGCCAAGTGGCTTTTTGAGTTTGTTGTATACAAGCCCTGATTAAGGATGTGTTGGAGGGATTCATGCTTGAAATTAAAGATGGTGTTGGAGTGAGTCCCTTCAGGGAGCTGGTTGTGGTGGAGTTTTTCCTTTGAAATTGACAATGGTGTTAAGGCAAACCCCCTTCTTAAGGTTGGTCAGAGGTAGATGTACCCTTGAAATTAAAAATGGTGTTAGGAAAGAGAAGCCGAAGATGATGGACCTATCCTTGAGGTTGAGGATGTCATTGGACCATGTTTCCTTTGTTGTGCCCTCTCCTTGATGCGACATGATCTTAACCTGCAAGACAAAGTTGTACACTTCCTAAGGGGTGTGTCTACCTTACCATGTGGTGTGTGGTGCATGTGCTTGTGGAACTAGGAGATGGGTCTAACCCTTGGTGGTATCCCACACTTGAGGACCTAGTTCATGTGTCATTGTATGTGTCATGTGTTGCTTAGGTAGACATGTCTGGGAGAATGTCCTACCTCTGATGTGCCCTAAGCATGTGCAGTGGGGGACAAGGCTAGGTATGGAAACCCTAGGTGTAGTGATTGTGGCACTCAATATGCTTTTGGGGGGTCCAATGTTTCCACCTTTTTCTTTCTTCCCTTTTTTTCTTTTTCTTTTTCTTTTCTCTCTTTCTTTTTCTTTTTTCTTTTCCTTCTTCTTTTTTTTGTTAAATTTGATTATTACAGTCGGCATTCTAACACAAGGGTATGCTCACGATGTGCCCTGATCTTCCTTAGATGATTCGCGAGGTGGACTTAGGGACTTAGTCAAATAGGAACGACTCTATAGGTATTCCTTGATACTAGCCTTTACATTAAGAGGTGTGGTTGACAAGAAAGTATGATTGTACCTTGTAAAGCGGCTATCGCTCATGTCCTCAAGGATCCTCATACAAAAAGAGGGAAGCAAGGTTGCCCTCATCAGCCATAGCACTCATAAAATAATCCTCATGCCAAGTCAAATCACAAGTGAGTTATCAGAGGTCTAAATCCCTGACATAGACTTCTTATTTTGGTCTTGAAAACTCTATATCTATCAATTGTCTCTAAAGATAGTTGAGAATTGGAACTCTAAAAGAGACACCAAGGAAAAGGGGTTTCTACTGTAAGAAAATCTATCTTGTAACATGAACAAGCTTTTGTTTTATTCTTTAGAGAACCACAGCAAGGAAAATAACACCACTAGCAAGAAATCTTCACGCAGCATCATAGTAGATATGTCCCACGGATTTGATAGAATCGACCATAATCTTCAACATCTTCACAGAATCCGTCAAAACTAACAAGAACACAAAAGAATACACCACTTTTGAATGGAAATAATCACATATGATTCATCTTCATTGTCTTCATAGTTCTCTCTCTATGGAAAGCCAATGTGCACATCTACAATTTTAGGAACCTCGGACGAAGCTATGGCTCTTTGATACCTTAGTCACACCAGCACTTCTGTATGGGGTCCCAATATGGGGATCTAGCCTCGATCATACACGGTTAACCACACAAGATCAGCCATTGCCTGTAGTAGGGGAGGAGAGATACGAAGGATGGGAGCAGATGGAACATCCCTTAGTGATGATGATCTCCTAGCTGATCATGAGTAAACCATCAATACCACAAGAGATCATGAGGGCGGAATTGGGAGCACCACCTATAGTGGAAGAGGCCCTATCCCAGATAGTGACCTTCTTGCACAGGCTTATGAGCCAACCGTGACACAGATACTCCTACCTCGCACTAGAATCATCCAAACAACTCACATCACAAGGGTACACTGAATGCTGGTACGCCCATACTCATGCCTACCTACAGTTGCATGGGCTACACATGGACCATCTCCCACCCCTACAATATAGTTTGGACTGCCCATACGTGAAGATTAGCTCGGAGGAGCTAAACCGTGCCATCACAACGGATATTATTGAGCTACGCACAGTCAAGACATGGGTGTTACTGGCCGAGGATCTGGGGAAGAAGATGGCCTTCTACCGAGAGCACCTCCTATGCCTCACACCTAGCAAATTCATTATACACTCAAGATACATGGATGTACACATGTCCCATGGAGTTCGAAAGCCATCAAGAAACTCTGTACATCATCACACTAGCTACAGATCGAGACAGGTAAATACGGAGTGGACTCTCTCCCACCAGAGGACAAGATCCCATGGGGTCCGAAAGCCATCAAGAAACTCCTTACATCATCACACTAGCTACAGATCGAGACAGGTAAATACGGAGTGGACTCTCTCCCACCTGAGGACAAGATCTGCCAACTCTACCAATTGGAGCTAGAGATAAAAGAACATTACATATGTAGATGCCCGGTGTACTATGAGATCAAAGGCCGCTTCCACTGTCTCTTCACGGAGGGATTCGGACCACTCTCCCAAATACTAGACTTCCCCAACCAGAAATGCCTTAGGCTCTTCCTCCTAGAGCTACGCCAACATAGGGACCACCTTCTATGGCTGCGAGACCAAATAGCCAAGAAAACACATAGCAACGCACCCTCCAAGAGTTCTACAGAAACCTCATCCATCCCCTCTACAACAAGGATTGTATCCAACCGACCAGTGGCCCCACCCCGAGCAATCACCTTGGATAGAGCTACAAAGAGAGGCAGAGCTCACCACCCACACCCAGCAGGCCCACACCCTTGCAAGAGACATCACCTACAGATACAGCAGATACTATAGCGCCACCAGGGAACCATACCCCGTTGCTTCAACATCTCCATGCTAGACAGGCCCATGCGGGAAATCTTAAGATGACCGCGCTCCATGAACAGTTCCACATTGCACTTGAAGTGCATCTAGATTGTATCAAGTCTGTATACCATTTTGTACCTACTCACCTAGTTCACCATAACACTTTCAAGACATTTTGTATGTATCCTTTTGGTCTCATAGGCACCTAGCCTTTTGTAGACATTAATATAAATTTATTTCTTTCTTTCTCTCAATCTCTCATAGATAGGTACATTATTTTTCATAGAATTGGCTATCTCTTGCATATGATCTCTCTCGCAATAGTACACTCTCGATAGTACATAAAAAACCTCACTACAATACTCAATAATCACTCATTATAATCCTTCTTAGGTCATGGATACACCTCCCAAAAGGTGTGTCAAATGCGAAGAGGCACCAAAGACATCATAGTGTCTTATGAGATCTAGCTTCTCTCACTGTTCTTCTATAACCTTTTGTGAATCTTCATCAGCTAGTTCTTCACTTCAATTAGCTTGAATAGATCTTCCATTCATCCTTTTCTAAGATAGGAACACTTCCCAAAACATCCAGACATCCAACATAACACTCAACAAAAACAAATAGAACAAACCATAGAACAACAAGACAACATAAGAACAAAACTACAGAAGCTACAGAAGATGCTTCAACCCTATAAAAGATCAACAAAGACCATAAAAACCACAAAAACCAAACCAAAACCAATTCAATATTTCATAAACCTTTTAACACAACTTCAACCATCTCTCAAAACATCTATTCAACCATCTCAACTACCAAAACAGAAACAAAACAGAACAAAATAGAAGAAAATCAAACCTTACAAAACCAAACATAGAGAATCACATAACCCTTTAAAACAACATATCCTCATTAAAAACCAACATAAACCCTTCAAACATACTCAAACCATTCCAAACACTTCAAAATATCTTCAAATTCAAACAATCAATCACCAAAAACAACCACTTAGCAACAAAAGCAACAAAAAAATCAACCCAAAAAACAAATCATTTCCACACTCAACATATCCCCACACTTAGAAAGGAAGCGTCCTCGCGACCTCGGAAATAAAATGAGAATAAAATCTCTAATATCTTCTAAAAAGAATCTTCAATCCATCACAAGTCACCAACCACTATCACTTTCCCAACATATCAACTTCATAGAACTTGTATCTAAAACACATATGAAAGGAAAACCAATAATACCAAGAACCATTCCAACATCATAAAACCAAAATAACTCAAACTATTGAAGGATATAAAAGTTCGGCATCCAAATCTTCAACTGCAACCATGTTATAACTAACATCATCAATCTTCACAGCTTCATCTTCATTAACTCCACATGATCAAAAAAAAAAAAAACACATCACCCAACATAAAAAATACCCATATACAAATATAGTCTAAATGGCATGAATCCCCAAAAATTGGAGAGTAAAAAGAAGTTTCCATTAATAAAAAAATGATACAATCATGAAAAGATCCACGCTAAGTAGGATGAAGGTATCTCTTCTTAAACTACAGCCTAGCTTGAGGCGCTCCAGAGCTTTATTCTCGTCAACAAAATGCTAAGGCACATTCTGGAGGAACTGTAAACAACACATCCTTTCCAATAAGATAATGAATCTGGTAGGGAAGGCATGTGCAAAGTAGTACAAAACATCCATTTGAGCAACAATCACATCCACATTTGGATTGATGATCAATGGGGTAAATACTCTTATGAACATTTAGGTTTGAATGTTGATGCATGAAAGAAATATACCAATAAAAATGAGCTGCAAGACATATAGTCATATCCTCAAAAGTAACATGCACTCTGGCAAAATGAAGGTAACAGTTCAAACATGCTATAGACGTATCCTAGGACCCTGGAATAAGAGGCCAGTTAAATACTGATCATGTCACAGAATCATGCAACATTCATTGTCTTCGACGAAGAATGTCATGATCATAACCAAGTGTATCCAGCACACTAACTGAGGAGGAAGGTTAATATAATCGGAGGGAGAGGGTAATGAAACAAGAGGAGAACATTGTAAAGGGGGATAAGAAAAATCATAAAATGAGGGTAAATGAAGTGATAAGGAAGGTGGAAAAGATGGAGAATGCAACAAAAAGGTTCAAAGGGAATCCGCTGAGAAAACTGAAGGAATAGGAGGAGTAAGGGTAGGAGATAATGTGGGATTGACAATAAAAGGACAAATGGTAAACACATGGATATGAGGAGATCCAGAAGGGGTAAAATATAAAAGTGGAATGGTACCTGGATTGGAGGAAAGAAGGGAAACATAAAAAGGGAAATGATCCGCCATAAGAGAATAAGAAAGGAGATTAGTAGGATCCAATGGATAGAAAGAACAATGAAAATTAAGATCCTAGAAAAAGGACTCAATAATAACAGATGATCAGGAATAAAGGTCAACAACTAAGTTTTTCATGGCTGGATATTGGATTTATGAAATACACTCATGAGGCAATGAGGTTCCAAAGTATCAACCTCCAAAGGTGGGTCTGACAAGAAGTGAGGGAGGTTTTTAGAGTAGATTGGACACTTGAAACCATCTGGGGAAGCATGGGTCCAGATAATATGGTTTGTAAAGATGAAGGGATCTACGAATATAGATGTCCTTCCCTTTGTGCTGCAAATAAATTGGTATAGGAGACAAATGAAGGAAGGGCACTGTCAGAAACACTAGGAGCAAATGCTTGTACAAGGAAATCTAGTATAAGAGGACTGGAAGGACCCTTCGTATAAAGGCATTTCTGTCAAAAAAAACAATAAGGGACTCTTAATCTTCTAATTAGGTTGCATGGACAGAGGAGAAGGGACTTAAGGTGGAGGTTGCATTAGCAAAGGAGCAGGATCAAGCACTGGTACACCACCAGGAGGAGGTGCAAAAGTGATAATGCACTGTAAGAAAGTACCACAAGAGACATTACTAAGTTAACCCTTCTATACTCACTAAAAATATTGATCCATTTTGGATAGTGGAAAATGTGCCCAATTGAACTTAGCACCCTCTAGAATCTTCACAGAAGCTGTGAACAATTCCTTGGATAGATACTTAGATATAGGTTTGCCCGCGGTCCTGGAGAAAATGACATAGCTGCTTCCATACCAGAGATGAGATATGGAAATAAATTGGTACATGAGAGGAATGAAGGAAGGGCACTGCCAAAAATAGCAAGAGCAGATACTTGTACAAGGGAATCTAGTACAAGAGGACTGGAAGGACCCTTCGTATGAAGGTGTTTCTATCGAAAAAAACAATAGGGGACTCTTCATCTTCTAATTGGGTTGCATGGACGGAGGAGAAGGGACTAAAGATGGAGGCTGCATCGGCAAAGGAGCAGGATTAGTGATGCCAGGAGGCATATTTCATGGTGGATTCCGTGAGGTTTTACGGTGGATTCCGTAAACTTTGATGATCGGGGCTCATACACAAAGTGGATTCTTTGTGCGAGAAGTTGATGGGGACGCCTATCCTTTTCGGGCGTTTCATTAATTTAGTGTGTACATGGGTGATTCCATAGCGGGTGATTCCGCAAAATGCATATTAAATTAATAAATGTTTATGAGTTTAGAGTGCGCACTCGTAATAAATTAAGGTTAGGATTGATTTCTAACCAGTTGATTTATTTATGTAGCTAAAGACTGCTAGGTATTCACTTTTGTCAGTTTAATTATATTATTTTACTAACGATTGTGAATGCTTCAGTTGATGTGTAGAGATAGCTGCAGTGGTGGAGGATAGCAAGTATTCGATTTATCATTTATATTTTGATGGGCGCATACCTTAGGCATGGCGCCTATATTTTGTCGTGCCTATTTATTGAGGCGTTGGATATTTATTATTATTTTGTATGCGCATGGGCGCACGATTATGTTATTTGTACTTGGACATTGTATTGGGTATGCCAGACTCTTTGGGCACCGCCCATTAGCTTTATTTCTATTTTGTGCTAAAGCAAACTCAAAAGCTAAAAGCTTGCTATTTTGTAATTTGGGCTATTATTTGAGCTTGAAGATGATTAATACATAAAATACATGCTTTGTGGAGCGCTCACACAAGGCATGGGGGGAGATTGCACCCAATTGGTCTCTTATTCATCTCGTTCATGCTTTTTACCTTGAATTTTGTGCAAAAAGTAGAGTTCTATTGTTCTTTGGGACCTTCCGGCATTCACTACGCGAGCGTACAACATCTGATCTATGCACTAGTGGTATCAAAGCGAAGCTGAGATCAAGAGCTTCCAATCGCTACCCATCTTGTGTGAAGGCGGAGCTCCTGGAACAATCGAGCTCTACGGTCAATCTCGTCGCGAACGGTCGATACAGGTGGATTCCTGGCAATCAAGAACCTCTGTTTCCATCATCAGATTGCGAAGGACCAGCCTGCAGCAACGGAGGACCACTCCTACATCCTCACATACAAGTCATCAACAAACAGAGATAAGCTCTCATAACTCTAAAAGATTAAGCTTAATTCAAAAGTTTAAGTAAGCTTAAAGCTTACTTAATAGCTTAGAGCTACAAAATTTGGACGTTTGTGGCCGCGGCATGCTTGGTGGCAGACTTAAGCCTCCCCTCGTAAATCGATTCAAATTGATGGCAGACTTAAGCCTTCTAAAGCTTAAGTCCATTAAGCTCAAAAGAAGCTTAATCATATAAGTCTTACAAGTTTGCCAACTTCTGCAAGTTCTGCAAGTATTCTAAGTTCAAATCCTACAAGTCAGATAAAGCAACCAAGTTCTGCAAGTCCTGGAACTCTGCAAGTCACATAAGTCTGCAACTCTACAAGTCAGATAAGTCATCTGAAGTCAAAACTGACTTCTGTTCAAAACTCATAGAAGGGCCGTTCCTGCGTAGAAATTCCGAACTGCAAAGTTGTTCATTGGAATGTATTCTTCGCATATGCAACTTTCCTGAAGCATTTTCAACATACGCAGAAGGATAAAACGCAGATTTTTCAAAGATTGCAAATCCTGCAATAGTCGAAGACGAAGATTGTGAAAGCCACACCCAAAAATATATAAGCCTTGTATACCCCATCTTGAGCTACGCTCATCCCGCTAACTTGATTTTGAGAGTGAGAGGTCTTTTGAGTTTTGCAGGATGACGGAACCACATATGGATGATTTAATGGCTGAAGGCGACCTACCTGAACCTATGATGGAGCAAAAGCTGAACTTAATTATGATGCAGTTGGATGAAGAACGACGAGCTAGGCAAGCATTGCAAGTTCAATTGGCTAATTTACAAAGATCGACTACCGACAAAGAGGAACCTCAATCTAAAGACCTTATCTGACGTACCATCGACGCGACTCTCGAAGCTCAATCCATCCGCAAGGAAACAAAGATAAGTAAAAGAAATTTCAAATTCCGTACTTTCAATGGTACTCGAGAGAGAAAAAATGTTCTTGCATTCATTAGTCAGTTGATGACTACTTTCATGAGGAAATATATGCAGAAAAAGATAAAATCAAGTGTGTCACTAATCATTTAGTGGATAGAGCATCTCTTTGGTGGACCGTGGTTCGCAAGAGTATAGATTGTCTGGCTACCTGGGAGAATTTCAAGAAGAAGTTTATGCAGAATTTCCTTTCTCCACAATTCCATGAAAAAGCCATAAAGCAATGGGACCTTCTTCAGCAAACGGGATCGTGAGCCTATTCCTCAGTACACTGAACGCTTTTGGAATGCATTACTCTAGTTACGCATGCTTGAAGACGTACCTGAAGCGACACACAAGCGCAAGTATATGTCTGGATTACTTGGGCATTACTACGCTAAAGTTAATATGTTCAAGCCTGCAACTCTTTAAGACGCAATTTCATCAACTCATGACACTGAAGACAAGCTGCGAGGAAGAGACAAGCGTCCATAGTAATTCCAAGCCAATGGTAACTATGGATCTAAGCAATTCAACTCAAATTTTAGAAGATTTAATCAAGGTTGTTTTCCTTCATCATTTTCCATAAAAATTGGGCAAAATCACATGCTTTACCATCCAACACCAATCAAAACCCTAAGCCTATTCCACAGCTAAATCCTAATGTCCCTAGACTTCCCGCCATTGCAAACAATGTAACCAAAGCCAAACCTATAGTGTGTTATAAATGCCACCAGCCTAGACATCTAGCAGCAAATTGCCATTTGAAGAAGCCACTTATCCATATCAACTACCTTGGAGCAATGGAAGATGATGAACATGAAGAAATGCCTGATTTCACAGAAGATGAGGACGACATTACTACTCCTTCGGATACTTTACCAGGTATGCCAACTCCACATTCTTTATTGACAATGAAATGTTTAGTGCATGGAAAGGAAAAGATTATTTTGCATGATGATGGTAGTACTCATGATTTTATTTCTGCAAAGCTAGTAAAAGAATTGAAGTTACAGACTGTACCTACGCATTGTCGCATTAAAGCAGCATTCTTAGGCACTAGGTATAATGGTACACAGGAAGTGCATGACTTAGAAATTCAAATTGGTGAACACATTGAAAGAAGAAATTTTCTAGTTGTACCATTACAGTCCAGTGATATTATTTTAGGTATGCCTTGGCGTCATCAGCATAACCCAAATATAGATTATTCCACACATTCAATTAATATTCAATTTCAAGGAAAACATATTACATTGTATGGTATGCATGCATCTAATGCTTTTCCACTGCTTTCGCATACTCAAACTAAACGTGCATTACGCAAAAGTAGTAAATCTTATCTCATTTGGGTGAATGAACTGCAAGTTAAAGAAAATCATATGCACCCTAGGCATTAAGAATTTCTTGCACACTTTAAAGATTGTTTTGCCGAAGATCTACCACCTGGTTTACCTCCTTCATGTCCGGAAGACCATAAAATAGATTTGATTCCTGGTACACAACCACCTTATAAAGTACCATATAGGCATAACCAGATAGAGCAAAAAGAAATTCAGAGTCAAGTTGAGGAAGTACTTAATAGAGGATTGATTAGACCTAGTAGTTCTCCATTTGGTGCGCCTATTCCGTTAGTAAAGAAAAAGAATAATACCTATCGTATGTGCATTGACTATCGAGCTTTAAATAAGATCACTGTAAAGAATAGGTATCCAATTCCTAGAGTCAATGACCTTATGGATAAACTGCAAGGTTCTGCCATATTTAGTAAAATAGACCTTAAATCTGGTTATCATCGGGTGAGATTAGATAAGTCTGACATATTCAAGACTGTATTTAGGACACAGTTTGGTCATTATGAATTTTTAGTGATGCCTTTCGAATTGACTAATGTGCCTGCTACATTTAGTAGAATGATGGATCGTATATTTTTGAAATATCAGTATTATGTTATTGTCTTCTTTGATGATATTTTGGTGTTTAGTCAAAATGAGAAAGAATATTATGAACATCTGTCATTGATTTTCCAGTTATTAAAAGATAATCAACTGTATGCAAATCCGAAAAAGAGTGAGTTCTTTAAAACAAAAATTGAGTATTTAGGTCATATAGTATCATCTGATGGAATTAAAGTTGACCCTAAGAAAATAGATGCAATATTGAGCTAGCCTGTACCTAAAAATGTTCATGAGTTACGATCATTCCTAGGTCTTGCTAGTTTCTATAGGAAGTTTGTGCGTAATTTTCATTACTTGCTTTACCATTAACCAAACTTCTGAAGAAAGATATTGTTTATCATTGGTCCGATAATCAACAGAAATCCTTTGACTTATTGAAACATGCATTAACCCATGCTCCTGTACTATAGTTGCCTGATTTTAATAGACCATTCTTTTTAGTAGTGACTGATGCTAGCGGATTAGGAATAGGAGCCGTACTTATGCAGGACAATCATCCCATAGCCTATTCTAGTTGTAAGCTGAAACCCTCTGAACTGAAATATTCCACATATAACAAAGAATTATTAGCCGTGGTACAAGCTTTAAGACAGTGGAAACATTATTTAATGGGCTCTGAATTTATGATTAAGACCGATCAACAAAGTATTAGACGTATACTTAGCCAACCCCAAATATCTGACTGACATATCAAATGGACATCCTTTATTCAGAGTTTTCATCCTATCATTCAATATCAACCCGGTAAAGAAAAGGTAGTGGCTAATGCATTAAGTAGACCTTCCATTCATAACATTTCTGTTATATCATTTGATTCTTTGATTGCTATGAAAGATACTTATCATCAGGACATTACTTTTCATGCTGGTTGGAATAAATTAGTTCAAAATAACTTGATTCCTATTGATTCACTATCTTATAACGATGGATTCATGTTTTATGAAAAGAGATTATGTGTTATAGTTCCATTCAAATCTTTTGTTTTGAATGAGATTCATTGTCCTCCATATCAAGGTCGTAGAGGTATCATATCTACTTTATGTACATTAACTGAAGATTTTTATTGGCCGCATATGGACACTAATGTATCTAACTTTGTTTCTGAATGTTTGATTTGTCAAAGAGTTAAGAGACATCATGGTAAACAGTATGGATTACTTATGCCTTTGTCTATTCCGTCAAGACCATGGGAACAAATTTCTATGGATTTTATTACTGGTTTACCTAATACTAAATCTAACCATGATATGATTTGGACAGTAGTAGATAGGTTTAGTAAACAAGCATATTTCATTCCATGTAAGAAAACTTTAACAGCATCACAGGCAGCACAATTGTTTTTTAAAACTATTTTCACTAACCATGGATTACCAAAAGTTATTATTTCTGATCATGATTCTAGATTTTGTAACAACTTTTGGATTACTCTGTTTGCTAATCTTGGCACAAAAATTGATTTCTCATCTGCATTTCATCCTGAAACTAATGGACAAACAGAAGCTACTAACAGTACTATATTAGATCTTTTACGTGCTTATACTATTTCTAAACCACAGACATGGGACACACATTTGCATTTATTACAGTTTGCATACAACAATACACCACACACATCTACAAAGAAAGCACCGTTTGAAGTGATTTATGGTTATAGATTTTCTACACATGTTGCATCTTTGTCAAATAGAATTCAGAGTGCTGATGATATTGCTAGTATGCACAATACTATTTTTCATGAGGTTAAAGACATAATTGCCAAAGCCCAGCAATCATATACAAAACAAGCCAATAAGAAAAGACAAGCAATGAATTTCAAAGTTGATGACTATGTTTGGTTGAGAATAGAAAAACGTAGACTACAAAGTGTAGATAGACACCCAGTTGTGAAATTAGCCCCTAGATTCTATGGACCATTTAGGATCATTCATAAAATTAATGACAATGCATTCAAGTTAGAATTACCACCTCACTGGAAAATTCACAACACATTTCACATTAGTTTATTACGACCCTTTAGAGGCCAATTACCTGTACACCCTGTTTATGAAAACCCACCTTTGTTAGAGGAAGAGACTGAAATACTTGAACCTGAAGCTATCATAGATACTGACTTTATGACCACTAGAACTGGCCGAAGATATTCTAGATATCTAGTTAAGTTTAAGAACCATCCTGTAGAAGAAGCACAATGGATGCACGCTAGAGACTTAAATGCTTTCCCCACTCTGTTAGCTCCACATTGAGCTAATAGCAATTGAGGTCAATTTCTATCCCACCCCGAGGGTATGATGCCAGGAGGCATATTTCATGGTGGATTCCGTGAGGTTTTACGATGGATTTCGTAAACTTTGATGATCGGGGCTCATACACAAAGTGGATTCTTTGTGCGAGAAGTTGACGGGGACGCCTATCCTTTTCGGACGTTTCATTAATTTAGTGTGTACATGGGTGATTCCATAGCAGGTGATTCCGCAAAATGCATATTAAATTAATAAACGTTTATGCGTTTAGAGTGCGCACTTGTAATAAATTAAGGTTAGGATTGATTTCTAACCAGTTGATTTATTTATGTAGCTAAAGACTGCTAGGTATTCACTTTTGTCGATTTAATTATATTATTTTACTAATGATTGTGAATGCTTCAGTTGATGTATAGAGATAGCAGCAGTGGCGGAGGAAAGCATTGGAGGATAGCGAGTATTCGATTTATCATTTATATTTTGATGGGCGCATACCTTAGGCATGGCGCCTATATTTTGTCGTGCCTATTTATTGAGGCGTTGGATATTTATTATTATTTTGTATGCGCATGGGCGCACGATTATGTTATTTGTACTTGGACATTGTATTGGGTATGCCAGACTCTTTGGGCACCGTCCATTAGCTTTATTTCTATTTTGTGCTAAAGCAAACTCAAAAGCTAAAAGCTTGCTATTTTGTAATTTGGGCTATTATTTGAGCTTGAAGATGATTAATACATAAAATACATGCTTTGTGGAGCGCTCACACAAGGCATGGGGGGAGATTGCACCCAATTGGTCTCTTGTTCATGTGGTTCATGCTTTTTACCTTGAATTTTGTGCAAAAAGTAGAGTTCTATTGTTCTTTGGGACGTTCCGGCATTCACTACGCGAGCGTACAGCATCCGATATGCACACCAATTAGGCACTAGTACACCACCACGAGGAGGTGCAAAAGTGATCATGCGCTATAAGAAAGTACCATAAGAGACATTACTAAGTTGACCCTTCCATACTCGCTAAAAATGTTGATCCATTTTGGATAGTAGAAAACATGTCCAATTGAACTTAGCACCTTCTAGAATCTTCATAGAAGCTGTGGACAATTCCTTGGATAGATACTTAGATGCAGGTTTGCCCGCAGTCCTGGAGAAATTGACATAGCTGCTTCCATATGGGAGAAGAGATATGGGTAAAAAATACCCCTAAACTATTAATAAGCTGGTTGAGAAGCAAGGGGTTAGAAGTTTCCTTCTTCAAGAGCATGACAATCTCTTTAGCAATAAGTAATTCGTTACCGCTAGGCACAAATAAAGTGGAAATGGGCAAGCATAGTGCTTCATTGATATTAGATGTAGATAAATAGAAGGTGCAATTATAAACCAGACCCAACTGGTTTTTATAAGAAACCAAGAAGGAGTAACAAAGCTTCTCATCCATAGGCGGCAATGTGAGGGCAAAAAATGGTCAGAAGCCTACACGTCAGATGCAATCTACCTCTAAAAGGAGGGAATAATCATAGACTGCAAGGGGAACATGATGTACCATGATCGGCAGGGTAGAAGAAGGTGTCGTTCAGATTATATCAAAAACCCACACACACTCAAAACCAAGAATAAAAAGAGAAAACCTGCAAAACCCACAAACAAAACCACCATTGAGACCATCGACAAGAGAAAGATTTATGACAAGACTAACTGGACTGGACCAAACCATCCCAAGCAAACCACATCCTATAGAAAAAATTCGACATGACCTACGGACATATGCGACCGAAAGCTTCGTGATATGCATAACAATCAAGCACCCTGATCCTCGTAAATAAGCACACAACAAAAAACAAAAGTGTCACCGCAACCCAAACAAACTCAAAAAGTCATGATTGAACCAAAAACTCTGGCTGAAAATAGAAAGAACACCGATCAGGAGACTAATAATCTCAAATCCCACGTAACGTTTAGCGTCCTATAGTGTTATAAAGTGGGTGGGTGAAACTAACAACTCATTTTTTTAAGATGATCAATTAAGCACGGTTCATTGTTAATTTAATCCATTAATGCATGTGAGTCAAAAACATCTCAGAGGCCGAAGATCTCAGGGTGTTGGATGGAATGACTATGGTTCCATTTGGGTTGACCAATGGACCACAAAGTATGCAGAATCTGCATAAGCAATGGATTAAAGGCATAAAAATTAAGTTCACTAGTGGCTCCTATCACCTTGACCGTTCATTCTAGAGAAAAGATGATGATGATGCCCCCTACCACAGCAGAATCCAGAGCTATCAGAGCAACGGCTTCTAGAAGTTTCGTGCTATGTGACATTCCTGGACGCATCCTCTGAAGATGAATCCCTAAGTCGATAAGAAATCACCACTCACACAAAACCAAACAAAGCTCTGATACCCTTCCAGCAACCTCAACAGACAAATGAGTCATCTGTTCAAAAGGAGGACATTGGTTCTAGTGGAACATCAGATGATGACATTACTCTCTTGAAAGAGTCCAGAAGCAAACCATGGGACATTCATCTGCGAAGTGGAAGGTAAAAGACAAGTGACGTTCTTGGATACTGACGGTACTGAATGTCACCTGAAAGTGGGTCTCAATCTTCCGAAAGAAGAGCTAGTGGTCCTGCAAGATCTACTCAAAGAGAACTTAGACGTGTTTGCTTGGTCATATAAAGATCTAAAGGGAATTGATCCCACAGTATGCCAACATCGCATTGACCTAGAGCCCGATGCCAAACCTATAAAGTAAAGACAAAGGCGTATGAATCCTAATTATTCAACTCTAGTGAAGGCTGAATTATTGAAACTTCTTGAAGCCAATTTCATTTATCCCATGGCTAACATTGAATGGGTTTCGCCCATTGTGGTAGTACCCAAGAACAATGGGAAACTTTGAATATGTGTAGACTTTTGAAAGCTTAATTCAAAGACGAAGAAGGATCATTTCCCTATCCCTTTTACGGATCAACTGTTGGATACATTGGCAGGCCATGAGTTGTATTCCCTCTTGGATGGATTCAGCGGATATAACCAAGTCCAAATTGCAAAAGATGACCAATCCAAAACAACCTTCACCACAGAATGGGGGACCTATGCCTATAGAGTGATGCCATTTGGGCTCTGTAATGCTCCTACCACCTTCCAATGAGTAATGATGGCTACCTTCCAGAATCATCTTCATGATTTCATTGAGGTGTATCTTGATGACTTTTGTGTCTATAGTTTGATCCACGAGCATTGGGGACACCTAGAGCAATGTTTTGATGCATGCCAAGAGTATGGGATTTCTCTCAACCCCGACAAATGTGTCTTTGGCATCTCATCAAGAGTTCTTCTGGGTCATATTGTCTCTGCACAAGGAATTGCAACAGACCCGACAAAGATTGAGAAAATTGCCGCCTTGGTAGCACCAACAAACCTCAAACAATTGAGAGGATTTCTTGGCCATGTGGGCTACTACAGAAGATTTATTACACCTTTTGCAACCAAGGCAGCTCCTCTACACAAGCTCCTAAGAAAAGATGCGGATTTCCTTTGGATTGATGACTGTGAAGAAGCCTTTAATACCCTAAAACAGTGCCTTATCCAAGCACATATCTTCTAGCCTCCTAACTGGACGAAGGAGTTCCATATGCACACAGATGCATCAGTTGAAGGGCTAGGTGTTGTCCTATGTCAACAGGGCCCCTCTAAATTAGATCAGCCAATATATTATGCAAGCCGGAAGGTCACTGATAGGGAACGGAACTACATAGTGACAGAGCTTGAGTGCTTGGCAATGGTATTTGCACTGGAGAAATTTCGACACTATCTATTATAAACGCATTTTAAGTTCTACGTGGATCATAAAGCCCTTTCCTTTTTTATGAATAAAGCAGATGCTAAAGGACGACTGATGAGATGGTTGCTCCCATTCCACGAGTTTGATTTTGAAGTGATCACTAAGCCTAGCCGTTCCCACATCCTAGCTGATCATCTATCACAGATCCCTCAAACAGAATAAGAAGAATAGGATGATCCAGACCTTCCTAATGCTTCGTTGTTTCTAATTGAAACAGTTACTCCCTGGTATGCAGATATAGCCAATCTCCTAGCAACTCAACAGTATCCTCCTAGCGTCTCAAGCCGTGAGAAGAAGAAGCTTCTATTAAAATGAGCCGCCTACACCTTGCTAGGTGGTGCACTGTACAAGAGAGGCAAAGATGAAGTGCTGCGAAGATGTATTGTAGGGGATGAAATCAGTATATTATTGAAAGCATACCATGATGAACCATGTGGAGGACACTTCACAGGAGAAGCAACAGCCAAGACGGCTTTGTTAGCAAGATACTGGTGGCCGACCCTCCACAAAGATGCATATGACTATCGCAAGAGACGTGATGCTTGTCAACAATGGGAAAACCCACCAAAACAAGTGCCATGCCACTACAACCCATTCTTTCCCTAAAGCCGATCGAGATGTGGGAGATTGATTTTGTGAGTCCCATTGATCCACCCACCAGATGGAATCAGAACAGGTACATCTTAGTATGCACACATTATGTCACAAAGTGGTGTCAAGCTAAAGCTCTAAAGCGGGACGATGGTAATAGCATAGCCATGTTCATGTACGAGAATATTATCACCTGTTTTGGCAATCCCCTCGAGCTAGTAAGTGACAGAGATACTCATTTTCTTAACAAAATCATGGAGGAGCTGACGGAGCTGTATAAGATCCGCCATCGTAAGTCCACTCCTTACTACCCCAGAGCCAACAGTCAAGTTGAAGTCACCAATTACATCCTCTATTCGATCCTGACAAGAACGATTTTCGCACATCGTCGCAACTGGGACGATTGACTTACAGAGGCCCTCTAGGCATACGTCTTCCCTGTTGAACTGGAATTGCCCTCTTTGCGAGTGGCAGTTAAAGAACGCTTGGGAGATTATGAGTCACTACAACGCCGCCTCTTGCATTTGGAATGCTTGGATGAGATACAGCAAATGGCCCTACAGTGCATGGAAACCACTCAAGCATGACGCAAGGCTTATCATGACAGTTTCATCAAGCACAAGGAGTTCAAAGAATGTGATCTTGTCATGGCCTATGATTCGAGATTTGGCAAGTTTCTTGGCAAGCTTCAACAATGGTGGATGGGCCCATACAAGGTACTTACTGTCAATCCTAACGGCTCTGTTTAGGTGCAGACCATTGATGCCTCTGATGATCCTTTCCTAATCAATGGCTGTCGTCTGAAGAAGTACTTCCCTCCCTGGGAATCTTGACAATCACAGTCGACCTACCCCCTCCCTTTTGGGCGTCGCACTGTCCTTCTCCTCGTGCTTCTGATAGCCCATATGATTCTCCTCATGAGGCAGTCTCGTTCTGCTAACCCATCGTAGATACATCTTAACCCGACCTTGTTCTCTTCTCATCTAATCCAACAACGGTGGCGAGGTTGGTCCTGACACATGGTATTTCTACCATTCTCTTTCTTAAATGAGAAAAAGAAAAAAAAAAGAAGGAAAACAGAAAAAGAAAAAAAGAACACAGATAAAATTGTTATGGGAGAAAAGGAAGAAATTTCCTGTCATAACAGGGCTCATTCCAAGAAAAGGTGGAAACACCCTTGGGCGGGAAGCTGACTGTGGAAAAGGTGGTAACCCCCTGCAGTTCAGGATAGCTGATTCATTAGTAGAACCTTTTCGAAAGCAATTTGAAGCCACCTCCCTTGGCGCGCTGTCTCTGCAATATCAATCTGTTTGCCCTTCTTAACAGACGATCTCTCTTACAAATCATTGAAGTATGAGATTTGTAGGCTGCCTCCCTGGGTACATCTCATCTTCAAAATCTTGATGACAACAACAGCTGACAAGATCTTCATCACCAACCCCTTGAGTGATGTGAGTTTTCATCATAACAGGATGGGGATGTGAGTATGGGTTGCCCTCTATATCTTTAAACAGAGAGAGAGACAGAGGGTGGGGTGAGTGACCAACCTTTCCCATCAAATTAAATGAGAGGTGAGGTGTATGAACGGAGTGTTGCACACACAGGATGGGCCTCTCAATGCACGACGCATGATCTGTTCCTATGCACTGCACCATAAGGCTCCCTGACCTTCCTTCCTGCACTTATGCCGACACAGGGCGGGATGCACAGTTGCACCATCAATTGCGCACAAGGCATACAAGCTCTGCATAAGTGACAGTGAGGATTACATCAATGGGTTTTAGGAATGGGCTACCCTCTGTATCTTTCAACAAAGCGTGAGACAAAGGGTGGGTTGAGTGTGACTGGTGTTTCTTCAATCAATTATCGAGAGGTGAGGATTGAGAGATGTTACGACCATTGGAGTTAGGTATGTTTCTGATTCCCTATGCACCCATGGGATGGGTCTCTGCCATCAACACATGACATGTCACTCAGTTCTATACACTGCACTAACAAGGCTCCCTGGCCTTTCTCCTTGCACCTATGCCAAACGGGTTGGACGCACTAATGCACCATCCATTGTGCACCCTGGTATACTCTCTCTGCACCACCCCCTTGTCAATTATTAAACCGGGTGTGAGCTCTGGGTTTCATCATTATTCACTCGAGTGATGTTAGTAATGGGGCGAGTAACTGATCTTTCATTCCATTTGAGTGACCGTGAGTTGAGTGCAATATCCCTCATCATCGACGAATTTTCTGTGATTCCTTCCACCAGCTACCTCCCTAGGTGCTGCCGCATGGTCCCTGCCACAAAGGACGTGAGTTGTGAAGACACCTTGGTGCCTTCTACAGCCGACAATGATCCAAGACGCAACCTCGATTGTCGATGTTACTCCTCGGTAATATGGGCCAATTTTTCTAACCCTACACCTTCTATTTCTCAGTGACGATCATGTTTTAATTGTGGGGACATTTGTAGCTGGTCTGATGTGTGGTATTAGGTCCTTGATATTCAGTTTACCCTTCCTGCTAAGGTTTTTAAGTGTGGGGACGCGTCCCTGCCCGTCTATGTTGCATATCCCCATGCATATACCCTGCTATGATCATGCATCTATGCCATGACTTAATTTTACCCTAATGCGGTTCCTTCCCCACTCTTTCCTTCTATTTCACTCTGTCCTCAGAGCTATTCCTTGATCGTTTGCCTTTATTCTTTATTTTATGATTTTTCCATGCGAACGCACCCTATGTTCACTGAGAATCACATCCAACCTTACAACCATGTTCTTCCCTTTCAATTGCCCATTTTTTCTTTTTAACAACCCCTGTTTCAATAAACGGTTCTAAAGTTATTAATTTTTAAAGCAATTCCCGTAAATTGGACGATTTTCCATGTAAACACGTCTTTATTGCTTTGGAACCCTAATCTGATGTGCTAGCCCTATCCTATCCATTCCCCCTGACATTTTTTGTTTTTACTCTCTGTTATTCCGATGCACAGTTGGTCCGCGATTAATTTTTGTGCGTTTTCAGGCCCTTTTCGTGCCTATTTTTTACATTTTTCCATATGAACATGACCTATCTTCACCGAAATTCCAGTTTAATTTGACAGTCGTGTCCCGCCAGCCTTTCCCCCGCTTTTTTCTTTTTCTTCCCCCCTCTTTCGACTGCTGGATTTTTGTTATTAATTTTTCCAAGTGTTTTGGAGTGTGTTTTTCCCATGTGAACCCCTCCCAATTTCCCCCAAACTGAGTTTGATACATGAGCCTTCTGAATCCCTTTCTTTTGAATATTTTTTCTTTTTATTGTCCTCTATTCCGATGCACGGATCATTCCATATTAATTTTCAAGTCCATTTTCGGGTATGATTTTTGGGTTTTTCCATGTGAACACATCCTATATTGATCGGAACCGTGTTTAGCTATGATAGGCTTGTTGGGCACATTATTTTGCATATTTTTTCTTCTTTTCACCCTGCGTTCCGATGAGTGGATTTCTCCATATTAATCCTCATCTGTATTTTTTGAGCCGTTTTTCGTATTTTTTCCATGTGAACACCCTGATTTTGTCCCGAAACCCATGTCACATTTTTCTATCATTTTTTCCTCATCTCCTAGCATGTGTTTCCTTTTTACGGTTTTTCAATCCGCTGTGCGGTTTGAGTTTTATTAATTTTTCTTCTTTTTGTCGCGTGTTCGCATTTCTCGTGTCGTGCGTGAACGCGCCTGTTTTTTGTTTTACATGCCTCGGGATACCCCGTAGCCTTTGTTCCTCACATGCCATCGTCCTCGCCTCGTCTGATCCCGCCGATGCAAATTTTTTTATCCCCAACGAGGGTGCGCTCCTTTTTACCAACCATAACAAATGTTTAAAAATTTTTTAAAAACCCACACCACAACAACACAAATAAACATTTTAAAAAAATAAAAACAAACAAAACCAAAAACCAAAACAAACTCCATTCTAATAATTAAAACTTAAAATTATTAAAATATTAAAATTTAAAAAAGAAAAAACACTCACACACACACTAACTAACTAACTAATTAAACAAAAGCACACCACAAACAAAAGAACAAGAAAACCAAGAGAAAAAAAACCCAAAAAAAAAACACCAACATTTATCAAAACAAATTAAAAAAACAAAAACACCACACAACACAACCGCGAAGAAAAGAACAGAACCAAAGAAAACAAAAGAAAGAGAAACAACAAAAAAAGAAATTAAATTTTATATTAAAATTTTTTAAAAACGGTCTTACGTGCTTGCCCTTCTACGCGTCCTCGTCCTTATCTTCGACCTCGCCTGCGTCCTTGTCCTCCTCCTTCAACCTCGCCCTCCTGCTCGTCCTTCTCCTTCGACCTCGCCCTCCATCGCCTCGTCCTCCCTCTCCCACCGCCTCCCTCTCCTTCGGCCTCCCTCCGCCTCGTCTTTCTCTTGCGGCCTCCCTCCCTACCACTGCCTCCCTCCGCCTTGTCCTCTTCCTCCTGCGGCCTCCCTCCCTACCACCGCCTCTCTTTCCCTCCGTAGCGCCTCCTCACCACCACCCATCTCCTCCGCTCTACCCACCTGATTCTGTCGCCTCCTTCGCCACATCCCCGCCTGCCCACCTCCTTGGGCCTTATCCCCGCCCGCCCGTCCTTTTGCCCCCCCTCAACTACATTAACCCCTAATCCACCCAAACCTAACTATAGTTACCCCCCTAACCCACCCCAATCTAACACCAATTTCCCCCCTAACCTCACCCGCACTACCCACACTTACCCCTCCCCTAACCCCCCTTCCCACCCACACCCCTCTCCCCTGCAAAAAAATGCACCCTTCTCCCCCACAAAAACACACACCCCTCTCCCCCCGCCGCAAAACCCCCCTCTCCCATAGTCCTTGTTCCCCCTCATCACCTGCAGGAACCCACCTGCGTCAAATCCCCACCACACCTCCCCGCAGGCCCGTGTTCCTTTTCATACGTGTCTCCACATGTGCGTGTGACGTGTTCGTGCGCTTCTAGCGGGCGTTCACGCGTGAGGACGTGCCTCCGACTTGTACGTGCAGTGGTGTGTTGCAGTCAGCCATTCACACGCAGTCATTTTTAGTTGTTCACACGAAACTTGAGTACCGAATTTTAATTTCCAAACTCGAAAAACACATAAAAACCCTAAAAAACATAAAACAAACATAAAACACAAAAAAAAAACTTTAAATTTCATTAAATTTCATTTAAAATCCAAATAAATTACATAAAAATTCCTAAACAATTTTCAACATTGCTGAAATCATTTGCACTATTTTTTAAAGTGGAAAATCAAGAAAAAAAAATTGCAAAACAATCAAAACTTAAAAAATTCTTCAAAAATACATACAAAATGAGTAAAATTCATTAAAATTTAGTAAAAATACATAAATATTTTCCAAAAAAATTTCAAAAAATTTCACAAATCCCTTTGCCCCTTTTGCCAATAATTTCTCAATTGAAAATGCTTTCATAAATGGCTAAAGTATTATTTGAAGTCAAAACCCTAATTTTAAATACCTCACCTCATGAAAATTCATTTTAAATTCTAATATAAAGCTTTCAACGATGGATAGATCCCACCATTACACTTCACAACATATTCATGTGTCCTATATCCCGTTTTAATCATTTTTTAAAGGAAAAAAAGCAAAAAAAAAAGAAACAAAACAAAATACAAAATACCAACACACCTAAATTATAATTTTTTTAAAAAAACACAACCAAATAAAAATAAAATAATAATTTCACCCAAACACTAATCAACATTAATCGTACCACATGTGATTCCCTTAATCTTGCTTTGATATTTATTTAACTAAAAAATAAAATTAAAAAATTAAAAAAAAACTAAGGTGCTTTTTTTTTCCCCAATCAATGGTTTTTGCTTTTTTCACCAGATTCCTTGCATTTGTGACTACTCAATGCACCTTCAGCCTCTTGCATACACATCCCTACCAAGTATCTATTTTTTATGCTTTATTCATTTTCGTCATTCCTTAAGCACAATAAATTGTTAAAATGAACTATATTTACCCACTTTTCCACACGCGATCGCATTAAATACATAGTTTTCTAATAATTTAAAATCAACTCGTCGTTCACTTTGCATGTACTACGTGCGCTTCAGATGTACTTTAATTTATAATAAAAAATGAACCAGCTGTCACAACAAAAAAAAGTACGTGTTGGCAAAAAAGTGCTCCACATCACCATTAATTTCTAATTAATGAATGTGTATTTAAGAGACCCCAATCTGAGTATCGCAGCTGTGTACTTCTTTTGATCGATTTCTTTTTTATAGCTATTTTGTTGTTTTGCAAGCATTCTCTGTGATTGCTTGTGTTTGTGGCGTGTGTGTTTTCCATCTGAATGGTGCCTCAAGCTTCTCCTCCTATCCAGTATGTCCTGTTGATTAGTAGGGATTATTCTTCCCTACTAGCTTTTGAGCCTATAGCGAAAGCAAGTCTTGCAACTTTTATGGTTGTTTCACTCCCATTGATTCCAGACAATCTAGCTCTATGTGATGAGTTTCTTGCATCATACAGTAAGAAATCAAGCTTGGGCCATGGAACTTCCATGGTATTGACACCTCGAGGGTTAGGGAAGGCTTTGTCTCTTCTCTACAAAGGAGAACCCTTTGTTATAACCAAACAATTATTCTCTGATGATGAGATTCTCAAGTTGTTATAGAAGCAGACCAAAGAGGTTCTCGATGTCAAGAAAGTGATTAACACTTCCAGAGTATCTTTTTCCATGATCAATGATCCTCTTTGGAAGTTAGTCTGTCAATTTCTCCAAGACAGGTTTATGCCTACCAAAACACCATCTCACTATTTGTCCAAAGAGCTCTTCACAGCTTCCAAGATGGTGTTAAAAGGGGTTGCAATTGATTGGAGTACTTACCTGCTTACAAAGATGGACCAACATTTTGTTAAAGTAACCAGAGGGAATGTCCCAAATGTCACCTATGGTTCCTATTTATATGCTTTCTTGACATACTCCGGCCTTAAGAAGGGTGTGTTGCCACCTCCTCCATCTGATCCAGTTCCTCCCCCTCCACCTTCATAGGATTTAGAACCTATTGACATAGAGGACCTTGATTCCCCTCCTCCATTGGTCATTCAACGGAAGCGCCTGAAGCATGTGGCAAATAAAACTCCCTCAGTCATTCCTTCAGTAACAATTCCTGCTACCTCTGAAAGTGACCTCCCTGCCTACCTCACATGCAACAATTTATTCACGGCACATTGAGAGGGTTCTTTGGAAATATCAGTTCCTTCGCTGAACAATTTAGTGTCAGGAGATGCCATTCCATTCCTTTAGAATGACATCTAGAGTTCTATTGAACTCTTAGTGACAGCTTGTGTTCAACAGTTATATGCTTCTTTCTATGAAAATTTGATGCAATCCAAAGACCAGTTGCATAAGGCAACCACAGAGTTAGCCTCTGCTAAAGACACTCTTGCCGATCTGTTTAAGCAGATGGAGCAACAGACCCAAATGATTGAGACCCAGACAGAAGAAATATCTTCTTTGAACATTCAGTTAGCAGAAGCTCAATTAGAGGTCACTAGAGTCTCAGAAGCAAAAGAGAGAATGTCCAAAGAAGCTCAAGAGTTTCAGACTCTTTTAGATGTAAAACTGTCATCCTTGCAGACTACTCATAATACATTGGAATCACAAGCTTCCCAGATCAAGCAATTGCAAGACCAAGTGACATAGTCACGGTCCATTCCTCCAAGCCCCAATGTTCCTATGATTCCTTCTATCTCTCAGCAGGACTTGGCAGTTCTCCAGAGACAGGCCACATTATGTCCGTTGTTTCAAGATAAAGTGGAAAGATTGCAGTCCAGGATGGATTTGTTATGGTCTACATTTGAGCACTTTCAGGAGTATGTTCCTCCAGACCATTCCTTCTTTGTCCACTATCAGTTGCAAAAGTTGGCCTTTTAATATAAAGCTTTCAACGATGGATCTCCCTCTTCTAGAGGATGGTTGGAGTGGGGCTTGGTCTTTTGATTTACTGACAGAATTTCTTCGTATGGTCTTTGAAGATTTTGTAATGACGGATACCATGTTGCTATCTTACATGTATCTACGAGGAGATCTATTAATTTCAGACGATGTAGATCTAGCTTGGTATGTGGGGAATGTGGTTTTGCAAGCTACCTTATGGCCTTTTCACTCTTTCCTCATCCGTGAACAGAAGACGATGGGTGTGATCTTGTTGTGATGTCATCCTTAGCTCTTGTCATAAAACCATGGTTTACCATTAGCGTTCTTAGGACACTTTCTTGCTAGAAGATAAGCAGGAGTTGATCATGCTTTTATGGAAAGAAGAACATGCTTAATCACAAAAATAGAATTTTCCTTTGAGCAGTTCTATTTATTTTCAAAATTTTATGACATATTTCCTCAATCAAAAGTTAATTTCCATCTATCTTAGACATAGATTGAGACTGTAAATTTTTCCTTGCATGTTTCATTCCCCTTACATATTTGATCTCACTTGTTGGTTTTGCCTTACTTCACCTTATTATCCCCTTCACTTTATCACCCCCTCCCCCCTGGGGAATGAGAAGACTCCTTCCTAGGATTAGAGGTCAAGAGGTCAAGGGCATTCATGGTGTGTTTTTGGTGCTTTACTTCTCCATGAACCAAGCATAGAAGTTCAAATTGTATTCTAGATCAACATAGTGATCCATGTCAAAAGGATAGATACCTACTTGAATTATGTAGGTGAGAACATCCGTGAGGAGGTCACCAAAGTTTACTCGACTAGAAATGTGTAACTCCTCCTCAATCAAAATTTAATCTAAATGCGGGTGGGTCAGGAGGTGCTCTTCTAGGGGTCGGTTTACGAATGGTGGTTAACACCCTATAGAAGGTGGGAGCTACATAAGTGGGGTCATACTCCAAGGTTTTGATGGCACGTCATTGCTCAATGTTAATCATGATTTGGTAGCCTTCTAGCTCCCATTGAAGTCAGAGAGCATACCATTTACTCAAGAAAGAGGAGTTAGTGTTAGTAGCGAGTTGTTTTAACTCCTGGATTGCGCGGTTTGTGGCAAGGACAGTGCTATTGTGATAGGATGTAATGAGGCATCGGTTTCATGTGTGTTCCCTGGAGAGACATCGGTGACAATTAGCTCCTCAACTACTTCAAAATCCTTAATGAATACAAATTATGATTCTTCCCAAGAACAAGGGAGTGCATGCACTTCCGTCGCTATAGGCTCATTCAAAAGACCTAAATCTAGTCTGTTGTAGCTTTTAGCAAGTGTCATAAAGGTAGCATTCAAGAATCTAAGGCAAGCAACCAAGTCATCCCCCGTATTTTTTACTAAGTCTGCGGCCAAGGTTAGAATTGATCTCCGCTCATAAGAGTGTCTAAGGTAGATTAGTGGTTGGGAGGTTTGACTGAACTAAATAGTTCAATAGTTGATTGTTGCAGCTTGGATTGCTCCTAAGGTTGTGGGGGTTTGACTGAACTAAATAGTTCAATAGGTGATTTTTGCAACTTGGATTGCTCCTAAGGTTGTCTTGGCCTCTTGTTTAATGCACTTGTTCGGTGCTACAGATGTCATGCTACTAGATGCTTCTGAGGCCTTAAGGGTACAAGTGGGATCAGGTTGAGGCAGCTTGTGAGTAGTAGCTGTAGTTTTTGTTGATAGCTCGATTTAGGCTCTGCTGGCCTAGGCTTTTGAGGTTCTATGGCCTTCGTAGAGCCTGAGTCTCTTATGGCATGTGTGTTTGATTTGCCTTGATGCTTTTGGTGGTCAAGCTGGAAGGTGATATTTGAGTAATGCCCTTTGCCATCTTGGCTTTAGGTACCCATATCCATGTATTACCCTCATAATAGCCTTGCAATTGTAGTAAGGTTGTGGAAACCCATTGTGGCTTGACCATTTTCCGATATCGGTAGTTGTGTCTCGGCCTTCTAGGTTTTGAGTGTGGGTTCTTAGCCTTGTAGTGTCATGGAAGTCTGTTGCTCCTAGGTAGTGAGCCTTGATGTTTAGATATCCATTGAGGCTTTGATTCATAGGCTTCAGCTTTGGCTCTAGTGATTTTCCTATCTTGAGGTTTGGCAGGTTTTGACAGGTCATGATATGTTGCCTCCTTAGACTTGATGGTGGGTTTCTCTATAGGTGGCTTTGCAGACTTTGAAGGAGTCACACATCCCTTGCTAAAAGCAGTGACTATACACATATTGCCTATGGTGAGGTGAATACGTTAAGACTCATAGTCGGCATTACAATGAGCTTACTTTTTAAACATGCATCCTAATAGTGATTCCATACCTGCATCTTTAGTGTTTTGCAACACATAAAATATCATCGGTATGCTCTCAAACTCGATAGAGATGGCCACTTTGCACTTTTCCAACAGTGCATATGATCAGCCCTCAAATGGACTACATTTGGCATTAGTGGGATGTAAGTGTGGTTTGCCAATTTAGGTCCAATGCTCATGAGTTAGGACATAAAAGTCAGTTCCCTCATCAAGAATCAATGCATTGAGGGTGGTCATGTGCTTGGTTGTTATACTTAAGTAAGCTAGTTCTACTGTTTCCTCATCCTCATCTTCAATCTCCGTAACTGTTGCTACACATATGTTGACAAGGGACTCTAGCACTGGAGGTTCATGTAATGGGTGCATGGGAGGGTAGTACTTCTTGATGTGACTACAATTGAAGAAACCCATGCCCTCTCCCTCTAGGGTTTTGAGTTCCACATTACCGATTCTACTAATGGCACAAACTCTAAAAGGCCCTAGCCCTCTAAACTTCATCTTTTGTTTATGATCCTTGACTAAGTACAAGAGTACTAAGTCTCCCTGTTTGAAATCTCGCTTTGCTTGACATGCTTGTCAAACCAACTTTCGCATCTTTCCTTCTCACATATCAGTGCATGGGTGGCTAGAAGTCAAGTTTCTGATAGTAGGCATTTGAGCTCAATTAGGCACTATGTCCATGCCTCCTTTCCATCCTATCTCTCTTGAAGAGCGATTCTCATGCTAGGACAAAGAACTCTACGGGTAGAATTGCTTCAGTCCCATAGGTCAACTTAAAGGGAGTTTGTCCTATAGTCGTTTTATAGGCTATGCAATAGGCCCATAAAGCTTCCATCAATTTGTTATCCCAGTCACTGCACGAAGCAAAGACTACTTTGGTCAGGACATTCACTAAAATTTTATTAGTAGACTCAGACTAGCCATTCACCTGAGGATAGTAAGGCAAAGACTTTCAATGGATGATTAGAAAGGTAGACAGAAGGTGAGCGATCACTTCATTAATGAAGTGTGTGCCTTGGTCACTAACCAATTCGATGGGGTAGTCGAATCGTGAGATCACTTGCTCCCATAAGAACTTGGCAATGGTCCTAGCATCGTTCTTCCTAGTTGCTCATGCTTCAACCCACTTCATGAGATAATCCATGGCAATGATGATATATTTGGCTTGTGAATACTATGTTGTAGGACTAATCGGCCCAATGAAGTCAATTTATCGTTTCTCGAAAGGTTGTCTTGCAATGATAGGGATTAGCTCCATTTGATCCTTACAAATCAAAACTTTGGTCCATTGGCACTTGTTGCAATATTTTATGAATCGTGATACATCGCAGAAGAGAGTCAGCCACCACAATTGAGACCACAACACACCTTGCGGTCTATTATATCTCTGATGAAGTGCCCTCTTACAATCCCGTCGTGTGCCTCTACCAATACATAATGCATTTCATGCTCACACACGCATCTATGTAGCAACTTGTCTTGTCCCACTCTATAAAGTTGGCCTGCTACTATTAACTAATAGGGTTGTATTTTAAGGATGAGTCACCTAAGTCATCCTTTTTGATGGGTCAATTAGGGAGTCCATGCTCAAGCACTTGGACTATGTCATCTGCCCAACATGACATCACATCATCCCTAAATAAATCTCTTGCGCTATACAGGTGAAACAGATGCGCATCTGGTAATTTGTCTAAGGGGATGCCCTATCCAATGGCTTCTCTTGTGGGTATGTGAGACATATGGTCAGCCATGTAGTGTTTCTTCCCTTTGCGTACCACCATGGAGAAGTCAAATTCTAAAAGTAGAAGTAACCATCATAGCTCTTGCTCCCACTCGCATGTTTCCACTTCAGGCTCACTCCCTTCAACCGGTATCAAAGACAACCAGTCAAGGAGCTTCTTCATTCTTTGCTTCAGCCCAAATTCAAAGCTTCAACTCAAGGTCTCATGGCAGCCATTATTGCTTTCTCTCGAGGTATGCGTTAAGACTTTCCTTCTTTTGGCTTATTCCAGCTCGGTCTATGCATGTTGAGGAGCTTCCCAAGGCTTAGTTGATCCTTGTTGAGTGCTTATTGAGCTGAGGAGCAACCATTCTATCCATTTTGAGTGGATATAAAGCATGTTGTAGAAGTCGTAGATAGCTATGGCAACTTGATAACACTACAACAAGCAATTATCTGATAAAGATTATGCTCATTGTGCTTGAAACTAATCGGGTACCACATATTGGATGTACCAACACTTTGATTGTCATATATGCTTATGGATATTTTTATAACATGATCCTAAGCTAAGATTGGAGCTTGGATGCTTTTGACATTGGCTATCATTTCTACCCTTGGATGCTACTTGAACGCTATGATTAGAGTCTTGCAAACTACTTGGGTTCAATGCTACTGGATGTAGAATCTATGGATATTGGATACTCATATGCCATTCACATTATGTTTTGAGTTTTGATTACTCATTTGGCATTCGACTTGTGCTTCAATGGAAGCTACTCAATTTTATCTACTGAGTCACATTGGGACTTAGATGTACTATAGAGCATTTGATTTATCTAGTTAAGCTTGAGCTTATTACAGTGACATAGTGGGACTCATTGTGACATGTATATACTCTCTTGATATTTATTGAATGCAACTACCCTATCATGGACTAATTTAATATCTTGGCTTGGACCCAATACTTATATCTATCAGGGTATTGTCAATGGTATTTATGTGCGTGTCAATTATGTTTTGAGCTTTTGCTTAGTGGGTTATGCATTTGGAAGTTCTCTTCATTTACCCTTGAGACCTACCCTATGTATGGCATCTATGCCTATTGCATGTATGGTTTTTCACACATTGCAGTTGTGACAGTCTTCAATGCTGGCTGTTCCTTACTTTTTCCTTTTTGGTTGCTCATAGTTGGTTGTTAGCATATTGGTGCAGTTTATTACAGCAGCTTGTCATTTCAATTTTATGCATTCTATTTGAGGGCAGTCACTTGGACTTGAAAATTTTTTGCTTACTGTTTGTGGATAGCTCATTACTTTGGCAATATCTCTTGTCTCTTGCTTGATTTAGCCCTGGTTTTGGGGCTGATTTGTAGGGTATTATAGCAATCTATATTGCCCTTTTGTGTACTTGCTTGGTCTCATTATGGCTAGTGATTCTTGGGATAGTGCCATCTTTAATATTGAGAAACTAGATGGGACCAATTACACCTATTGGAAGACCTAGAAATGGTAGGTCTTAGTGCAAAAATTACAAGTTAGATTACTCAAAAATAGGGGTGCCAAACCCGAAAACATGTGACTAAGGATTGGGATGAAGTGGATGAGCTATGCAAGTCCACAATCATTTTGTTACTCTCTAAGCAAGTTCACTGTAATATTGTAACTAGAAATCAAATTACATATGAGCTTTGGACACAGATTAAGAATCTTTATAACAAACAAAGTCCTACATCTCAAATGTATTTAGTTGAAATAGTTGATGGACCTCCGCATGAAGAGAGAGACTTCTATATTTGTACACTTGAATGAGTTTCAGTCCATCACCAGCCATTTAGCTTTGTAGGAGATTGAGTTCAAGGATACTTTGCATCCTTTATTTCTACTTTTAGTACTCTAATTGAGTCATGGGATACTTTTCGTATGGCTCTCTATACTAAGGATGGTGGGCTGAAATTGCAGAATGTTAAGAGTGCCCTCTTGACAGAAGAGGTGAACAGAATGAATGTGGATGCTTCTCATACATCCCATTCATTGACTATGAGAGGCTAGTAGAATGGAAATGGCCTTGTTAGAGACTCTAATAGGTCTCAGTTTAGGACGCATGGACAGTCTCGCAATAAGTCTTATGGCCATAAGTCCCCATTCTTACTTATCATTATTGTGGGAAAGTAGGTCATATTTAGCCATAGTGCCATAAAATGCGTAAAGACAAGCACAAGAAAAAGGGAAAATGTAAAGTGTAGGACAAGAATGATGATCACAACATTGTGCCTAACAAGTTTAGTGTCAAGATTGAGGAGATTAATGTGGTACATCCTAATGTATTTTAGGATCTTATCTTGGTAGCTTCTTCCTTGGATGCTTTGCAGCTGACTGATTCTTTGTCAAAATATACTCAATGTTGATTAATAGATTGAGGGGCTTCCTTTCATGTGACCTCTCATAAAGAGTGGTTTCAATCCTATCGCAGTATGATTGGATTTGTTTGTTTGGATAATGACCTAGGATTGGAAGTCATTGGTATTGGTGATGTCCAACTGTGTTTTAGTTCAAGCAACATATTCACTCTTCATGATTTAAGTCATATACCCACTCTCACAAAGAGCCTTATCTCTATTGGTGTTGGGAGTAAAGGTGCCTCTGCCTAGCCACCAATGTATTACTACACTGGCAGTGGGTGCCTATCATTGTTGCTTCATTCTTTATTCTTTTAGTGACATTTGAATAAAGGAAAGGCTGATCACACATTATGACTATTGGAGTTTCCACATTGTCTGTGTGTCTCTCTCTCTTGCTCTTGCTCCTTCCACCATAGCTCTTGCTCTCGCTTGTGCTTCCACTTCAGGGCTCGCCTCCCTTCAATTGGTATCAAAGCCTTCTTCTTCACAAGCTCGGGCTTGGTCTTGCACACTCTTAGCTTCTATTCGAATACCTACAATAGTCATCTCTTTGCTAGTAGCCATAGTCACTCCATTCAAGCTTCCTATCGGTTGCATTCTTCTTGGGCACTCTTGAAAGCCTTCTCAAGCAAGTTGGAGCAGCCCCCCATATCCCTCACCATGCTAGTGTACCATCACGTTGTGTGGAACAGGCCCTTTTTTTAGCAGTAGCTCACGTTTTTCATCTCCTACAGCATATCTTCTTCATTGGGCAGCTATACAAGTACTTATACACTTGGTTTTTATAGTTGGCATTGATCCTTCCACTCTTGGCATTCGATTTGAGTGCTAGGATTCAATTTTGGACTATTATAATAGCCCTTAAACTGACATAAAATAGGGTAGCACTTATCTTTGATGTCTACACTCATTGCCATCAGTTAGATGATGTTCGATTATGCCCGATTGATGCTTATATATTCAAGGATGCTATGTCATTGCTTAGAGTTGAATTTTGAATGATTTAACCACTTTATTTACTCTATTTTGGTTAAGTTTTGCTGGTTAGAAATACAAGGTAGTGCTCTATTTGATGCTTCTATGGTCAACTTTGTTGGTCTTATGATGCCTGGTTATGCTGGGGTGATGTCTACATGTATGTGAATGCTATGCCCATGTTATGGGTTGGATTTGAAGCTGATTTTGGTACTGAAGTAGCTTGGTTTGACAATGTATTCATTGTTGTATACAACAAGGTTGAACTTATTTTAACATGGATTTTATATGCCTATTTCTCCTAGCCATGATTCGAGTGTTCTATATGCACTACTGATGTGTATCATTGATACTAGTACATTGGTATATCATGTGCCCATGATTTGAGGTGGTTATAAGATTGATTTAAGGACTAATTTACTCAATTTTGATAGTGAATTTACTATTGTAATAACCAAGGCTGAAGCCTATTTGGTCAGTGTATGCTCGACCAGTCTCACACGTGCTTTCCGGGTGACTCATATGACTACATGGATGTATACGTAGATTGGCACATGTCTTGTATTGCTTCAGAATGCCTTTTGAGCTTCAATCAAGCTCCTTCTTGGTTGGCATTTGATTGGCATTGGTCTACAGTGGCATGCTTTGTGGTAGTGATTATGCCTATGGTCTATGCTTGACCCTTCGATACATGCTTTGATGCATATGTTAGAAATGCATGCTACTTGCATTGCCTGTGTTTGATTTCCACTTGGAGATTTATTTGGGCATTCATTTGCATACTTTGGAGCTCTTGCATGCTTATTTGGGTTGTCAGAGATTTGTCATTGATTGTTATATGATGTGCTGGATGTTATAGGTGACGTTTGACCAATCCCTTGCTTTGGATGCTCCATTGATATATGGTATTGGCTCCATGATGCCTTATGTAATCACATGCTATCTTTGAGCTTGGTTGCTCGATTGACATCAATGTTTCTGCCAGTGGGAGCTTCATGTTATCTTTGGATGTTGTAGAGCTTGTGGTTTATGCAGTTGAGCTTCTTGACTAGATGAGACTGGGATCTCTTATATGTCTATGCTCTTGATAGATACTTGTCTGCATTGGATTCTTTTGGGTTGATTTGATTTGTCTTCTCTTTGAGCATACACCGATCTTTGTCAAGTCCTATCAATTAGGCATACACCTAGCTAGATGGCTTACTCTTTGAGTTCTTTATTCCAGGGCTTGTATCCTCCTACTACTAACATCAATTGCTCTAACACATTTGGGTGTTTGGCTCATAGTTCTTGGCTACTATAGTGTTTGTTACATGTCCACTTCATGCAAGATATGACCTGGCAGATACTTGACTTTGTACCGCTGTTAGCTCATTGTTTGCTCTCTTTTCTCACTAGTATGATTTGTTACAACAAGCTACTTTATGTAGATTGTGATGTATTTATCGAGCTTAATCATGTCATTTTGATGTACTTTTGGTATTATTTTCTGGACAATTGGTCGTTTTAGTAGTTTCTCTTATTTCTAGCTTGTTTTGGCAATGGTTTTGGTCAGTTTATTGCTACTCATAACAAGTTGTTTTCTACACAGTTTGCCTCTATTTGACTCATTATGGTTGGTTATCTCAAAGATACCGCTTTGATTAACATTTCCAAGTTGGATGGTACCAACTATGGCTATTGGCAATCTCAAATATGGTAGGTTTTGGTGCAAAAATTGTAGATTAAGCCACTAAGAAACAAAGGTATTAAACACGAGAGCATGGATGTTGATGACTGGGCTGATTTAGATAAAATATGCAAGTCCACTATCATTTTATCACTCTTTGAAGAGGTCCACAATAATGTTGTTAAAGATGAAGATCACTATGCATGGAATCTATGGGGAAAGATTCAAGAACTTTATGCAAAATAGAGCCCTACTTCGCAAATGTATTTTGTTAAAACAGTTGATGGATCTCTATATGAAGGAGGGGACCCCATTGTCTATTCACTTTAGCCAATTTCATTCTATCATGAAGAATCTACTTCAACAAAGTATTGAGTATCAGGATAATATGCATCCTTCGTTTCTACTTGGCACTTTACCTAAGTCTCGGGATGTATTTCGCATTGCAATCTGTACCAACAAACTTGATGGGTTAAAATTGAAAGATGTAGAGTGCTCTTTTGATTGAAGAAATTAACAAGAAAAACAATTATGCTTTTCGCAGTTCACATGCTTTATTCGTTAGACTTGGAAAAAGTGACAAGAAAGAAAATGATCATCGTGGGAAGAACTCTCAAAAGTCCCGGTCTAAGTCATGTGGACATAGCAAGTCCTGTGGGTGGACGTGATCTTACATGCCATTATTGTGGGAAAGCAAGACACATGCGGCCGTAGTGCTATAAGATCCGTAATGACAAGCGCAAAGAAAAGGAAAAAGATAGGATCCATATGATTGCAAGTAAACAACTCTATTAGAGTTCTTTTTTGAGCATTTTCATTTTGGATCACCTCAAAAATGTTGTGCAAGTCACAAAAAGAAACTGTATTTTCACTAAGTGCATGCAGTTGCAAGCATTGAATATTTGACTTCTCATCACGAAGTTGGTATTCAAATATTTTCCAACATGATTGGAGGTAGCAATATATCGTGCATCCAAGTAGCTCTCAATTTAATCTATATCTTGCCTGCCTATTTCATCTAATGTAGAACCATGTGTAGTTCTTAATCTAATAGTTGCATGATCATGGCCCTTATAAATATACTTGTACAAATATTTAACTCTTACAATTGTGGAGCATGCCTCTACATTTATATTTGCATTGTATTTTAAACTCAAGTAAGGAATGTATGGTACAACCCATCGATTATCTAGGATATTACTCTTCACATTAAGTTTATTTCCATCATCTCATCGTTTATACATAGGATAACCAATATTATCAATTGTAGTTGAATAGACATATTTCTTTGGATATGCTTTTGTACATTGACCATCCCTCATGCATGGACTTTTTCCATTAAATACCCCACATGGACCATGTATGTTGCATTTAGTGATAGTTTGATATAAAGATGAAAATTTGTCTTTGTTTGGAAGCTCAACACATTCTAATCTATCATAGTACTTTGGTTTTGTGGGCTTAAAGTGTGGCTCTAATATCAATAGTGTGTGTGAATGAGGTAATCCCCTCTTTTGGAACTCTATCACAAAAGCATATCTAGCAATCTTGCCAAAGAGTTGCTTTTTCATTATTAATTACATCATATCTTTATGTTTATCATGGAAAACCCAAGTAGTAAGATCCGAGCAATCGTATGCAATTTTGTAAAAGGAAGGAGTCTAAGAGGGAGAGAATGAGGGGAAGAAGAGGAGAGAGAAATGCTAGGAGAAGAGAGAGAAATATAGGAAGAAGAGAGAGAATGCCAAGAAGAGGAGAGAGAAGGGAGAGGAAGTCATGAAAGCTAAAGCAAAAGAAGATGAAGATGAAAGGGTAATTGTATTAACTTATGGTGTAAAAATGAAACCCCATACACCTTATATACTTGGCTGTGTAGCCAATATTTTTCCCTTTTACATTTTATCTCGACTCCAAAGGTGTTTGCCCTCAAAAACAAAAAGATGACTTATTGGTGTGGCTCACATGGGGGTTGTAAAGTACTACTCTATTCAACATTTCAAAGGATAATATATGTGTGGGGAAGTATGATCTCATGTGGAATTGGAGTGTACATATGTATAAAGGATGTATATAACATGTGCAAGCTGAGTGTATGAGTTTGGCCACCAATTCTTAACAATTAGGGGCTAACAAACTAGCAACAACATGCTATCCAAAACATGCATGTTGGAGAAAACCAGCCATAACTTTCTATGGGTAGCTCTGATTGAGGCATGTGACATGTCAAATTGAAGTCATGAAGCATACTTTTAGCCCATATAAGTGATACTTGACTATCATTAATGTATCGTAACAAAATTTCTAAAATAATGTGCTATCTACAAGCAATTTGCAATCCAAACTAGGGTAAAGTTAGCTAATCCTTAGTCAAAATTGCATCCTTGAAGTAGGGGGATGCACTGGTGAAATGCTGATTGAGGTAGGGCTTTTCCAAACATTCCTTTCCCCAGGATCAAATGGATGACCTACATGGTAGGCATTAGGGGCATAGAGATCATCCAGACAAATGTGGGTGTCTACATTGCCACCAGGGTCAAAAGGATAATTGTGATCCAATACACCCATTGTATCATAGAAGTGATCCATGGTGCCATTCTCAAGCACTAATTGTGGTGCAAGAACCTTAATGACCAACATGGTAGCATGCACTGGCTCTTCCATAAACTCATCAGGAACCACTATGCCATGTAGGATTGGAGTAGATGAGGCTACAATCACCACTACATTTATTGCATCAACCCCTACGTGTTGCATATTCATGACCACTACATTCTTGGCTACTACTGAACATTCAAAGTCGAGAGCCTTGGACTAAAGGGTCTCCTTCTCATGAAGAGTGAGATGCTCTCATCACATGGCATCACCCACGAGGCTCATAAGGCTACTCATTGGTCATAGTAATGATTAAGTGGCTAATGATATTGATCACTCCATTGTTGATAATGATGTTGCTTACAGTGTACATTCTCATGATGCTGCCCATGTAAATAAGGCTCCTGGATGGTTGTCCATGCTCCATGCTCATGACCATAATGCATCTCATAAGAACATGCATAGTTATTAGCTGCAGGCTGCTCATAATATGCAAAATCATCATATGCATGTTGACCATAAGTCAGTTGGTAGCATTAATAGCCACTTCTGGCTAATTGAATCATTGCATTGGAATCAAGCTTAATTGGCATCAACAAGATGCTCTACGTGAGAAAAAGACTTGAGTCTAGATACAAGAGTTGCTACAAGGCATCCAATGGCTAGAGAATCTAGGCTTTAAATGACCAAAGGTGGATTGCACCTGTCCCAATCGTGTCTACAACTTATCTAGATCAAAAACCTCTACTAGAGGACAAGTTTAAAGCCTTTTGGAAAAAAAAATGTCATTCACTAAAGAAGCTCAAGGAAAGAGTGTTGGCTACAGGTAGGGGTACATACATAGCTTTACTATCTGGCCAAACCACACAGCTTACTATTTGAACCAAGGGCTAATGATCATAGGGCACAAGAGTTAAGTCTACATCATATGACTTCTGTGACTGCACAACTTCTTTCCAATCTATTTCATCGCAACCCAATTGCAGCATATGTCATGTCAAAAATCTATCAATCAATTAGACCAAATGAAACTTCTACACGTAGTCTTCTAATCTTGCTTGTTAATGTGAAATTCGAGGCTGCAGCTCTCCCAACAATGCTCTTGCTTTCCAAGTTCCATATCTTCACAAAATGGGTTTAATATGTTGCCAAACAACACATTCACCAGAATGGACATCCATGGAGTGTGCATTATCCTTAGATCACCTTATTCTCAGAGTTTTATTCACATTTGATACATAAGGGGGTTGCAAGATAGTTGTTTGCATATATGGAAGGGATGCACAAGGTCCATGAAGCTACAAGTGCAAATCTGCCTCTACTCTAAGCTTGGCACAAAGTTTGTTGTACAATACTAATGGTATCAAATCATGATTTACTAAGAACCTGCAAGAAACTCTTTGAGCTTTCTCAAGCAAGTTGGAGCAGCCCCCCATAGCACTCACCCTGTTGGTGTAGCATCACATTAGAGAGAGAGAGAGAGAGAGAGAGAGAGAGAGAGAGAGAGAGAGAGAGAGAGAGAGAGAGAGAGAGAGAGAGAGGCTAATTGCAACAAAGCTTCGTCATGTCAATAGTAGAGAGACTTCTACACGGATCGTTGTGTGTCTTGAGGAATTCCCAAGTCATATTCTTATGCAAGGATTCTATCTCAGACTGCATAGCCCTCTCCCAGGAGTGATTGTCACCCTTGCGCATAGCCTTATCATAGGTGAGAGGCTCTCCTACATTTGCAACTAAGACATAGGGCATGGAGGGCTCAAATCTCTTGGGTGGGCGTCTATCTCTTGTAGAATGCCATAGTGTAGGTTGGTAAATAGTATGAAGGCAGCTACACATCCAGATCCATGCAAAATACTTGTATGGAGAACTCTATAGGGATGCTATTGGTCCCTACGATAATGATATTGGTCTTTGAAAATATGCAACCTTAGTGTCTAGAGCTCCAACTAGGAAAATGGCTATGGTAGCCATCACAATATCTCAGAGCTAAGGCTAGCTTAGCTACCACAGCTCAATGATTGCTTGGGGAGCACTAACCAACTATAGAAAGTATCCTAGAGATGAGCAAAATATAACTAGCTAATTGAATGATTCTGTCCATCGGCTATTGTATCAATAGATACCTTTACATTGCAACCTTAGTAATCCCAAGCTTAAGGTGGGAGATGCGTTATAAGCCATCCTCTGATCATGAGCTCATAGACATTAGCTGGGAGTGAATCAATGGTGTGTGCAATGAAACCAAGATGGGTTCGATTGTTGATCAAAAGCATATGAAATTAAATAGAGAGGATGTTAATAGAGACTAGTCTTCTTCATTAGCGGCCCAACAACCCTCAAGAATGAGTATGTGCATGTGAACAGAAAGTAGATCCCTCAAATTGTGGTGGGGGTTGGTTATACTTCAAAGATAAAGTAGATAGCTTCCACTCAACCTTAAAGGGTAGCTACCATGTCTAATTCTTGTTGGGTTTTAGAGGAAATGGATGTAACAATTGGAGAATAAGTTGATTACAATATCCATTTTGAAAACTACAGCAGCTCTGAGATAGTCCTAGAGTATTTGACTAATGGGATGCTCTTGCGGGAAGCAATGATGGACCCCTTTCTCCACTACATCTTCATCATGATCTAGCAGGCCTTCTCTGCCTTTCACGAGCCTACGCATACCACTTCTTGGCCTTCTCGTTGACATTCATGCTCTTTCCTTTAGCTTTACATATAGAGGGTTAGAGGAAACAAGGCAAGTGATTGGTGCTAGAGGAAACAAGGCAAGGCCATTAGAAAAGGCCAAGCATGCCTCCTATGGGTGTGTATAGAGTCCATGCATGGACATAGAAACAATGAGAGATTTCTTGTTGTAGCTTCCATGGAAGCTCTCAAGAATGAAGGAGGAGAACCTTTTTCTTTTTCTTTTTTGAAAAAGTAACTATAGTTAAAACTCTCTCCAAGTCCTATACCCCTAAAACTTTACCTCAAAGTTGAAAACGAGCTACTAAATTTGACGTGAGTACATCCCAATTTGGCCATTGCTCTTGTGAGATCTCCAAAAAAGGCTACTAGCATCCTGTGGTACCCCATCTTGCTCTTACAGCTCTTGTCCTCGTTGTACCTATCTAAACTAGGGTTTTTTTTGTAAAATGTAAATGGATATGAGGAAAGAGAAAGAAGAGAAGATCAAAGACTGAGGCTCTGATACCAACTGTAATGAAGGAGACTGAGAGGAGAGAGAATGAGGAGAAGAGAGAATGAGGGGAAGAAGAGGAGAGAGAAATACTAAGAGAAGAGAGAGAAATACAAGAAGCATGAGAATGCCAAGAAGAGGAGAGTCTAAGGGAGAGGAAGCCATGAAAGCTGAAGAAGAAGATTATGAAGATGAAAGGGTAACTGTATTACTTGATGGTGCAAAAATGAAACCCCATACATCTTATATACTTGGTCATGTACCCGATATTTTTCCCTTTTACAAGTTTGACCAAGTAACAAAGCATCTATGATTTCTGTCCACTTAGGATTACATGACATGATTACAAATAGATCTGGTTTTTCCTTGCTCCATACAAGGGCCATAACATCTTGATATAGTTGGTGCATGAAGCTTGGTCCATCTGTAAAGGAAGATGATAATACTATTATTTTTCCTACGATAGTCCCACTAACATGATTTTCTCATGTATCCATTGCCTTGACCATATCTATCAATCCTCTATATAATTCAGTTTGCAAACTTGCTTGATTATGACGACACCAGGCTAATTCGCATTGCTCAATGCTACAATAAGCATCAACAATGTATTTTTGTAGCAAACGGCCACCATGCAAGAGACATGTGTTAGTATCATCACGAACTTGAAGTCGAAAAGCATAAAACTATAACTAAGTAACACAATCCTTGTTTTGAAGCTAATTGGGATTTATATCTAACATGCCATCCATCCTCTCCATTTGGAAAGAGAGAAGAACATATAGCATAGGCATACATGCTTGATGTAAGTTAGATATGGTAACACAATGTCCTTGGCGAGTGTAAACATGAATATTACGATGATTGATTGTATAATTACCTTGCCCATATATGATTGTAGCAACCTCACTTGTAGTTGGAACAAAATATTGTCTAGAGTGGCCCAACTCTCAAAAATAGCCATTCTTAAATCCATAGATGGATTGGCTTGCAAACATGCAACCACTTATCCAAATGCTCTTGCATAAACATTCAATATCATCAATATAAAACTGTGCAAAATTTGGCCTTTCATTTTCAATCACATTCAGTAAGAGAGAACCGGTGCGATGACATATTGATTCATGAACTTGAAAAGTATAACCACTTCCATACTAAGGTAAAATCTCATCTATTCTTGCACCCATTGAAACTAATGTTAAAGCACTATTGTAAGCACGTATGTTTTTTCTGAAATCTCTATTGTGTGGATTTAATCCACCTAATAAATCACATAAAGGTTGTGGTGGTAGCTATAAAGATGGTAAAAGTACCTTTCCACATCTACAAGAATGTTTTCCTATCAAAACAAAGTGTACACTCTTTGTTTTTTAGTGCCACATCTTAGCCATGCAAAGCTCACAAACCTCACATAGTATTCCAATATTATGTATGGTTGGTTTTTGATATAGAAGATGGTTGCTCATGGATGGAATTCCAAGCTTGGCAATTCATGAAGAATATTACAAAATCCACCATTTTCAAGAAGAAACACAACATAGTTATTTCTACATTGCTCATCCATCACATCAACATCAATATTACTTGTATTTACATAAGTCCTTTGACCAGTGTCAAGTGCATTGTATTCATCGACAAGAGCTGGATGCACTTCTAAAGCTAGCATTTCATGGACAATAGAAGAAAATCCTCCATTTTGAAAAACAACTAAAAGATTAGCTTCACACAGTACATCTACCCTTTGAACATCCAAAGCATTCACATTCACAGTGTCTTCTTGATTGATATCATGTCCATTATCTCCATTGATAGTTGACAATGCATGATAATTTGCATTTTACTAAGAAGTTTCATTCATGGTCCCAATCGCAACTTGTAAGTTGAAATTTATTGTGCAACCACCATGCTTTGATCATAAACCAAGCCCATGCTTGTACCCAAAGGTAATAAAGACATAGAATGACCTTGTATATTGAGGATGGCATTGTATTTATGTCTATCTCTTGCAAGTATAGATACATGCATATTCTATATGCAAGAATTAGCTACATGTAGCTAGCACAATTGTGTTCTTAATCTTGCATTGTGTCTGTGTCTACATCTAGTAAGATTGAGAATGTGTCTATGCACATTTAAGGCACAATCCATATGTAAAGCATGTACTTGGAGCACCATTGTTGTGGAGGAAAACCTAAGAGAATATATGGTACAAACCAAATCAGGATGATAATTTATCACCTTATCCTAATAAAAGAAAAAAAAAAGCAAACAAAAAAACATGTGTATGAATGGGAGCCATATTATGACTTATCAAGGTATGAAACTACAAACAAAAAACATGATTGGAATATCAAGAGTTTGTATGAACAAAAGCTAAGAAAATACATTAAGCAAAACATAACATATTGAGAGCATTATACATCAAATCTAAGAGAAAACATGAAGAGAATACATATTATAATATTTTTGCAATATGAGGTGTATTAATCTCACTACTGTATCAAGCTATGCTAAAGACAAAATTAGTTGAACATATTAACAAATTTCAAAATTCAATTAGAGTTTTAAATCCTTCTGCATGATTGTTCATGAAAATGAAGAGGAAGATTAAAAATGACTGCTAAATTATGGCCTTGAGGATGAAGCCATGTTATGATTCATCTGGGTTAACATGACTGAAAATCTATTGAGATAAACCTTTAATAATGCAACTTATGTATCAAGGGAAACACTCTCTAATCCAAGCAAGTTGACATATGTGTGAGCAAGCAACTCACATATTCCATCCTTGATACAGATAATCCTTATGGCTAGTGGAAATAGCTTCTCCTCATGATCTCCAAAAGTTTCTCTTGGCTAGTTTTTAAATGTGCTTACACATTTCTCCTATGTGCCCCATTATTTCTTCCATCCCACTATATAAACATGCTACATCAGCTAACTTGCCATAATCTTTCTCTTGCAATATTTTTCCAACTTGCCACAAATGATCATCAAAGTATTTAAAAAAATAGATTAAAGCACTTTGATTTTTGGACAATTTATTTAATCCATTTTTTATGACACTCAAGCAATGTAAGATCCTTAAGGATCCAACATTATTGTGATGTCCTCTAACATGTTTGACAACATGACTACTTGATTTATTCCTTGCCATATCCTTCATTTTATGCACATTAATCCAAGCATTAGTAGTGCGAAGTACAATATCTGGGTTAAAGCCATGGTCTCTCACATCAGATGACTCATTGTGCTCCGTAGTGCGTAAAATATATGTTAGAAATAGTAAAATACATATCAACTTAACACAATTCAAAAAATGATAGACAATTTATCACATGTCTATTCAAATCATCCTTATCTCACTATAAGATACATACCTCATATTGACGTTCAAAGCGACATAAATATTCATCAAAAGCCCTCGCCATTACTAAAAGCATCGGTATAAGTGTCTCTACAAATTCATTGCAGAAGACATTACTATTTGTGCTACTCATACCGATGCATGCAATAAATTAGCGATGCAAATAACAATGATTACACAGGGAAAACAAATTGTGGCAAGGAAGCAACCTGCCTTGCCACCCATAGCACGTGCTGTATAATATTCTGCAAAGCAATTACACATTGGATATGCAATCGTTGTCAAGATAGGTGTAAAAACTACTTAAAAATCACAAGATTGATAACTCATAGAATAAGTATGAGACTAGCAATGCCAACTCGTGAAATTACATGGAACCATGGAGAGGAGAGCCAAAACAAATATGAAATCTATATGTAAATATCGCAAAGTGTGATTTTATACAAAGGATAATAAGTGCATCAAAGGAATGCTACACGGGAGAGGCCTGCACATATCACAAGACCAAAAAAGAAGATGATTTGCATTCCATGAATCCAAGCGCATGCTATAGATCCTCGCCATTTGAAAGCTCATCTTCCCGATACAAAGGAGCGTGAACGGACTCTACAAAATGAACAAAAAGACATTAGTCCACTATATACAATGCATCATAAAAAAACCGGTGACTACCAACAAGAAAGAGGATTGACTTACTGGGTCACCATGTGCATACAATCTATCAATAAGTGTAGTGAGACTATGTCTCTCCACATATCGAGTCTCCAAACCTATGGGATCACAGTTTGTGATGGAGTTTGTGATGTAGTGCTGCAAAGAAAATAGAATAGCATTGTTAGAAACACGATTGTTAGTATAAGTGATATTTCAAATAAGAAAGTGAGAATAACCAAAATAAAACTTACAAAATCCTCCAAATAAGTCCTGTGGCTATCGCTCCCCAGATGATGCATGACCCTTGCCTCTAATCATGCCCTTGCTGCTTCTTGTTGCTTCTACCATCGTCCTGGAGAATTTGTAGCCTCCTCCCTAAGTCTCTACAAATCCTTTGCGTCTAGCCACTCGGGCTCTGAGGCACCATTCTTATTGCCTTGCATGCGTCTAATTGTTTGTGTGACATGTATGCAAGCATACACTCCATCATCCACCTAGTGGAAAACCTCTTTGCAGGTACCGGAAACTCCTCATGCAAAGATACCACTAAATAGTCCTTGCTCCCCTCGGGTATATTCTTCCTATGGTCTAGAACGTTGTGCCTAAATACTTTTTGACACAAATCCCTCGTGCAAGACATCACCCTCCTTCGCTCATCATTCATGATTACAACGCATATCCTGTCATCTATGAGGTAGCCGTATCCTACTAAGCTATGTCTAAGGTGTGTTTTCTCCCACCTGCGACCACGCTCCTGGGTATAACTAAGAGAGCCGTGTATGCCTGGCATGCTTGTAGGGGTAGTATCTCTCGGAGTAGCATCCATAGGGGTGCCACTTGTGGACGATTGAGCAAAACCCAAAGTCACGAGTGTAAATGTCCCTACAGGCATGACAAATCCTAGAGGTGACAAATATCCCCACCAAATCGACGAGACAAAAACACTGCATTGGTGCCTCCACATCACCCACTTGAGCCACCCTCTCTCTGGAACTAGGAACTAGTGTGAGAGCAAGGAGTAGCAATCCTTCTGGAATCAACCGCAAGCTCATAGCATCCACATCTCTGTGCACCCTTGAGAACTGTTTCCTCCATCTGGGGCTAGTCTAAAGCATCGACCTCGTCTATTGGAAATCAAAGTTGATGAGTGTGCCGAAGTAAACCTCACACAATGGCATGATGATGCCTTGACAACTCCTGGTTTGCCATATCTTTAAATCAAGCCATTTGATTTGGAGACATATATGTGAATATCTCTTACAACTCCTCATCAGTCATCCCTCAACTCATCCTACTCCATGGGTATTGTCAAAGGTAACCTGCATAGATAGAAAATGATATTTAGATAAAGCACGATAATATAACTCTAAAAAAATGATGCTAATCATAACGCATATACTAAAGTACCCTTAAAAGCGAATCAGCAACAAATTAAGCAAGAGGATGAAAATATGACCTGGCCTATGGCCCCATGTCAATTTCCTGGAACAACTCGGCATACACATTGGAAGGTCTATAGATAGGTCACCATAGAAAGAGGAGTCCACTTCATTCTCAAATAATAATTGGCCTCTTGTCTTTTCGTCCATGTTACTCGTGCATGTCTCCTCTGCATGCTCCAAGCCCTTTTTGCCCTCCACCCTTTGCAATATCAACCCCTCCACATGTATACTCTCCTTGTCTATGTTGGGAATATTGCTTTCATCATACATTCATGTACTCTGAGGAGTTGACAACACAACATACCACCATCAAGGTTGTTGAGGATTTGAATGGAAGATTACCTGTTCAATATCACATATGAGAGTGAATTAATATTTGTGATTGTTTCGTGTTGTGGAAATTTTTTAAAAATAGGTCATGCACTTGTTCACAATGACTTGACAAAACAAATGTGTTACGCAGATTCGTCCATCTTTTCCTGGAATCTATTTCCATAAATCCAGATGGACCTTGCCAAATAGCTGTCCCATCTTCTTCCAACACCACTTTAAACCACTATACGCCAAATATGGAAATGTTGCCTTTGCCATTCATAATAATTAGACCTTCACCTTTGGCCCTTTGTATAATAATTAAAGCTTTTCTTTTCTTTATTTTCAAAATGTTATTTTATTTGACATATGAATATTTGTGTGTCTTTTTAGGTTCGGACGGAGGTTTGGCAGTTTGGTTGGGGGCCGCCAATCCAAACCCTTTGATAATATACATAAAAGAATTTGAGATTTATATTCCAGCTTGGCAGTTGCCCTTTGGAGTTATCAAAATTCAAGTTCTTGCTAGGAAACGTCACATTTGCCCTTTACAATAATTAGACCTTCATCCCTGGCTCTTTGTATAATAATTAAAGCTTTTCGTTTCTTTATTTTCAAGTATTATTTTATTTGACATATGAATATTTGTGAGTGTCTTTTTAGGTTCGGGCGAAGGTTAGGCCGTTTGGTTGGGGACCACCAAACCAAACCCTTTAATAATATACTGAAAAGAATTGGAGATTTATATTCCAACTTGGTGGTGGCCCTTTGGAATTATCAAAATTCAAGATCTTGCTAAGAGACGTCACCCTTGGCCCTTTGTACAATAATTAAATATTCATGATAAAGAAAAGACATTTATTCTCTTTATTTCCAAACGGTATATTATTTGACATATGAATATTTGTGAGCGTATTTTCAGGTTCGGGCGGAGGTTGCGGTTTGCTTGCGACCACCAAACCAAACCCTTATTCGGTGACCCTGCCCGTGTCTTGTACATATAAGATCTCCCCCCCTTTTTCTCTCTTTCTCTCTCTCTCTCTCGCACACATGAACGTTGAACATCGAATCGGCTACTGAACTGAACCGAAGCTCTAGTCTTGCCTTGCGGGCATCGGGGAGATCAAATCAGACACCGGAGGGGCTGTGTTGAACGCAATTCTGGGCAAGATAGGCAAGAAAATGGAGGGCTTCTCAGGCCCTCCAGCCCCTGCCAGCTTGGGCCCTGGCTTCTCCATCAGCTCGCAGTCCCCCACGCCTTCCCCGTCTCCCTCCCACTCCCACTCCGCCTCCGCATCCCTCACCGGCTCTGGCCAGAAGCGCAAGCGCGGCGATGACCACGCATCCTCCCTAGGGTTTGCAGGAAACCACTCGGCCCCAGGAGCTCACCACCCGCACACCTTCTCCAACCTCCACCCCTCTGCCGCGCACTCCTCCCTCCCCTCGTCCGTCTCCCATGAGAGCCGCGACGGGCCTGCCACCTCCTTGGAGGAAGACGAGGAGAATGCCACCGGCGGCGATGAGAGCGGTGGAGGGCCAAACCATTCACAGCTCGACAGCATCAGTGCTGGCGACCCCGACGGCCGTGAGGAGTACGAGGAGGAGGAGGAGGATGACGATGGTGGCAATGAGGATGACGGTGAACAGGACGATGAGGATGCTGAGGAGGATGGCGATGATGATGAAGAGGATGCAATGCGGACATTTACTGCAGCCCGCTTGGATGCCAATAGTGCTCGGCCGGTTGTTGTGAAGACGGAAGGCCTTCAAACTATGTCCAATGTGAAAGTAGAGGCAACGGGTGATGCAACAAAGGATTCCGCCCCTGCACAGTTAGCTTCTAATGCTCTGCAATCGGGTGCTGGTGCAGTGAAGGATGAACCTAACAAACTTGCCACAGCTGATACCATTCAGACCAGTGGTGCTTATTGTTCAAGGGAAGAGAATTTTAAACGAGAGGTACCAGTGATTTTGTAATGGAAAAAGCTGTTATAGAAACACATGCTGCAAAGTATAACTGGGAAATTTGTCAGTTACACCCATGTGTTGGGTGGGCTTTAATGGTTTGTAGTGAATGGCTGGTGATTCTTTTGCATTGATCATGGCCAGCTTGTCATTTTCCGTTGAACCTGGAATCCAAAATCCCCTAATTTTGGACTGTGAACTCAACAATCACATCCAAATTTGAGAATGAGAGCAAACAGATGTAAATATGAGCATTTGAGGTCCAATGTTTTGGTTGTAAAACCGAGTCTGGGAAGAAAATCATCGTGATGAAGGTAAATACTGTAAATGACACACCTCATACCCTCAAGCAATGACACTTTTGTGCTGCTCTGTTTCTCCTTGGGTATCCAAGTGCTTAGAAGGTGCTTTTCACATCCATTTGATAAATCGGCTAACCATGGGATGTAAGAGCTTATACTAGGTGGATAGTAGTCATGTGAGTGAATGGAGCAAATGTCTCAATGTACTGCAGCATGCTTCATGTAGAAAGAAGACCCTCCGTTCTTTCAGGCAGAAATTTGGTTTGGAGTGTCGAGGACCACCTTAGACTGAACAAGCTGAGTGTTGTTGGAGTCTTTGTGTGTGCTCTCATAACCCACAGAGATAGAGCTCATTGAGGGAGGGAGGGATGGATGGATTAATGAGGTGTGGGTGTAGTAGAAGTTGGTGTGGTAGGTTGGACTAAATGAACAGGGGAGAAATGTTGTGTGAGGAGAGGACCACCTTGTCTTGTGAGGATGTTGGAGGAGTGGAGGTTGCAAGTTAGCCCCCTTTGGAGGGTGCTTACTGAAAATGACACCTATTTATAACAAATATGAAAAATATGCAATATGAGAGGGAAGGTGTAGCCGGCTTGTTCACTGGGAAGGGCGGTAGTGTACAATCAAAATACATAAATGCTTTCACCCAATTTACAGTCGTCCACTTTACTTGAACTTAAAGACATAGAATCAAGAAGAAAAACAGGAAGCTAAAATGCTCCCGTTGCAACACAGACACCCTGTTGGCCCCTAAGCTAGGCTCCCCTTGCGGTATTTCTTTATTTTTAAAAAGAGAGAGAGAGTACAATGGGCTGTCTTTCACCTATTCTGGGTAAAATTTGGTAGCATAACAGTACAATTACTGACCCAAAACAAACCGACCAGGAGGGGAAACTCTGCCCAAGTCTGAATCTTCTGGTTGGAGTGCAGAATTGACCAGTTCAGTTTGCTGTAATTACTGTTTCAGACCTGTTCTGAGACCTGTTTACAACACATACTGTTCCCTGTACTGTTCTACCCACTGTAATTACTGGTTCAGACCTGTTCTGACAACTGTTCTCAGCTCATATTGTTCCCTATACTGTCCTGCATCATCTGGGCCCAGTGCCCCTTGCTTCTGACATCAATTGGGCTCTGAAATGACCTTTGAACAGTCCAGAATCAGTACTGATTTAGTGTTGTTACGGACACTTGCTTGGTGAGGTTACCACCCTCATCTGTTCCTGCTTGTGGGCAGCAAACAACTGCTCCTGTTCCTGAAGAAAGGAGGCTCTTGTCTCATGCAAAATCAACATATTCCACACAGCTGTACCTGAATCAAAAGAAAGACCCTTGATTCTGCAGCATAACCATACTGTCAGGGAGAGAAAGAGAGAGAGTAGGAAGTAAGCTCAGCCCTCTGTGCATCATAGACAAGGTAGACCAGCTCTCGAGCTCTCCATCTGCAGCAATCCATCTCCCTTTCACAAAAATGAGCCCCCCATGCATTGAAACTCGTTTTTGTGCTGCCCTCTCTCTCTCTTTTGGGAATTTATGTCCAAATTGTGACACATGGCATACATGTAACAATTTTCCTGTTTAAACCTTTCGGTCTAAAATTCTCTCTTCTCGATTCAAAATTTGACCTCGGCACAAACCAGAGGATTAATCCTAGTACAAAAACGAAGATAATGACGCGAACAGATTTTGGGGTCCAAAAATAGTAACTCCCAAAATTTTAGGAGTCCATTGCATCCCCACTAGTCTTCTGACCATCTTTGCAGACTATGGCTACATCCAAATTTGTAATGTAGCTCAACTGAAAGTGAATTTCCATTGATGACCCCACATGGACTAATCTCTCGAAGATTTGTCCATCTTCACTTTGAACTAGTCTCTTCCAGGCTAGTTTTTCAACACACTTGTCCATATACACTTTCACAAGTCTCTTCCAGGCTTGTCAATCTACAGTGCCATCAGTCTCTTCCAGACTTGTACTGGACCTTAACTGTCCAGTCTTGACTCACTGAACATTCTTGTCCGTTTCACATACTGGCCATGCAACTCGGGCGTTTAGATTTTAAGAGGGATCCTTCCAAAAAGAAAAACCAAATAAAATATGTAATAAAGAAATCAACAAAAAGGTAATAGTTGTCACAGTCTTGTGACAGAAGGCAATATAGTTATATGGATGGATTGATGTTCATTGAGGTGGGAGTAGGATTGGGGTGTTGAGCTGTACTACAATGGCAATAAGCATTGTCAATAATGATTGCTAAACTTGTCTCATGCAACCTAGGTCGAGCCACCTTGACCACTATTTACTTTTTTTGCTCAACAACTTTGTTTTTTTCACAACCATATGAAACAAAGAACTAATGTCTGTTGCCTCTCTCCTTGCGTAATGATCAGAAATGGTGCTTGATGAGTTGGTTGCGCTAGATCTACCGAACCTATTTGTCCATATTGGTCTCAAGACAAGGATACCTCTTAATGCCCTATGATGAGACACTTCTTAAGAGAGGATCCTTGTCCTCTTCATTGATTGTTGGTGCAATCATTAGGAAGCTTGAGCATAGTACTAGACATAGTCATGCTGACTTCTTAGAGTTGATATTGGTTATATACAATTGCTGATAGTGTATGGATAATCATTCGTTTGCTCATGCTTTTCAGATATATTTGTAGTCTATTTTGTGTTTTGTGATGTTATGTGTGCCCACTAGCACTTGGCCCATGTGAACATGCCTAGATAGGTGGAGTGCCAAAGGCATTATTGCTCATCCTTCTAGATAGACTAGCCCCATTGTTCTCAAGGGAAGGGTATCTCTTAATGCACCATGATGAGGCACTTGTCCTTTTCCTCTTCATTGATTGTTGGCACAATCATTAGGAAGCTTGAACATAGTGCTAGACATAGTCATGGTGACTTCTTAGAGTTGACATTGGTTATATACATTTGCTGATAGTATATGTATAATCATTCATTTGCTCATGCTTTTCAAACATATTTGTAGGCTATTTTGTGCTTTGTGATGTTATGTGCGCCCATTGGCACTTGGCCCATGTGAACATGTCTAGATAGGTGGAGTGCTAAAGGCCTTACTGCTCATCCTTCTAGGTAGACTAGCCCCATTGTTCATTCTGCTGGCAAGCTATTTGATTTGTACAAAGAAAAAATACCAGTATGGTCCTTGCTTGTTCTTTACGATGCTCAATACAATAAATATACTATGAAGAGTGAATACCAAACCTCAAACGCCTGTGTCTTTGAAAGAATGTTGGCAAAGAGATGAATTGGAGTGTGTCATACTCTGAATGGATCTCGAAATGCAAGAGGAAGCCTTGAAATAGTGACCAGCTGCAGTAAATGGCGAAGAATAGCTATGCAGGTTTCACTGTCCCAAAACATAGGGCTGAGGATGTGGACAACTGATTTGGCAGTGAGTATAGCAGCTTATGAACAACTGATAGCCCCTGGAGACATTGGGCAGGTAGGGCAGCAGCTGTACACTGAAAATGCAGCAGAGGTAGCGCCAGCTGGTTGATGACATGGCAGTAGTGTGAGTAGCCTGGCGACAAACATAGCTTGTCTTTATGGAAACAGGCTGCAAAGAGGCTGGCAATGACTGAAGAGGCTGGCAATGACTGATCAATAGCAAACATAGGCTGGATGAAGGTTGGATGTAGGTGCTTGGCTGGTGGACAGCAGCATGAACTGAAGTATCTGCATGGGAAGGGGTCTAGAGAGCAGTAGACAAGGCGCCGACAACAAGATGGGCTGAGTGGAAGTGCAGCCTTCTAATTATACATGTGTGGATCCTCCCAAATCGGGGTTTGGTTCATGGAACACAGTTTCCGGGAAAGTTTGGTAATCTAATGAAAAGTTTGATAATAACATGTTGTGGTGCTGTTTTAAAGAGCTAATTGAATGTTTTAAGTTTGGAATGCATTTTTTTGCTAAACATCTCCTTTTAGGCGCAAAACTAGAACCCAGAAGGGATTGCTATGCATAGCTCAGCCTATAGTACCTTGAGACATCCCACTTGAAAGCAGCCAAGCCATTGGATCAAGGGTGTAGGAGGTTGGAGAGACCATTTTGGGCAGTGTGGGAGAGGAGGAGAGTAGGTCAGCTGCTGTACCCAGCCAATTTGGAGCAACTGCACCCAACTGAATCCTCCAAGACAAGGGGCGACTTGATTAGGAGCCCTATTTACTGCAGGTGACAGCTTGGAGATGCTGCCTACAGCTGGGCAACAGCATTTTGAGCAAGCAACATCATTTTGGGTCCTCTGTAGTAGGTGACATCATTTATGGCTGTTATTGATTAGTGCATCTGCTGACTTGATCAGATTTTAGCATTAGACATCAGATTTTTCTCTATCTTCGGCACTCATGCAAATTCTAAGCCATTTTCAGACCATGGTGAAGAGTAGCTGCGTGTTTGTTACTACAAATCCTATTCCATAGTAAAATTTAGGGTTTACTAGTCACCTTGGGTCCCATGCCAAAGAATTAAAGGCCTAGGACTTGAAATCGGTAGCTAGAAATTGGGCATTTTTAGAGATTTTGAGAGGCCAGCCCATTCTAATTGAACTTGGGGTTAGATTTGATTAGGCAAGGGTCAGTTGATGGCCAATCCCTTGTCAAATCAAGGGGTAAATTTGTTTGAAGGTTCGCTCATCATATATGACAGTAACGTGCATTGTATTTCAAAGGAGATTGGAGCCATCTCAATGTGCTCTTTCTATTATAAGTTAAAAAAATACCGCAAGGGGCACCAATTCTGGGGCCAATGGGTAGTGTACTAACTAGGATTAATCGGTAACATTTGTATTTCAGTTTGCGTGAATTTTTGGCTTGCTGTAATTAGTGTATAATAAGATCATTCACCACCCTTTTGGAGAAGGAAGACTGATTTCACATATGAATAAGTACACTTAATATATCTCAACACGTGAAAACAAGCAATCCAACGAGACATTTTTGATGCATTGAAAGACATAAGAGAGCTAACGATCATTTCAAAGGTAAAGTAGAGTCTGGCCTTTATATTTGCAATGGTCGCAGAATTTGAGCCTATCAATGAATCATCAATGCATATATAGTTAACCCCCTCTGAAGTTTATTCTACATATAAGTTTGGGTCATAAAGGGTGAAACGGTAATCATGAGTTTGAAGGAACTCATCCATCTTGTGGAACTTGGATCACAGTGCTTACTTCAGCCTATAAAGGGCTTTTTGTAAGTGAAAGACCTTATCTTTGTAGTCAAGAAGAGAAAATCCAAGAGACTACTCCATTTAAACTCTTCTCTAAATAACAATTTAAGAAGGCACTTTTGACTTCATTTGATAGATTGGTCAGCCATGATGAGTAGCTAGTATGACCAACAAATGAAATGATGTCAATTGTGTAGTTGGAGCAAAAGTTTCTTCATAGTCAATACCTTGCTTCTATTGAAACCCTTGTACCACAAGGCGAGCCTTGTACTTATTGAAGGTCCCATATGCTTTCATTTTGGTCCTAAAAATCCATTTTGTCCCAAACTCCAATGACCTTGTGACTTGGATGATACACCAAAATTAGGTTTCATTTTGGTCAATGCTCTCAAGCTTCTTTTCCATGGCCTCTCGCCATTGGGGATGCTTTAGAGCGTCTTGCCAAGTGTGTAGCTCAGAGTGCGCTATGTAATTTGTCATAAAAACAAATACTAATGTGGTAGTAGGTGTGAGCCTAGAAATCTTTTGGTTCTCTAGGATAGAATCTGGTGGAAGGATCCTTGAGTCTTACATGGATGATGATGGTCTACTGGTATCAATAAGATAATGGGTCCTTGGGAGGGGGCCTAGGAGTTGAAGTCTCCATCGATGGGTTGACTAGGCTCACATGACACAATCTTAAGTAATGTAGGTTGAGGAATTGGCTTGAAAGTCGATGTAGAGGGTTGCATGATATCCCTCTCATCAAATATAACATCTCTCGGAGTAATAGCATGCCTGGTTCTAGGTCAAACAACTGGGTGGTATGCTTTAGCCTTAAAAGAGTAGCCCACAAAAATCAAGAGCTATGCTTAGGGTATGAGCTTTGCTATTTTGTCGTCAAGAGAGTATGTGTATATGCATGACTCCCAAAGTTTCTAAGATGAGAGAGAATAAGTCGAGAGCCAAAGAGTTCATCCTGGAGATTCTATAAGGGACAGTTGTTGTCAAGCACTGGTTGAGGATGTATACTAAAGTGTTAAAATCCGTAGTACATAGGCACTTTGGAAGCTTTGTTTGAACAACATAGAGCTTGTCATGTTGATCATTGCTCATTGTCTCTATATGGACACCCATTTGACTTTGCACAAGATGCACTTGTGTGGAGATCTATGTGAAGGCATTGGTTTATTCTTTAAGAAATAGACCCACATATATATCGAGAAGTCAATGCACTAGTAGAAAGATGCAAAGCAAACCATTAATGATTGTTGTGGATGGTGGCTCACAAAGATCAATGTGACTCAACCTAAGAGGCTCCTCAATTGTATGTGTTGCTTCCGACCATCCATTGGCATAACAACTTGTAAAGAGAGTCATACCCAAGGTGTTGAAAGCCGAAATACCGGAGACACTCGTTGCTCATAGGTGTAAAGAAATACTTGTCTATAGATAGCAAACACAATCATACGACAAAGTACAAATTGATAAAGAACATAGTTGGGGTTAGGCTACCTTATAGACAACGAACATTGAATATGACTAATGAATGTTGAATATATACAATGCTCAATGCAGCAGATACACTATGCAAAGTGAAGATACCCCTGAACTCCAATGTCTCCAGGATTGGGACAAAGAGTATGAGCTATAGAGAGTGTCATCCTTTGTACAAATTCCAAAATGGAGCAGGTAGCCTTGAGGGTCCAAATGCAATCAACAACTGCAAATGTAGATTTGTAGAGTTTGGATAAGGCTCAACTCACAATGGCAACATGGAATAGTGTCAAGGAAATGAATTCTATTGCTGTAGAAAGCAAACATAATTGTTAGAATGCTCTAGAAGGGGTGGTGTCAGCTGTATGCTACAAACGTAGATGGTAGATGGTTAAGTTCAATAAACACAAATAGCTGAAGGGTCACAGGTTGTAGGCAATGGTTGGGAATAGGTGTTTGCAATTTGGAAACTATTGCCAACATCAAACACAATGTCTGGAAGGTTGTAGATTGATTGCCAAGTCTTGATGGAAGGCCATCACCACAAATTGAGATATCCACCATGGAGGGTTTTAGACAACAGTGGAGATGTCGGTGCTAGGTGGTGGAGGACCTGCAATGGCGAGATCGGGGGTTGAGAGAGGGGAAACTTGTCTTTTTATAGAAGTGTGGATTCTTTGAAATTAGGGTTTGGCTTTTGGGACACAAATACTCTCTGGAAATGTGCACCATCTAATGAAGCCTTAGTAATAATTGTGTTTTAGAGTTGTAATAAAGAGCTAATTTATACTCCTCCTCAGGCTTAAAATTGAAACTAGGAATTGAGTGTCGAGATAGCTCAAGCCCATTTTTACCCCAAGGCGTCCTACGAGTGATGATTATCTGAGCAAGGGAGCCTAATTAGTCACCCTAGAGGGGTCGAGGCTTCAGACAAAGGGTGTTCATCGGTGTGCCCACACCTACAAAGGTAGATCGAACCACTTTGAATCCTTTTTTTCCCATTTTTTGAAGTAATGGTTTGCGTCCTATTTAAGTAATTGTGCCCTTGGGAAGAGTGAAAATGGATGGTTAGATCCAACACAATACAAAATAGACAAGCTATCTTGATCATCCTTTGGTGTTGATGAAGAGGAAAAATATGGGGCGTATGTGTAGAAGCTGATAAGAAAGACTGCGACTATGGTGGATTTAGAGGTGACCAATATGTGATTGAAAAGGGATAAATGTACACAATTGCATGTTAATAAGAATAAAATATCAATGTATGGGGTAAAACAAAGAACAGTGCAAGATGTCATGCTCATGTAAAATGCCATGCAATGGTGTCACTTGGATAGTGCCCTTGCAAGGGAATTGTTCACTTGTCCAAGCACCCTTATACAATCATGATTATCATGAGGATATGGATAATGAAACAAAGTACGATAATGATAATGTCTCTAAGGTAATCAAAATCCTATAGACACCAAGAGAAAAAGACCGCCCCTTCTCATGGTTGGATGGTGGAAGGAGACATAAGTACCCTCCCTATCATGAGGATGTGAAATTTGATTGCTTTGCTTAGCATTTGATCAAAAGCTAATCAAATGTATAAATGTGACTTGCATATGTGTGATATGAATAATGATACAAAGTACAATAATGATAATGTCTCTAAGGTAATCAAAATCCTGTAGACACCAAGAGAAAAAGACCGCCCCTTCTCATGGTTGGATGGTGGAAGGAGACGTAAGTACCCTCCCTATCATGAGGATGTGAAATTTGATTGCTTTGCTTAGCATTTGATCAAAAGCTAATCAAATGTACAAATGTGACTTGCATATGTGAGGTGCACATCAATTATTTCATAGCATGGGACCCAAGACCTTGAGTTATTAGTTTGCTGCTAGAGGCAAAAGTTGTAATAAGTGATGCTTGATAGGTACTAGGTGGTACTTGATGTCAAATTTGAACCTAGCCCAATTTATTGGCCATTAATATTGATTGTGATATTGGTGACTAGGCATTAATTAATTAATTAATACCAATCTAAGTGTCAATAACTGCTCAAGGATATTTTGGAGGCAAATTGACCTAGCCAATTTAATTATTGGTTGGTGAAATTAATTTTGTGAGCTTTAGATTAATTATTAAATTAAATTTTAAAATATAATAATTAATTTTTAGAGTTAATACTTTGAAAATTTATTTAATAAGTTGGATAATGCTGAAAAATGAAATTGGAAGGCTGCCACATGGCAAAACTTACCCATGTAAGTGGGAAAAATGCTTTTAGGGGCTGATGAAAGTTTGAATTTTTCTCTCTCTTCAGCATTCTCTCGCATCCTCCAACCATCTCGCAAGTTATCTTAGCAAAATCTAGTCATTTGAGTCATTGGAGGTGGAGATTTTGGTTAATTTGTGTTGAAAACCCTCATTTATAATACAAATTAGGGTTTGACAGCTGCTGTAGAATGCATTCAGAAAATTGAGGGTCTAGAACTTGAATTTCAGAAGTTGAAATTAAAGAATTTTAAGGACATTCAATAGGCTAGTCAGCTAGTCTCAATTTGGAGTTAAATTTGTCTCACAAGGAGTAGGGTGAAGGCCAATTTCCCAAGCAAACCAAGGGAGAAATTGACTTAAAGGCTTGCTCGTCATTAATGGTAGGAAATAGCACTTGGATTAACGGAGGAGATCGATAAATCTCGATTGTACTCCATCCATTTGCAATAAAAGTTAAATAAATATTAAAAGGGGGACTTTAGTTTTGGGACCAATAGGTTGTGCATTGTTCAAGATTCTAGTGGCAAGTATGCATCTTCAATTTATGTGAACTAATTACTTGTAGTTGCTAATAAATCAGGTTCTTACCACCCTATTTGAGGAGGAAGGTTGATTTCACCTCCTCTCTCAAGATGTCGATGTTGATGGGGAAAAGGAGTTGCCAAAGAAGAAGAGTGAACTCTTTTTCAAGTTGAAAACTTGTGAAATGAATAGTCTCCAAGGTTCCGTTAAGGAAAGCAAGAATTCGGCCACGGGAGGAAAAGACTCCTTGTTAGTCTAGAGTGCAAAGCCAGTGCCAACCTAAAAAGACAAGTTAGGAGCAAAACTACCACATAAGACCATAAAACATGCATATCTCAACTTCAATGAAAAAGTGCTTATGAGTGCAATGTGTTGGGTTTGGAGATGGTCTTGTTGAGAACCCTTCACCCTTCACTCGTAGTTTGCATTTTTACGTTTTGCGTTTAGGGTTGTAGTCCCAAGAAGGGGTGCCGTCCTTGCTAGACTAACTGTGCCTATTTATAGGCTACTCTCTCATTCATTCCTCACGGCTTATTCATTCAGTCCGTCACCTCCCACTACCCTCACATCCCTTTAGGAGAACCTTGTTCCCTTGTATCACATTCACTCCATGATTCAAAACTTCATCATTCCATTCTTCAGAGTTTCTTTTCATGTTTTCCACTGTGTTCACTCCGTGTGGCATGCTAAAGAGGTAGGAAAGTGAGAGAAAAAAAAAAGTAATGGAAGAGAGAAGCTAGACTAGAGCATGCCTTGCAAGAATCAACAAATATGCCGGTAGGAGATGTGGTAGGTTTGTGGTTAGTATTGCTAACATTTGAACTGAAAGAAGGCTTGATGATCCATTGTATTAGTTGATAGCTAGGAAAAGTGAGCTCAATTCTTGCTAGTTGTGTATTTGATGTAGAGGGCAACTTAGAAAGAGATAGGGAATCATCAAGTCTATCCTCAAGGGAGATGAGGAGTGCTTGAGAACCAACGTTCGAAGTAGTGGCATTGGCAGACCAATTAGATAAGCCCTTTGGTGAAGTGGGGGTAGATGGTTCGATTGCCATGTGAGTAGTGGATTTATCTTGTTGAGGTGGAGGATGAGCCCCTCACGGTTGTGGAGGTTGTGCTAAAGTGCCCTTGCTTGATGGACTTGAGTTCTTAGGTGGGAATTCGTTGGACTGCCTTTGGCCTTGGAGCGACACTTGCTGTCAAAATGGTTGGCCTTTTGCCAATGCTAATAGCACCTTTTTTTTAGGGGACATTTTGCCAAGCCGTTTTCAATCTTGGAGGGGAGTTACTTTGCTCCTCGTTACCAAACTTAGTCATGGTATTGTTCTTTCCACCACCTTGCTTCACCTTTTGGGAAGTCAAGGCCTCCTTTGAATATTGGGGTTATTGAAGGATGAGCCCCTCTCGACTGTGGAGGTTGTACTAAAGTGCCCTTGCCTGATGGGCTTGAGTTCCTAGGTGGGAATTTGGTGGACTGCCCTTGGCCTTGGAGCGACACTTGTCAAAATGGTCGGCCTTTTGGCAAATGCTAATAGCACCTTTTTTTTGGGGGACATTTTGCCAAGTTTTCAATCTTGGAGGGGAGTTACTTTGCTCCTCGTTACCGAACTCAATCTTGGCACTGTTCTTTCCACCACCTTGCTTCGCCTTTTGGGAAGTCAAGGCCCCCTTTGAATATTGGGGTTTCTTATGAAATTGATCAAATAGCCGAGCGCAATGCAATAACTAAGACTCAAATTCATAGAAGGTGGGTAACTTGGGTTGTGAGATGACTTGTTGAATGAAATTGAAATATCTCAGTGGCAAATTTATTGATGAATAAAGTGACTTATCATTAGTTGACTTGGGTAAGCTAGTGGTGGCAAATTCAGCGAGAGCAATCATCTCTCTTAGGGATTTTGAACTCTTGGAGCTCATGATTAAGGTTGATATGTTAGTCTAGTTGTTGTGTCCAAGTTTAGAGGCAAGGTCAAAGTGTTGGAGTGAGAGTGAAATTCAGGTATAATGCCTTGCATCAACTCGACTATAGCTATGGCATGTTTGCTCTTCCAAGGGCGAACCACCTCATATGAGAACCAATGGGGGTTAGGTTGGGTTTTGTGCTCCCAAACAAGTTCCCACAAGCCTTGGGAACCCAAGACATGCCACATGAGATTTGACCAAGCGGTAAAGTTAAGACCTGTTGAAATGAGATTTATTAGTTATGCATTCTTGGTTGATGGAGATGGATGGATGGCTTGATGAGGAGGGGAATAGGTGGGTAGCATAGGATAGAAATGAGGGTAACTAGGTGCTACACGAAGCATTGAAGTGCTTGGAATGGTGAATCTAGAGTTGTGCCCCAAAGGAGGTGACTGACTTTCTAGGTGGTCGACATGCTGAAAAGGTATAGGAAGGCCCACTAGGTATTGCCATGTTGACAAATTGTTTGGCCACTCGAGAGATGGGAGAATAGGGTGGGCTTGAGACACGTGGGGAGGATACCCATGTGTATAGGTCCCCATGGATGGTTGGGTTGGGGGATAAACCCCCACCACCGGTGCATCACCACCTAGTTGTGCAAAAGCAAAGGACCTAAATGGATAGGATGTGCCAATGTTTGAAGATCCCCCCAATGTGGTGTGTGGTTGTATAGGTGGAATGGTGAATGGTGTATGAAAACTGGTGTAAATGTTGATGTGGGTGCAACGGAAAAAAAGGGTGGGATGGATGGGATTGGAAATTTTGGTGTTGATAGAATAGAAGTGAATGGAAATTCATTTTTAGGAAAATGAAAATTAGATGATGATGCGCTGGCTTCATTATGACTTTGAGAAACAAAATGTGAAGAAGGAAAATTTGAGTTTTTCTCATATGTAGCTCTTCTTGAAGTAGAAACATTAAAAGTGAGATTAGAAGAAAACAGTTGTGCACTTGGCACTTGAGTGGAAGGAGGGGAAGAATATAAAGGTTTGTACCCTGTGTTTGCTTCTCCAACAAGATGGCCAGTCCCATATGGAGGTTCCACCCTTCTTGCCAAATCATTAGACCCATGTGTGAAATCTAAGGGTGAATAAACAATATAACCTTCCAGTTGTTGTTCAGCTTGATGCATGATCAAGTCGTAGTTTGTTTGTGAGATCTCATAGGGTCTATAGACACCATGATAGTTAGATGCCTTTCCAGAAGTGTCAGAACCTCATTGGGCAAGCTATGAAGCCCACTCTTGCTTGGTTCTTGGCATAGGACTTTTTGGAGACATCGACAGACTACTTCGATGGAATTTGACACTCTTGTTTCTCTTGGATCCATTCTGTCCTCTTTGGCCTTTAGCCACATCCAGGATTTGAGAGGGGGGTGTTAGTAGACATTTTTATCATGCACAATCTCCTATATGTGGGCTTGAGTCTGAGTTAGATGAGGACATGAGGTCATTTCATGTGTTTTGATGAAGGCGAGATGTCCTTTCATTAGTATGCATTTTAGTCCATTTTAGTTTTTGTGTCTTCACATTGGCTGTTTAGTGGTCCAGCTCAGCACATTTCTATTTTAGGTCTTTACATTGGCTGTTTAGTGATCCAGCGCAGCATGTTTCTATTTTAGGTTGCTAGAGGCTGTGTTCACTCTGCGTCGCTTTGTCATGGTCTGGCAATCAGCATTTTGCCTAGTCTAGCTGCATTAAATTCAGTGCTTGATGCTGGTCAGCCATATTTTTGGCATATTTTGTCAGCAGTTAGTGAGTTTGTGGGCATATGAAGTCTAATTTTCAGCTTATTACCATAAAGCAACTCAAGGACTATAAAAAGCGCTCTCAGATCTTCATATTACACATGAATAAAGAGGCAGCCAGTTCAAGAATTCAGTTGTTAATTCAACATTGGAAGCTCTTCTTGAGGAGTACGGTGATTTGTTTCAGGTGCCTATAACACCGCCTCCCAAGAGAGCAGTTGATCATTCTATTGATTTGGAGCCTCACTCCCAGCTAGTCAATAAGTCGCCCTATAGATTATCAAAATAGGAGTGTAAGAGAGTTGCCAAGCATATCAAGGAGCTATTAGAGATGGGTTTCATCGAGCCTAGTTCTTCATCATACGCTTCATTGGCCTTGTTAGTAAAGAAGAACTCTTCCCTATTTATAGCAGCCCCTTCCTACAATGTCAGCCATTTTATTTTGCAGATCTTTAGCATTCTTTACCAGTGATTTCCTTTGTCATTCAGTGCTTTTTGCTTCATCATCCTCATCTAGTGGCCTTGCTGATGCTTTGGATTGCATGCAGGGAGGGCTGATCAGTCCGCTTTGTTTTCAACATTCTTTTGAGTTTAGTGCAGATTTTTTCTTTCACTCTTTGCTTTCATTTCAGTCTCTCTCTTCCCCTCTCTCCATGTGTTTGTGTCCTTCCATTGTGCACTCTCACAACCTCTATATTTGACAAAGCCTCAACCGTTTCTATTCAATCATTCTCTTTAATGATGATTAAAAACCTTTCAAGTATGCTTTTTAAAGTTTATTTAAAAAAATAATAGAAATGTATTTGGAATTAGACATTGGCCATGTTGATGTATGCGTTAAGACCTTTTCAAATATATGAAATGTGTAGGACATTTTGCCAGGGTTTTTATTTGAAAAGATTTGTATCTTTTATTCTTTATGATTCTATTAGAAGTTATATTTTAGTGGGGTTTGGAACCACTTTTTTCATGGCCTGTGGGTGGAGTGTGAGAGCCATGTCTAAATATCGGGCCCCCAATAATGTGCACAATGCCTCTTAGCCAGGTTGGCTTTTGATGTGGCCTCTCAAGTATGCATATGCACCAACCATGCTTTACTTTGGATCCTTGAGCTTATTACTAGACCATGTCATGATCTAGCTCTAGTCGCATCTTTCTCACTTATGTATGTCGTCTCTAGAATCTCTTGTATGAGATTAGACATTGCCTCTATTGAGATAAGACCTAACCATGATCTTTTTTTAATGTTTTGTGTCATAGGTTCAATCACCCATGATTTGAAGGGTGGTTTCTTAGTTATTCTTATTCGTTACCTTTGTGTATGTATTGCTATGTGCTAGCATGTGAACACGCCTCAATACTTGTAAGTTTAGGGTTGGGGTTTGGGGAATCTCAAGGCTATAAAGTGAACCCCAAAGCTTGTAGTTTTATATAAATCAACTATCACCTCAATCTATTCAGCTTGATGTTCGTGCAGAATGTTAAGCTTAAAAAGGTTCATTACACATTAATCCTTCATTATCTCATCAAACAACCCCAAAACTCAAATGCACTTAGTGTGTTTTAGTGTCCCATAATTAAACTTCCCACTTTTTAGTTGGTTTCTCATCTATAAATAGTGTGCGCTAGGTCACTTGCATCCCAACCTATCCCTAGTTTATCATGTGGCTGCCACCTTCTCTTGTTGCTGCTGTCCACTCATTCATCATCACCTCTTGTTGCCATCAACACCACCCTATGCTTTTGCTGTTTGAGTGATACTTGAGTGCCGACAATCATAAACCCGCAAGTCGTTTTTGTGTTTTCAATTGGTGGTTACTACACTTGGGATCTATCCTCGAAGGACAACACACATCGACACCTCCCTCAACTTGCTCCCACGAGAGCCACTAGCTATTGGACAGCTCCCCTTAGGCATTTCATAAATTTTCATTCATTATTTAGTTCTCTTCATTTTGTGTTTTTGGATTTTTGTATTTTTTGCATTGCTATTTGGGATCATTGTGTTTAGTTGTGGTTGTACACTTTTTGTTTTCTTCTTTTGAAAACCCTAGCATTTCTTCACACATAGTGCTATCTCTCTCTCTCTCTTTTCTCTGTTCTCCATGGAGCTACATTCACCATAGCTCCTCTCGTCTTGTGGTGCGCAACCCAACAATTCCAAGGTCGAGGGTATTTTACCTTCCCAAAATCCTTTTAGAAATCCTTTTCAAAAGCCTTCTCAGCCCTTGAGTATACCAAGGGATAATCAAGCCAATCTTCTTAGAAATGTAGCTCCTGGACAACTCTGCCAACCAAGACCTTTTGGGACTCTTAAGGGCTTGTTTGATTGATCTACTAGTTCTTCTATGGGCTTTGATGTATTCTTCTTTTAATCAAATTTCCACTTATATTCTATTATATCAAAATCAAACTTTGTTGGGTCTATATTGGATCTACAAGAACTTGCAAAGAGCTTGGAGGGCAATTATGACATGAAAGATGAGAGTGTCCAAGATTCTTTCTCATTTACTTCCTACTCCAGAGAGGAGGCCTTGATTTGAACTTTGAAGGGCAATTAGGAGGTGTTTTTGAGCAATCAAAGTCATTATTTGCATCAGCAAATAATTGTACTAAATTAATTTCTAATTTTGTTAATAGCCCCAGAAACACTTTATTTGTATCATTTGGTATTTATTGTGCAAGGTAAGTCGAATTCCCAAAATTTGCCTATAAAATTATTTATTTTCATCGTACCATCGGGGGGTTAACCATTATCTTTTTCTCCCTTCTATGTTCCCTTTTCAAGTTTGACACTTTGGTGCTATGCCTTCACCAAAGGTAGAAGCTTGAACCATGGGGTGCATCTATTGCAGCAAGAATGTGTTAGAAGTGGTTATATCATAGGTTCACGGGCTCACGTGGCCTAATTTATGGGCATTCTCTTTATTATTATTTATTTGGTGATTGACTAGCCTATTTTGTGGCAAGACATGTCATGAGGACATGTATTTTTGAAACCTCACTTAATATGCGAATTAATTTTTAATCACATGATTAAGTAAATGTTGTGCATGTGAGATGCAATCAGGGTTAGAGTAAATTTACAAGCCTGGGACCCGAGAAAATCACAAGATGTTAAAGGCAAAAGTTGCTATAAGTTATGTTGTATATGTACTTGGTGGTATTTGGTGTCAATTGTTGGCCTAGGTCATTCATTTAGCCATAAGTGTGAGTTGATGACACTACAGATGTGGCGTTTAATGGTACCTAATGCCAATCTAATGGTCAAAGATGGTACAGAGAGACTTGGGAGTAGAAGATGCCTAGCAAATTTAATTATTGGCCAGTCAAATTATTATTTTTGGGTATCGAAATAATTATTAGATTAATTTTCAGCAATTAAAGACTGAATATTAATATTTAATGATGTATAATGTTGGAAAAACCATTTGGGAAGGCTGCCACTTGGCAAACTCGCCCATACAGGCTGGTAAAAAGCTGAAGAAGAGGAAAAACGAGATCATTCTTGTTGTAGCAAATGTGGGAGAGCTATGAGTAGCCATGGCCAGCCTATTTTCAGCCAGCCACAAGTGAGTTTTGAGGAGGTGATTGCAGATCCGGATCCTCCATAGCTAGGCGAGTGCATCCAGATACAAGGTGACAACTAATTTGGATGTTTTAGCTGTAGGCAACATCATTTAACGCTGTTGTGGCAGGGCAGCAGCTGCATTTGATTGATTTTCAGTCATTCACTGCGTTTTCAGCATTCAAGTGTGAGTAGGTGGGCTATGCATCAGCGCATCAGAACAAGGCTGAGGTGAGTGTGGGCGTGCGAGAAAAGAGAAGATTTGCTGAAGATGTTGGTGTTTTTTTGTTGTTAGAGAAGGAAGAAGATAGTGTTTTTGGCCTTCAAGTGCAGATTTTACCTTTTCATCGCCTCTGGCGGCTGAAGAAGGTTCAGGACATAGAGACAAGAGCCCTAGTAGGTTGCGTTTTCACAGTCAGAGGGGGTTTCTTTTGTGTTTGTGCAGGCATTGTAGGAGAAGATGTCTACAGAGACTAACGTGGAGTTCCAAGCGATCATGGACCGGAAGGTGCGTGTCTTATCGGCTCTTCCATCAGATCAAAAGCTTGATGGTGGCAATTGTTGAGCTAAAACATGCATTACTTGCTGATTAGCCTCTTAAACAACCCCAAAACACACTAAAAAATGCTCTTTTAGAGTAAGAACCCTAAAACGGGGAGTGGTTCGAGAGAGTTTAGTGGGAGGCTCTAATCCACATCTATGAATAGACAGGCTGCTCACCATTTAGTCTTATCCTTGTTTGTAGGTTACACTAGCCCACACACCCTTTGCTACTGTTGGTGCCCGATTTCCAGCTTGCAGCCCGCCTCCATCTGTTGTCCAGCCATCGTCGATTGTAGCCACATTATCTTCAGTGGCAATAGCTCCCAGCTTCTGGCGGTTCCTTCAGATTGCTGTTCAGCCTGCTGTCCATCATCGCCAGGGTCAGCCAGCTTGCATTTTCAGCATTGCAGGCCATGATATTCTTTGACACACCTTCTCCGTCTGTCGCCTTGCTGTTTACAGCGCCTCTGCACAGTTTCCAGCATCCGATCGGTGGTACACTGTTGCGTTCACCAGTTTCCAGCATCCGATTGGTGGTACACTGTTGCGTTCACCAGTTTCCAGCCTCCACACTACTGCATTTTGGTGACCAGCCTAGTACCATTCACTATTCAACGCTCGTACAGCTTCGATTGGTGGTTTAAGCACTCGGGATCCGCCTCCGATGGATGTCACTCTCTAACACTTTTCAGCTCTGCTCTTGAGCACACTGTACACTCTTACATTCATTTACAGCATTCATTCAATTCAGAGTTGTGTTCTCTCTCTCCCTTCTTCTGTTTGTGTTTGCGTTTTAAGTTTGGCGTTTAGGGTTTGAGTTTTGCTCTCTGTGTCTACGTTTGTCTCTTGTGTTTCTGTCATGGTCGTACACTCTGTGTCCTCAGTGCAAACCCTAGCAGTTTTCTTCACAACAATTACCACATATGGCATGTGATGATGTTGGCCATATTGGAGTCTTATTATTTGGTGGAGCTTGTGATGGAGAAGATAAACCGGCCTTCGGTGAGAGATAAGTCCAAACTCTCTTCCAGTGCTCGTGCGGAGTTGACCAAAGCCCATTCTCATTGGGACAAACTAAATGCCAGGATTCGTTCTTTTCTTTTATGTCTTGTATAACAGCCATGATAGCCCATATAGAGCACTCGATAGTTGCTTGAGAGATATGGTTGGAACTTGACCAGATGTACAATTGGATGACTCTTATGAAGAGGTTTTCATTGGAGGTGCAAATGCGGATCTTGTTCGTGAATAAGTCTTCTTCGCTTCAGGAATATATAAATAAGCTTTGATAGCTTTAGATGTAGGTTTAAAATGCGGGGAAGTCCATTTCTTCCGAAGACATGTCAATCACTTTATTGTCCCAATTGCTGCCACGGTTCAATACTTTTTATTCCGCGCTTATTGCTTTAGGACGGGAGTTGACTCTTCGATGGGAAGAGTTGGTTTCTATGGTCTTGGATCAAGGGGAACAATTGAAGGGATAGAATGCTTCCAAATCGGAGGCATCGATTGGTCAAGCCTCTCAGAAGAAGGGGAAGGACCAAAAGAAGAAGGAGGACAACAAATCCAAGAAGGATAAAGAGAAAGAATTGATATGCCATATTTGTGGTAAGATGGCCATTGGAAGAAGGATTGCCCCGACAAGGACAAGAAGGACACTAAGAAGAAGAACACGAAGGATTCTAGAGCGGTGGTTGCATCCTCGTCAACTGCTTTCCTACACTTAGCGGTCATTGAGGACTCTTCACTAAAAATTTCTGATACTGCGATGATAGCTCCCTAGGCTTGAGAGTGGATCGTGGACAGTGGTGCCTCCCAGCACATGACTCCTTCAACAGTTGGTGTTACCCATTTGCGACCCCCGTGTGGGCAGATTCTCATAGGAGACAACTCTTTAATGTCTATTGCAGCACGGGGTGAGATGCAATTGAGTCCAGATGGAAGTGGTGGTACTCACACTTTCGAGGTGTTGCATGTGCCAGGTTTAGGTTATCTTTTGCTTTCGGTCCATAAGATTTGTTCTCTTGGTCTCTTGGTGGAGTTTGACAGTGAGGTTGTTTGAGTTCTTGATCGTGGATCAAGGAAGGTTCTCTCTTTAGGGTATGAGGAGAATGATATCTACAAATTGAAGTCTTCTTCCACTCTTACCTCTCTTCTTTTTACCTCTCAGACACAGTCCGAGCTATGGCATGATCGGTTTAGCCACCTAAACTATGAGTACCTTCGGAAGGCTTCGCGCAGATTGCTTGTTCGAGGTTTGCCGGACATAGTGGTGGGCCAACAGCCATGTGTCTCTTGCATTTGTGGGAAGTAGCATAAGGATGCGATTCCCACCAAAGCTTTGAGGTGGTCTACTTCACCTATGGAGCTTGTATCTAAAGATCTTTGTTACCCGATGAGGAATGAGTCCTTGAAGGGGAGCTTGTACTTCATGTTGATCGTAGATGACTACATTAGGATGACGTGGGTCTACTTCTTGACGTTTAAGTCGGAGGCTTTCTCCCACTTCAAGGATTGGCTTCTCTTTGAGGAGAATCGATTAGGTCGGCGATTGAAGACCTTGCGATCAGACAAGGGTGGTGAATTCGTTTCTAATGAGTTTGCTCCTTTTTGTGCAGATAGGGGCATTCACTAGGAATTTGCTAACACCAACACTCCTCAAGAGAATGACATTTTGGAGCGGAAGAACCGAAGCGTGATCGAGATGGTGCACACCATGATGGAGCACTGACAGACACCTCAGTTTTTGTGGGCCGAGGCAGTGGCTACGGCAGTCCATATCCTAAACTGATCTCCCGCTTTGGCTATTGACAGGATGACACCTTTTGAGGCTTACTTGGGGTCTAAGCCTGATGTCTCTTATTTTAGGATATTTGGATGTGACAAGTTTGAGGCGGCTTTCCGACGTCAGGTCTTTGTTGGCTACAGCTCCTAGTCCCAAGGTTATCACTTGTATGATCCCGTAAAGCGGGATGTCTACATGAGCCAAGATGTGCAGTTCGTGGAAGTTCTGGCCACAAAGGGGGGTGAGGAGCATCCCGTACTCGGAGATCCAGGGGAGAGTTGGGCTCCCGAGACAATTCCTTTGGAGCCAGAGCCTCTTGATGGAGATTCTTCTTCAGATTCTGAGTCTTCTCTTCCATCGGCCCCCCCAATGGAGATCTCGCTAGTGGATGTACCCAAGTCTATAATAGATGGAGAACTTGGAGGAGAGGTCCAGTCTCCTCCTCGTTGGGCCTGTGACACCCTCCGTGATTCAGGGATCGAGGGACTCCCTGAGGAGTGGGAATTGCAGGATGGACCGCGGAGGTCATGACAACACCAGACACATACTATGGAGCTTGTTTGCTCTAACTACTATTTGATGTCCCGTGTTATGCAGAATAGAGAGCCTACATTAGTGAAGGAGACTTTATAGTCTGATCATTGGCAGAAGGCGATCGAAGCTCAGTTGGAGAATATTGAGCGGAATGGCACTTGGTTCCTTGTGCCTCGTCCCTCTCATAAGAAGGTGATTGTTGTCAAATGGGTCTTCAAGACCAAGTACCATAGTGATGGCTCTTTGGACAAGCCCAAGGCTCCCCTTGTTGCTAAAGGTTTTGCACTACGTCCAAGTGTTGACTTTCATGATACTTTTGCCCCCACAGCTCTCATGGCGACTATTTGTGCTATTCTTGCCTTGACTGGTCATCGGAGATGGCCCGTTTTTCAGTTGGATGTGAAGTCAGCCTTCTTGAATGGTGATTTGAAGGAGGAGATCTATGTAGAGCAGCCTCTTGGTTTTGGTTCCTCAGATGGGCAGGTTTATAGGTTAAAGAAGACCTTGTATGGCCTAAAGCAAGCTCCGTGTGCTTGGAACGAGAAGATCTACTCGTTTCTCCGGACCAAGTTGGGATATCGGCGTTCTAGGACCGATCCATGGCTTTATGTGCACACTTTCGAGGGTGGTTGTGTGCTATTTGTTTTGTATGTTGATGACTTGATTATTGTAGGTGCTTATACCTAGAAGGTCGAAGAGATGAAGGCAGCCCTTCACCAGAAGTTCGAGATGATGGATTTACGACTTCTCCACTTCTTTTTGGGCCATGAGGTTTATCAGTCTCAGAGGGGGATTTTCATCTCTCAGTAGAGATATGTACAGGAGCTCTTGGTGACTTTTGAGATCGAGGATTGTCGGTTAATTTCTACTCCTATAGATCTGAACTGGAAGGCCACTTCACACACAGATTCTCCGTTGGTGGATGCTACTTGCTACTATTAGCTGGTTGGCTCATTGATTTGGCTCCTCAACACACGAGTTGATCTATGTTTTGCTGTAGGACTCTTGGCTAGGTTCATGAGTGCGCCTCAATAGGTGCATTGGCAGGCTACTCAGAGGATATTACAGTATGTGAGGGGGACCTCCAACTTAGGGATTCATTATCCAGTAGGTACATGTGCTTCTGATCTTATTCTTGCAAGTTGGAGTGATTTAGATTGGGTTGGTGATGTGGATCACATGTGGTCTTCTATAGGTTATTTTTTTACCTTGGGTGCTGGTGCTATCTCTTGGAGTAGCAAGAAGCAGCCCACGGTAGCCCTATCTTCGACTAAGGCAGAGTATTGGGCTGTGTCTTCTACCACGTCTGAGGCTGTGCAGCTTCGGCGGTTGTTGGAGGAGCTTGACTGCTCCTAGACTCATCCTACTATCTTGCGGTGCGACAATGAGAGTTGCATTGCCTTGGCACAAAATCCCGTATTCCATACTCGAACAAAGCACATTAGGGAGAAGCTTCTGGATGTGACCATTGATGTGAAGTAATGTAAGATTGAGACAATCTTGTAGATTTGTTTATGAAGGCACTTCCCTAGGCTTTACTTCATCGACATTCCAGATCCCTTAGTCTACTGCCTTGTCTAGGATCTGAGAGGGGGTGTTGAGTGTCACCTCTTGCCATGTCAGCAGTGCCACGTGGCAGTAGTCGGACTGTCCGACTGCAGTCGGCTGCATGCCGGCCTGCCTATTTTGGACATTCTTTAGGCATTCTTTCCAGCCTTTTTAAGGCTGAGTTTTAAGCAGATTCTCTATACAAGTTTCTAGCTGTAATGTTTCTTCTACCCCTTCATTAGGTCCTTGAACCACAACAGACTTTTGCTCCTCCACCATCAACTTGATGGTTTGAGAGGAGCTTGCTTTCCCTTAATCCAACTAAGTAGCCTTCCAAGTGATACCCTTGCATTGTGCAGCATGCTTTTCCTCTTTATCTCATGGAGTGAAGACTTGTGTGTGCATTGCTCATGGTCACCGTATAGCTTTCATTTCTTACCTCATCATTCTTCATAGACATCCTTTGGGGGTGGTTTAGCACTATGGTTCCCCTTATACAAGGTTAAGAAAACATAAATATGAGTCAAGTTTTTTTTTTTTTTTGGGGGGGGGGGGGAGTAGTAGTAGTAAGGTATGCAAAAGAGGATATTCATTGCCTCTGTGATCATGGCAGACACTTGGGCAGTCCTTTGGGGCACCCATGGTCAAATGCACGGTCTCTTTCGGGTGGAACCATTTGGGTCAGGCAAAGAGCTTGCTTCCTACCTCCTTGGAATTCTGTTTTGGGCTTGAGAGGGGTGCCATACATTCCTAGAACAATTGGCTCAAAAGTTTTCTTAAAGGGATCCATTGGGTGACCACTCTTTCCACCCTATATTGTTCCATTTATCACCAACATGCATTACTGGTCATCATATTTCAGTTCTAGGTGTCATATTTCTGTCCAAGTTGTCACCTTCCTCGACTAGGTGTCATCTAGACTGCCCATGTTTTGGATGGCTGCTGCTGCATTTTTGCTCTGGCCTAGTCCTTTGTCAGAGAGCTGCTATATTTTGCTCATCTGACTGCACTTGCTCAATGCTTAGCATAGGCGACATCCACACAGTATGGAACTGCTGCATTGAGCAGTTGGTTGTGTTCAGGATCCTCAGACTTTGGTACACTCCTCCAAGCTCCTTCAGCTCTTTGTCACTAGAGAGAGCGGTTGTTGGACAGCACTCTGCTCCATAAGCATTCCTTCTACCATATGCAGCTTGTTCCTGATGCTTATTCTTGCACTCATCATTCATTCTCTCATTCTTCATTTGCATTTTCTGAGTCCTTTTGTTAGTTGTGTTCATGCACCTATCAAACCCTAGTGTATCCTCGCAACATTGCCTATTCTTGTAATGCCAAATTGGTCTTGTATCATTTAAACTGTTGACATGATTAGAAGTATAGGCTGATACAGGTCTATTTGAGATTCTATAGATGACAATGTTCACAATAAGATTGATTCTTTTTGGTGTTTTTGCTCAACAGGAAGATGCAGGCCGGTTGAAGTTCGTTTGTTACTCTAATGATGGTATTGATCAACATATGATTTGGTAAGTCCTGACTCCTTAGACTTCCATTGTATTATTTTCTAGTAATTGCAATCATTAACATTATGCTTGTTTATTCTTTACAGGTTGATAGGTTTGAAGAATATTTTTGCAAGACAACTTCCAAACATGCCAAAGGAGTACATTGTTCGCCTTGTGATGGATAGGTTGTAATGTGCATACCCAGTGCTCACTTAGGCACCAAAAATCCTTAAATTTTTTTCCTGAATGATATTGAGTGGATGGCTAGCAAACATTTAGGATGGTACCTGAAGTATTGTGTTCAAGGTGACAGTAGCATAGAACTGGGTGAGTTTTATAGCAATACTGTAATGCTTAATTTGGATCAGGAGTGAACTTTTAAGGTCAGTGTATAAATATCACACAGGGTAAAAATCGAGTGAGAGCTCTAAGGAATTTATAGTTTCCTAGTAGTTGTAGTGGAAGTGTCACCTTGTAAACGCATTGCAGACCATATATATTTAACAATTAAAGGTAAGCAATGAACAAGAAATTTTCAGAAATAGTATTGACATAGCCAATCCATGATCATGACTTGAAATGAAACTAGTCTAGTCTTCTAAAGTTATTGCCCCAAAAAGGATAAAAAATAGGTATTGATGTACACTTCTTGGTAGACTTACCCTAGCGGATGAGTCAATTTGACGATCAAGTGTTTGTAGCTACTCCAAGTATAATATACAGGGGTTCTGCCCATGTCAAGGTACTCATTTCTTGTGCAAGCCCAGGATCTAGGAAAGGCACTGTCTCCACTTGGTGGATATTTGAAAATGATGTTTTCAAGAATCCTATGTACTCGGGTCATTTTGGTTTCTTCAGGAGCCTATTTACGTTCCTCCCTACGTGTTGAAGGATAAGTTCCATAAATACTTCTTGATTCAGTTATTGAAAATAAGGGTGATTTGTTCACAGAGAACACAAGATTCAAGATTGGATTTTGAATCTTTCTTCCTTGTACAAAGCATGCTACATAGGATGGAGGATTCCCCCCCTTAATAAAATTTTTTCTTATAGCCATCCCCTTAGCCATGATCTTGTACATTACATTTAACGTAGTTAGGGGCCAGCATTGTGACATTTTTATATTTCCACTCCCTTGAGAATGAGTTTGATTAAGTCCCTGTTGCGATTTGAACCCAAACTTCTTATACTATTCAAAAGGCTACAAAAAAACATTGGAGCACACTTCCTATAATGTTTGAAATGGCTTCACAAGCAAACAATAAAGTCTAGGTGACTTACTGACTTTCATCTTGCTAACCTCATACTAGAGCTTCTCTATTGAGAAGGTTCTTTCCAAATAACACCACCATGTCTATAGATATCTCAAAATCAAAAACCATGTCCTGTGTTGCTTTATTTGAGAAGTATGTAACCAATCAATGGAGAAGTTTTTGTAATGATTTGCTAACTGTTTGCAACAATCATGCAGGAGTCACAAGTCAATGATGATAATAAAGCTGAATCAAGTTGTTGGTGGGATAACGTATCGTCCTTATCCAAGGTACTAAAGAACAAGGTGAAATGGAAATCACTCTGATTGCTATCTCTTGAGTCGTCTTGGGATTTGGTAATCTTGATATAGGTATGGTGGTAGGTCTGAAATCATGTATGTTTTAGTGCAAATGCTTTGTAAACCTCACCTGGAAGCTGTCAAAACATCTAGTAGTTGTATAGGAGGAGTGGTGCTTGCTGCCCTTGTATAGTCTGCTGTGGGCTTGTAATAGGAGAATAAATCAACCATTGGTGCTAGAATCACTAGCAGTCCTATAGTCTTGCTGCTCTTATATATAGTCTGCTGTGGACTTTGGATAGGAGACTACATCAGTGGTAGGGTGATAGTCAGTGCTCTTGGCCACTGTAGACTTCAGAGGCAGCTTGTGCAAACTTTTAAAATCTGCCACATTTTGTGTGGTTGCTATACAGCAGTCAACCATCTTGTCATCTGCCTTTGGATAACGAGTATCCATTTCATTTTACATGATTGATACAGAATACTTCTGTGCTCAACACTCGAACCCCAACAACATCAGAAAATAAATATGACACGAGTTCTTTGTAATATACTTGTTCACGCAAAATTGCATTGATTGAAGTCAGTCTAACATTTGCTACGTGAAGTATACAACTTCAACTTGTGCACATATTGTGAGCTGCAGAATCATGTGAATTACAAAGGGAGCTTGAGATGGATCTGTAGAAATATGTGAATTTTGTGCACCTTTTTGGAGCATTTTTATCCAGCGGCATGTTGAGATGGATCTGTAGAAATATGTGAATTTTGTGCACCTTTTTGGAGCATTTTTATCCAGCGGCATGGCAACCTGGTCTTGTGCATCTGATACTCATAAATATGAGAGGGTCAAGTGGGAGTGGCTTTGCCTGTCATTCTCCATGTTGACTGGTTGTATACCTTCCACGGCAGCCAGGAGGTCTTGAATAGATCAATGTGCTGCCTCAACTTAACGCTGTAGTTTTTCTCTCTATTTAACGAGAAAATGCATAAGTCTCTCCATCTCTAGCAAATAGAAGCAGTGTGCTGCAAAGCGATAATGCTGCAACAATGGTGGAAATTATTGTTTACAGTGTACATGCACCGTTGGGTGGTCTGACCTTGAAAGTGGGATTATGATTTCAATCTTGGAGGATAAAACATGCATGCATGCCTGGATGTGCTATAGTAAACATCGTCAGAAAAAATGGTAATGCGTGCTATTTACACTTATTGAGACTTCAGAGTGGAAGTAGAAGTTTCTCCCAACAATGAATGCACAGTGGTTGTTTAATATGCATATGGATGGTTTACAAATTCAAGTTTGCTTTGCTTAGAAGATACTTGATGATGTTTCCTTGTGTGCCATGTGTAATGCAGTCAAAAATTTGGGGAAATTGCATTTTGTGCCATAACAGCTGATGAACAAGTTAAAGGCTATGGAACACGCCTGATGAACCATTTGAAGCAGCATGCGCGAGATGTTGATGGCTTGACTCACTTTCTTACTTATGCTGACAACAATGCTGTTGGCTATTTCATCAAACAAGTAAGTTTTCTCAAGTTGTCGCAGCCTTTCAACCGTGTACTTTATGCATATACTGATCATTTAGCAATCTCTTAGGGGAACTATCTTGAAAACACAGAATAATATCATTCCTATTGGTCTTTGGTTTTTCCCCTAGCTAATTCTTTGCTCCTGTAGCAGCAATCCATGCTATATCTTTCTGTCAGAATGAAGCTCTTTCCAAGTATGGGAAGTTACAAAAGAACCTGCTAAAGTATGAGGTTTTTATCAGAATCGTGGTAGAATACTGTGATATATAGAAGTGGACATCTGTCAGCATAGAAGTGCTATTCAAGGAAGCAGCTGCTATCAGGGTTTTCAGTCTTTGTCCCAATTTATAGATAGTGTCTTGGTTCCTTGAATTTCCACAGGCTGTAATTGAAAATGGCTGCATTGCTGCTGATGCAAGGAATTATCAGCTTGGGCAAGTCACATCAGTTTGAGTGCAACAATGAACATACCAGCTTGGGAAGTTACATTAGGATTGACTGAGTCTTTGTCCCACTTTAGAGAAAGAAAGAAAGACATACTAATGTCTTCTGAGGCCAAAATGGGCCGATGAGACAAAACCATGTATAGTGCTGATCATCACTAGACATCCAAGCGTGATGCCCTAAAAGATGATCAGTCATATACCGTGGAAAGAAACTAAGGCAATGTACAAGACTAAATAATGCCCATGTAGGGATGTAACTGGAGGATGAAGCAGTGCATGTCTAGCTGTGTGGCTGAATGATACACAAATATCTAGTTTCACCTAGTCTAGATTGGTGGGTAGAGTATGTCATATATCCCTGATGAAATAGTATGGGGGTAGCATTTGGACTGATCTCTCAGCTCTTTCAGGTGTTGCTCATGTCACTGGTGGCAAATATCTCCCTCATCTCTCTCCAGTGTAGCATTTGCGTCAGGTACCTTGGTATCTATGGTTGGCGTGTTGCTTTGATCTCCTCAGCTCTTTGGACTGTCACCTCTCTTTGTGTAAGTGATGTGCGAGTGTGGTCATTGTTTGAAAGAAATGGGTGAGTTGAGTGATATTCTCTTCTCTGTATGGTGCTTGTCTGTACTAATGATGTGCAGAGCCTTTGAATCTCAACTAGGAACTGGCCCCAGCAATGCTGGTTTGGGGACTCCATGATTGAGGGAGGTGTCTGATCCAAATAGCGTGGGTTCTCTAGCTCAAACTGTGCTATAGGCTCTATATCTATAGATGTAGCGCTCCTCACTCTCCACTTCCTTTTGGCATAGTTTGCAAATCCTCTTAGCTCAAGGAATGTGGGATGCCCTCTTGGTCTTGATCCCAAGCTGATGAGAGGATACCTTGAGTTGGCCAATGACTATCCTCCTTCTCATGTGGCATGTATACATCTAGGTATCCAAGTCTCTCCATGAAACCATCTATGGTAGTCCTCATAAAGTGGCCCCTGTAGCATGATATCTTTAAGAGAAGGGATTGCTAGGGTGAAGTCCATGTATGCTGTATGTGTAGCTGGTAAAGGTCCTGTTATATGACCAAGTTTCTCTCCATGTGGGAGAGGTTTATGAAGGGGAAGGCCTAGATAGTCTATCTGGTTGAAGCTAATGGTTTGAAAAGAGTCTCCATTATCATGGGGGGTGTAGCTATCATGAGCTTGTGAAATTTTGAGATGTTGTAATCTTACAGATAACATTTAATTAAGATATTAATCAAATGTGCAAGGTTGTTTAGTACGTGATACACATGGCAATTATTTCATGGTAACAGGCCAAGGACCTTGAGGATGCAGTGGGTGCCAAAGGCAAAAGTTGTAATAAGTTATGTTTGATAGGTACTAGGTGGTATCCGGTGCCAGATTTGGACCTAGACCAATTTATTGGCCACCAATGTCAGTGGTGACGTGGTGACATTGGAGACTAGGCATTAATTAATTAATTAATGCCAGTCTAAGGGTCAATAATTGCTCGAGGATAGTTGGAAGACAAATTGGCCTAGCCAATTTAGTTATTGGTAGATGAAATTAATTTTTTGAGGATTATAATAATTATTAAATTAAATTAATAAGCTGGGTAATGTTGGAAAATGGAATAAGAAGGTTGACACATGGAAAAACTTGCCCATGCAAGTGGGAAAAACGTTTTTAAGGACTGGTGGAGTCTATTCCAGTCATTGTGAGAGAAGGAGGTTTAGCAAGGAGAGGTTTGCTGACATGATTTATAGCCACCAAGGATCAGTTCTACACCATGTGAGAGTAATTTAGGGCCCCCCACGAGTAGGTGATAGTGGTCCAAGGTCCTTCTGGTGCAAATGACTGTTAGCATGAATGCACAATGAAGTACGCGACAAAAATGGAGCAGTAGTATTGAGAGCGAGAGTGAGAGTGAGAGTGAGAGAATCCCAAGATGAGTGTACCAGTGAGGGTACACAAAGAATAAAATGCATTTATATGTTAGGGTATAAATAAGGATGTGTTTACACCCATACAAGTTTATGCTCACAGGGATTAAGGGGCTTTACATCTGAAAGGACTTTACATCCAACAACCTTCTACTTTAAGGCACGAAGTGGTACCTTTATGGTAGTATGAGACAAAAATGGAGTAGTAGTGTTGAGAGTGAGAGTGAGAGTGAGAGAATCCCAAGATGAGTGTACCAGTGAGGGTACACAAAGAATAAAATGCATTTATATGTTAGGGTATAAATAAGGATGTGGTTACACCCATACAAGTTTATGCACACAGGGATTAAGGGACTTTACATCTGAAAGGACTTTACATCCAACAACCTCCTACTTTAAGGCACGAAGTGGTACCTTTATGGTAGCATACTTTTACTAATTGGATGCAATGCCCATGCTGAGCCTTTGCAAGACTATTAGTGAGAACATTTGTAGGGTTATCTTGGGTTTTGATCTTAGTCAGTGTGACAAGACTATCATCCAAGTCCTATTGTATGAAGTGGTACTAAATATCTATGCGTTTGGTATGCGCATGGAACATGGCATTCTTAGCTAGACGTACAATACTTTGGCTATCACAACCAAGCATTGGAGTACGTGAAGAAAGACCAAAATCCTTGACCAGACAGCCAAGCCAAATAGCTTCCTTAGAAGCTTCGATGGCTGAAATATATTTAGCCTCTGTAGTACTCAGTCTCATAAATTTTTGCAACCTTGAACACCAAGAGATAGCCCCACCAGCCAAAGTAAAGACATACTTACTGGTAGATTTCCTAGTGTCAATATCTCTTGCCATCTCTGAATCATAGAATTCGTGCATCTCTAGTGTACCCTTTCCATAGCATATACATTTTTCTTTTGTACCTTTCAAGTATCTGAAAATACATTTCACTACTTCCCAATGGCTTGCCAGGGTTAGACATGAATCTACTAACAACTCCCATTGCGTGAGCAATGTCAGGGCGAGTTGCAACCATAGCATACATCAAAGATCCACGAGCTGATGCATAAGGTATGCCCTTCATAGAACTAGCAATTGCATCATCCTTTGGGCAATCTGTAAACGCCCCGAACAACGTAGTATGCTTAACAATTATGATATTCGCTCGTTTTCGAGATTTAATATAAAAGAGAATGAACACTTAAAGCTGAAAATAAAAATTACTCACAAAATTACAGCCATGAAAATGTAAAAGTAATGGAGACAAGATTGAGGGTTGAAGATGCAAACCCCCTCCCCCCCTCCCCCCCCGAAGGAATGTATTTCTACTCAACCCAAGTCCCTTAGGGAAGAGCTCAGTTACAATCAACCTGAGAGTGAGGAGAAGTAATTCTCACTCTCACAAGATCATGCAAAGATGTACAAACACACATGCATTATCTATTATGCAATGATAAGAACTTATTTCTTTACAATATGAGAGAAGAAAGAGGGGAAATCAGCCTTTCTCCATCGTTGATCAACAGTACATGGATAGGGCTTGCATCTTGTTGCTAAAATGGAAGAAAGAGCTCGAGAAGGAGATGCTGTAATGAATTTACAGGCTTGCTGTCCTGTAAAACAGCAGTGATAGAAGAGGGAATATGGAGGAATTTGATAATGGAGAAGTGGGGGATGATGATGGGGATGGATGAGGCCAGTTTCTGGCTATTTGTGGGTGCTGTACATGAGTTTACAGCAAAGAAAAATGATGCGGAATGAAGAAAAACGAGCTCTTATTTATAGGAGAGGAAAGAGCTAGTACCAAAAGGGGAAAGTGGAGTAGCACAAGATAAGTGTCCAGCCGCATGTCATGAGATGTGACAAGTGGTGGGACTCTTGGAAACTTGTGTGACACTTGTCTCTTCTCTATGGCCTTCCTTTTTGGGCTGAATATTATCAAGAATAGAAACAACCAAATTTAGTAAGCACAGTCAGAGTACTGAATGTACTATTTTTAGAATGACATCCCTATTTTTTAGGACTAGTATTTTTAGGCTAATTCGAGGCTCCTAAATTTAGGGACCCCCCAATATGGGTGTCATATGAAAGCTTTTTCCGTGTACATCGCAAAAACGGTATCAGAATCTTCATATGACTTTCCTATGCAAAGAAATGTGCATTTCAAGCTTTCAGTCCACACATGCACATTGTAGAAGCATTTCATGATCATGCCATCTTGTTGATTGTAACTGTCTGTTTTGGCGGATCTAGCCCACGCTTCAAGGCATCAATCCTTTCTGTGTGCGAGTCTAATCTTGATATGCGTGAATTCTGGTCATAGACGCCCAATCGGGCCATATAGGTGGAAGTTTGAACTATCTTTTCTCTAACCCACTGTGTGGGTTCACCATAACCTGTGACCACTCATCAGTGGCCAGCTCCAATGCACTTTTCATTATATCTAATTAGTGCAAAGGAAACAAATTTAATAAATCATTATATAGACAAATTAATGAAAAAGGATACAAATTCTGTTTCTATAGAGTTGTGACAGCCCTGTGGCTTTTATTCACTTGTCCTCAGCTGAAAAGCTTCTTGATATGGCTGAAGAATGTCTGGGTAATCCTTCATGAATTTTTCATCTACCCACTGTGCATCTGTTGTAGGTAGATTCTTGAATTTTAGTAAGAATTTTCGTGTCACAAGGCTACTTCTCGTGGTTCGATCCTTATGAAACAAAATCTATTCAGGTTCCAAGAGTTGCTCTGTTTTTTCAACTTCTGGGGGATCTTCAGTAATGGGTTCCTTTGGTTCTAGTCCTATGTAAGGTTTTAGCAAACTTACATGAAAAACATTGTTTATTTTTCAATGAGCAGGAAGCTCAAGTCGATAAGAAACTTCATTTATTTTCTCAATCACTTTGAAGGGTCCAAAGTATCTACTAGAGAGCTTTGGAAAAGATGAATTTTGATCGGAACCTTGTTTGAGCCTACTTTTATCAAACTTTAGCAAGACATGTTGACCTTTTTCAAAAGCCAAAGGTCTTCTTCGTTTATTTGCTTACTTTTTTTGTCGCTCTTGGGCAAGTTTGATAGTGGCTCGAACTTGATCCATTGTTGTTTTTAAATCTAAAGCAAACTCATCAGCAGCAAAAATATTATCTTTAGTGCGAATAATTGGAGGAGGAATCACTTTACCCTGTAGTATTTCATTTGGAGCTTTCCCTGTGGATGAGTGCTCTGTATTGTTGTAAGCAAACTCCAATAATGGAGGATATTTTTCCCATTGTGACTTGTGTTCACTAACATAAGCTTTCAACATATCCAAAAGAGTGAGATTCATCACCTCTGTTTGGCTGTCAGTTTGAGGATAAAAAGCTGAGAAGAACTTTAAAGTGGTACCCAAATTCTCAAATAAAGCAGGCCAAAAGTTACTTGTGAATTTGGAGTCTCTATCTGAAATGATCTCAGAAGGCATACCTTATAATCTGAAGATATGTTGAATGAAAAGTCTTGCAGCTTGTGTGGATTTCAATGTTTTATGACATGGAATAAAATGTGATTGCTTGCTGAATTGATCAATTATGACCCAAATCATATCATGACCTTGAGGTGTTCTTGGAATACCTGAGATGAAATCCATTGTGATAGATTTCCATGGATCTTTGGGCACTGGAAGAGGTTGCAACAATCCTGGAGTCTTCTGCCTATCATACTTGGATTTTTGGCATACTAGACAAGCCTCAATGAAATTATGTGTATCTCTTCGTAATGTTGGCCAATAAAAGTAGCGCTCAATTGCACTTAGAGTGGCTGTCCTCTCTCTATGCCCTGCATAAGGGGGTTCATAACTTTCTTTAAGCACCTTTTGTCGAACAGGAAGAGTGACACAAAGGCGATTGTTCATGAGAAGGTAACCAACTTTGATGGAATAATCTGGATAAGAACCTCCTTGTTGTAAATTTGACCAAATTGTTGCAAAATCAGTATCTTCATCATAAGTATTCTTCATCGTTTGAAAATCTTCATGATGAGCCACTGTAATAGTTGCAATGCGAGGCACTCTAGAAAGTGCATCAGCAACTACATTTTGTTTCCCTGGAGTGTACATAATTTGAAAATGAAACATAGACAAGAAATTTTTTCATCTTGCATGTTTCTCCTGCAAATGCTTTTGAGTCTTGAAATACTTCAAGCTCTGATGATCAGTTTTAACAAGGAATTCATTGCCTAAAAGATAATGTTTCCATATCTTCAAATCATGAACCACTGCTAAGAGCTGCTTTTCATAAATGTCATACATTTTCTCCACATCATTTAGTCGGCGGCTTTCAAAGGCTACGGCATGGCCTTCTTGATTTAGCACTGCACCAATACAATCACCGCAAGCATCTGCTTCCACCACAAATGGTTTTACCAAATCTGGAATGATAAGAATAGGTCCAGAAGTAAGAGCTGTTTTCAGCCTTGTGAAGGTTGCCTTCTCTTTTTCCTTCCATTGGAAAGAGGTCTTCTTCTTTGTAAGGTCATGAAGTGGAGAAGCCATATGTGTAAAATGCTTGATGAAGCGGCGGTAATAAGAGCATAAGCTAAGAAACGATCGCACCTCATGTACATCATTAAGATGAGGCCATTCTTGGATTATCTTGATCTTTCCAGGATCCATCTGAATCCCTTCAGAAGAGATGACATACCCAAGGTAATTTATTTTATGCATGAAAAATTCACTCTTTTTACCATTTACCAAGAGTTGATTTTGTTGAAGTAATTGTAGAACAATCTCCAAGTGCTGTTGATGCTTCTCTTCATTCTTGCTAAAGACAAGAATATCATCAAAGAAAGTACCGACATATTGTTGATGCTCTCTAAAGATGCGCTCCATCATTCGATTAAAGGTGGCTGGCGCATTGGTTAATCCGAAAGGAACCACCAAGAATTCATAAAGACCGTATGAAGTGCGGAAAGCAGTTTTGTGTACATCTTGTGGTATTACCCTAATTTGATGATAATCACTCTTTAGATCAATGCGGTTGAAAACCTTTGAGCCTCCTAGACGATCCAAAATGTTGTCAATTCTGGGAATCGGAAACCGATTCTTCACAATGATTTTGTTGAGAGCTCGATAATCAATGCACATCTTGAATGTGCCATCTTTCTTTTGAACAAGAAGAACCAGTGAACAAAATGGTGAGCTACTTGGCCTAATTAGCCCACGGTTGAGTAGGTCTTCGACTTGCTTTCTGATTTTTTCTTGTTGAGGACGGCTCACACGGTATGGTGCTATATTAGGAGGAGAACTGCCCGGAATAATATCAATATGATGGTCTTCTGGCTTTTCTGGGGGAAGCTGATAAGGAAGATCCTCCGAAAAACAACCTTTATACTTTTCCAAGAGCTAAAGTCGCTCTTGGTTTTCAGCATTTATATTATCTTTTACATCAGTGACATAAAGCAAACAACATTGAACACAATCCTTAATTGCTCTAGAGACTTGCATATGGCTTACCATAGGTATAGTGTCTCCAGAAACTCCAGCTTGGATCTCGTACTTCTTGCCTTTGTTGGTGAGTTCTACCTTCTTTTTCTGAGAGAAGATGGTTGAATCTACTCTATGATTCCAGGGCATGCCAAGAATCACATCGCAACCATTAAGGTCCCCGATACAGAAGGTATCTTCGTCACTGTAGCCTTGAATTTGAAACTTGAGCTTGCCAATGTAGGGTGTCACAGTCTTCACTGTGTCACCTTCATCGGTATTTAAAGCTTGGCGAACTTTTACCGGAGTGTCCATCTCTTCATTCTTTAATCCAAGCTCTTTAGCTAATTGCAAGGAAATAACAATTTCATTCGCCCCAAGATCTATTAAGAATAGTGCTTGCTTACCTTGCAGCTGTCCACAAACTTTTAATAATTTACGCATCTCTGGAGTGTGAGTTGTGTTTGCAACTATATCACTAATAGCATTGATTTTCATTGGCGACTTAGGCTTGTTGTCAGAAGCCTTGCTTTGTCCTTTGTTTGGACATTGCTTCGCTATGTGGCCTATTTGTCCACATTTAAAGCACTTTCCTTCTTTCATGAAGCGCTGCTTTTCTTCTTCGGAAAGTTGCTTTGCTTGTGGGTATAGATTGGAGCGAAATTGAGGAGCATTAGGAGGTGCATAGGGCTTCATCTTCTTTTGATTTGATGGCTGCTTTTGCCGTTGTTTTTGTCCTTCATTTGGGGCTGAATACTCCTCATCATCAGCTACTCTCTTCGTATCATTCTTTTGGAATGATTTGTTGCCATTGTGCTCGATTTCCCATGTCTCAGCATGGTCAATGAGTTCCCTGAGACTAGAACAATGATAATGATTAAGAGCACTACGAAGTTTAAAATGCAAACCTCCTTGAAACTTCCTAAGCTTTTCCGAACTATTGATCTTCTTGAAATGTTGGACCTTCAAAAGTAGCTCCCAAAATCTCTTGGTATAGTCACCAAGTGACTCATTTTTCCTTTGCCAAAGCCTATCCCATTCCATTTTTACATCTCTTTTGAAATGAGCAGGAAGAAATTGACTTTGTATCATGCGAACAAAAGACCGCCATGATTTTGGGGCAGCATGATCATATTCCAACCCCGTCCACCAAGTATGGGCTAAATCGGTCATATGTAAAGCTGCAAACGTAATCTTTTCTTTTTCTTTATACTTGTCACGGCGATACAAAATTTGAAATTGACGAATAAACTTCAAAAGAAGATCAGGATTTCGGAAACCATCATACATACTGAACTTGATCTTCTTTTCAAATTGAGATAGTGACTTAGTCTTCTTCTTCTTCTTATGCCTTCGTCCATGCTCGGATCTTGAGGTTGAAGATGATGAAGTGCTTGATGGGGATGAAGATAGAGACGAGGGTGAAGAATGTCGACGCCTTTGATGATGATGAGGTCTTCCACGAGAAGGGTGTGACTCTTTGTCACTAGAAGAGGGTCCATCAGAGTAGGCACCAGATGACTTTGAAGAAGAGGATGAGCTTCGACGTGATCTCTTTCTTTGTCTTAAAGTAGAATGGGACTGCCTCTTAGAAGTAGTTGGACTTCTTGATTGGCTCCTTTCATTGGTATGGCTTTGTCTCCTTGAAACAGATGGACTTCTTTCCTTGAATTCTTTGGGATTCTCAACTTTTTCTAGTTTGAGAAGTTGCTCACGAATTTGCTGATTCTCCTCTCTTAAGACTTTGAATGGCTTGAAGGATAGCACTCGACTGATCCATTGAGACTCTAAGAAAAATATGCTTAAGCACTCAATGCAAGGGCTGAAAACAAACAGACTTATAATTGTAAGCACTACCAGTGTTGGGGTGAGGACCGAGCCAAAGCTCTGATACCACTGTAAACGCCCCGAACAACGTAGTATGTTTAACAATTATGATATTCGCTTGTTTTCGAGATTTAATATAAAAGAGAATCAACCTGAGTTGCTGATTAGGTGGCTATTGTTTCAGCAGTTTATTACAGTTTATGTTTACGCTTCCATTGCTGCATCACTTCTGACATGGTATTAGATTTCAGGATTTGTGCTCTTGGTGTGTTTTCTTGCTGATTTCAGGACTGTTTTCACCCTTGCTGATTAGGTGGTGGCTATTGTTCCATATAGGCGACCTGTTTTACCTGTGTTTTCTGTTGATTTGCCATCGCCTGCTGATGACTACAATCCCTTTTGCTTGCGTTTTCAGTTTTCAGGCTGCTGCAACAGTTTGTGGCAGTACTTAGCCTGCGTTTTGGTGTTCTTGACTCCATCTTGGCTGGGTGATTGTATTTTCAGGCCGTTTTTACTGTTTTTGGCAGTTTTTGACTAATTTGTTGAATGTTTGCAGCAACCTTTGTTTTCTTTTGGTCAGGTTTTTTTTTATCAAAACAAGCAAAGCGACCAAGCAAGCAAGACAAGCAAAGCAAGCAAGCAAGCAAGAGTAGGGAAACTGCCTTTAGGAGAACTGCGATGTGTTATGCTACGAATATGGTGGATCCTAGAGTCAACTACTCTAAAAGACCGAAAAGGGATAAATGTGGATAGATGCATGTTGACATGAATAAAATGCCAATGCATAGGGTAATGCAAAGGAAGATGCAAGATGCCATGCTCATGCAATATGCTATTGAACGGTGCCATTGGGACAGTGCCCTCGTAGGGAAAGTGTTCACTTGTCCAAGTGCCCTTTTACAATTAGGTCATCCTGATAGTGCGGATGAAGTTACAAATACCCATAACACAATATAAAAGAATAAGTGAATGTAATGTCTAAAAAACTGTAAATATCATCACTGTCACGATCAAGAGTAGGAGCCGCCCCCTCTCAAACTGGAAGGGAAAGCAAGAGGGAAGCACTCTCTCCCCGTCAAGTTGAAGAAGTAGGGGAGGGTATACCCGAGCCGATCCTGGGTAGCAGGTACTGAGGAACCGGCCAGTTGACTGCTTTGGTCAAGATATTTGCAAAATTATCTGATGAAGGTACAAACTCTAGGCGAATAGAGCCTAGCTCAACCTGCTCTTTGGAAAAGTGGAAGTGGACTCCCACATGCCGTGTCCGTGGTGTGATGATCGAATTGCCCGCAAGGGCAATGGCAGTCTGGTTATTGCAGTAGATAACTGTGGGAGAGTCATATGGAAAATGAAGCACCGCCAGTAAACTCCTCAGATAGATGGCCTCAGTGGTGCCATCGAAGAGAGCTTGGTACTCAGCCTCGGCCGTGGAAGCTGCCATCGTCTCTTGCTTACAGCTGGACCAAGAAATGGGAGCCGTGCCCAAGGTAAAGAGGTAGCCGCCATGGGAATGCCGGGTGTCAGGATGTCTTGTCCAATCAGAATCAGTGTACCTCTACAAACATAAACCAGAACCATATGTCAAGGCATAAGAAAAAGTAGACCGCAAATAACATAACACATGAAGACATGCAATCCAATGTGACATCTTAGGTGTTGTGAAATACTGACTGAGTATGCTAACTGAGTAAGCTCCTTGTAACCCCTTGGTTTGTAGATGCATGCACATTTATTTGAACTTGTTATTATAAGCTTTGTTTTTATCAACTGCTAAATCTGGCTTAGTGTGAATTAACCAAAGAAGTTTCTCTACAACAGATCGATAGGTGTGTGCATAGAAGGGCTGTCCTAAGATATCCTTCGACAAGTGGACAGTAGGATCAAGAGGTGTGGCTACTGGCCGTGTGTACGCACCACACGCAAAGACTCTGAAATGGAAAATAATAGGCCGAGAGCCAAAAAATGCCTCATACGGGGTCTTTTGAGGAAGAGCTGTAGTTGGGCATTGGTTGAGAATGTACACCAAAGTGTTAACAGCCTCGACCCAAAGGCACTCAAGAAGCTTTGCTGCGAACAGCATAGAGCGTGCCATTTCCATGACTATGCGGTTTCTAAGCTCTACGACTTCATTCTGAGAGGGAGAGTTGGTAGAGGTGAGCTGGCGAGAAATACCATGCTTCTGTAGAAACTCGGAAAACTTATGGGGGATAAGCTCACCACCCCTATCACTCATGTACCCAACACGATGACCAGTTTGGTTATGAACTAGGAGTACTCAAGCAGAAAAATATGTGAAAGCATCTGACTTATGCTTGAGGAAGTACACCCACATGTATTGAGAATGATCATCCACTATAAAAAAGAAGTACAGCGTGCCGTTCAAAGCAGCAGTGGATGTCGGCCCACAAAGATCAATGTGAATCAGTCCAAGAGGATCCTCAGCCCTACGTGTAGATTGCTGAGGAAATGGGGTACGGTGGTGCTTCCTGAGCTAACAGGCTTACAGACACCTCGAGCTTGATTCAGGCGTGGAAGGCCCTCAACCAGCTCACGGCGTGACAACTCATAAAGTGAGTCATAACCAAGATGCCCTAAGCGAAAATGCCAAAGACGCTCATTGTGCGTAGGCTCCCGAGATGTGGCTAAGGCCTGGAAGCTATGTAACACGGAGCCTTCGACAGTCGGCTCGATCAGAAAGTGTGTCATGTGGTATAGGCCATTAGGCTATGCCTCACCCCGAGCAATCACTAAACCAGTTAGAGAGTCAAGGACCTTGACTGCGGTCGCTGTAAAGAAAATTGCTCGCCCCAACTGACAAAGCTGCTGAACAGATAACAAGTTCACCCCAAGCTGAGGGACATGATACCGTGAGCAATCGCTAAACCAGTTAGAGAGTCAAGGACCTCGACTGCGGTCGCTGTAAAGAAAATTGCTCGCCCCAATTGGCAAAGCTGTTGAACAGATAACAAGTTCACCCCATGCTGAGAGACATGATATACATTGTCCAACGAAGCCAAATCCGGACCCTTGTTAGTGGCAAAACTGATGCAACCTTGAGCTTGAATCTTGACCGAGGAGTTGTTTTCTACACGGACCTGCTCGACTGCAGGGGCTCGGGTACGAAAATGCCCTCTGTAGGAGTCATGTGATGTGTAGCTCCATTGTCCACAATCCAAATTGGAGCTGAAGTGCTTGGTTGTGATGAGTGGGCCTCTGCAGTAACCTCGTCGAGAGGCAACTCACAGATGTGGACGAGACTCGCATTTGATGTCTCTATGGAGACGATATGGGCCTCTGCAGATCAGTCAGACAAGCCCTCTGGAGTTGAGAATGTTGTCGATTGAGATGACTGTGCGGTGGCAGTGCGAGTCTGACCTTTAAGCTGCCCCTTGCCATTACCTTGCCTCCCCTGCTGGGGGTTGCTTGATTGAGGGGTGGGGGTCTGAGACTTAGGTTTTGATGCTGTGCCTCGTGGCTTTGATCGACACTCGTCGTCAAAATGGCGAGCCTTTTGACAATGTTGACAATACCTATTCTTTTTAGGTACATTCTACCACCTAGGTTTGAGTTGTGACTGAGAGTTTCCTTGAGAATCCCCAGATTGATTTAGGTTTTGAGTTTGATTTTGATTTTGAGTGGAGGTTTGGTTTGGTTTGCCCTTCCCTTGTTGCCCTTTTTGAGAATGAGCAAAAGGAGCCCCCTCTGTAGAGGAATTCATATGAAACTGATCAAACAACCGTGCATAACACAACAGCTGACACTCAAATTCATAGAATGTAGGCATGGTAGACTTTGAAACTATTCCTTCCACAAAATTGAAGTATTTCTTGGGGAGTTTATTTAGGAACAATGTGACCTGATCATCAGAGGACTTGGGAGTCCCCGTAGTGGAGAATTCAGCGAGAAGATGTCGATACTCAGCCAACTTGACTATCAAGTCATCCCGGTCAGTGATTTTGAAAAGCTGAAGCTCATGGTTAAGATTAATACGAGGGGTTCTATCTCGAGCCGCATAGCGGTCAGTCAAGTGTGCCCATCGCTCTGACGCTAAGTCAAAATGTTGAAGTTGAGAATTAAACTCTGGCAATAAGCCTTGCATCAGCTCGACAATAGTGGAGGTATTCCTTGCCTTCCAGGAGCAGACGACCTCGTATGGAACAAATGCGGGATTGGGTTGGTGTTGCAACCCCTGCACTGGATTTCATAGGTTTTGTGAATCAAGGACATGTCTCATCAAATTCGACCAAGTAGTAAAGTTTGACCCGTTAAAACGAGTCTTGTCATTAAATGCATTCTTGGCAGAAGATGAGCGAGAACCATGAGGTGTCGGGTGGGTGGAGTAAGATGACGGTGAGAAAGATGGTGGAGGTGAGAGTCTCTGATAAGAGTAAGAAGGAGGGGGAAGAGGTGGATAGGCAAAAGTAGGCTGCGAGTGTCCAATGAGTGCCGCTTGATGCGGAGGCACTGGAATATGAATGTTTCCATAAGGTACCGGTGTAGGTGGAGGCACTGGGACATAGTAGCCTTGTTTAAAGTAAGGCTGGGACATAGCATTATGACTAGAAGGTCCACTAGGCAATGCCATGGAGGCAAACTATGGAGGCAACTAATCCACACTCGGGATAGACTGATTGGGATACCCAGGCTGCGATGATCGTGAAATTGTGTATGAGGTAGGTGGAACACTACCCGGTTGAGGAAAGGATGAGGTCCTAAAGGATGTGCCTATGTTTCCATAACCCCCCTGGTGTGATGTGCGGTGCAACATGAGGTGTTTGAAGTGGAAATGTAAATGGTGTGAATGGAAGTGGTGAAGCAGCGGAAGAATGTGGTGGGATGGGTGGGTTTTGAAAGTGAGGTTTATGAGGTGCAGATTCTTTTTGTTCATTTTTATCATTTAAAGATTGAAAATGAAACTGTGAAGATGATCCCGAATTCATTTTGATTATGTGAAGTAGACGAAAAAGAACGAAGGATAGAAGAAGAGTTACCTGGCTTTTTTTTATAATCCCCGCGACGTATATTAATATACAAGAATTGGTCCTCTAGAGGAGCTTTTCCGTAGTCAACAGTCTGGACTTTTTCTTCCACATAATCTCTACTAGTATATTGCAAAACAAAAGAGGTAAAAGAAGAAGGCACAAAAGACGAATCAAAAGTACCTTGCACCGGAGAGGACGGAAGAGTCTGAAAAAATGGAACCTACTCCGGATCTTACTCTCCAAGAGGGGAGCCCATCCTTGATGGAGGTCTCGATGGCTCTGCAACATCATCAGACTTACGCGCAACATCTGAAGAGTGAAATCCATGCATACCTTCATTTAGAAGCTTTTCTTGAAGGGCAATCCTTCGGTTGAGCTCCTCAATCTTCTTTTGTCGATAGGCTATGATCAGTTTATATTTCTCAGAGGTTAGCTTGCCTATCTTTTCTTCCATGTACTCAGATGTTTCTCCCACCATGTCGGAACTTTGTGGAGCAAGCTGATTGGCCCACTCTCGCTCGGTTCTCGGCATAGGCTGATCTGGAGATTGAATCGGTGTTGATGTGTTCGAAGTCATTTGAACCTACTGTTGTTCTTGCTTCTTGCGAAGAGCTTTCAGATCAAAGGCCTAGGTTTCTCAGAGAGTACCAGGCTATGATACCATGTAAAGAAAAATACCCTAACATAGAAACATAAATAGAAACCGTACGACAAAGCAAAGATTGATAAAAAGAACACAGTTAGGGTTAGGATTAGAGTAACTTAGAGACAATGAACAGAGTGAATAAATGAAATGATACGACTACTAATAATACGATGCTCATGCAGCAAACACACTATGCAGTGAATGAATACTGAATCTCGAACTCCTGTATCTCTAGGATCAGGGTAGGGCTAATGAGCTGGAGAATGTGTCGTGCTGCGAACGGATCCCAAATTGTAGCAAGGCAGCTCCGGATGTTAAACACTAGCAAACACAGCAGTGAGAAGCTGGATTTGATGCAGACAGTAGTGAGGAGAAAGAAAGATTAAAAACGGAGCTTGCAAGAGAGAGAAAGACTGAAAATATAGGCAACAGTGAGAAGAGAGATAGACTAAAAACGCAGGCAAGACAACTTGCAAGAGAGAGAAAGACTAAAAACGGAGCTTGCAGGAGAGAGAAAGACTGCAGCGACTGCAGATAGGAGAGAGAAAATCTTCAGGGCGGTAGCTGGAGCCTGCAAACGCAGCAGTTTGCTGGCGTGGCAGGCTGTACGACAGCAGTGCAGATGAATAGCAGTCAGTTGCTAGGTAGAAACAATAGCAATCAGCGTGTGGAGGGTTGGAAACAGGCGCCAGACTGTAGGGAACAGTGATGGACAGCAAGGGCTGAGATGTCCTCTGTGACCGGGGTGTGGGCAGCAAGCTGGTAACACTTGAAACCTGCAAAAATGGGATTGTAAAAGAGTGGAGGGCTGGCTGCCAATTTGTAGAAACTTAGGGTTCTAGATCCTCTCCCACTTAACTTTCTCGATCCGCTCCCTGTTTGAGGGTTTTGGCTAAAATAAGCCTAAAATAAGCATGTTTTGGGGCTTTTTAAGTGGCTAAGTGCATTTCTTAGCACAACAGACTTCGTACCTCTTAGTTGGAATGGCAAATGGAGAATCAACCATGGGATATGTAGAACGCCCATACTCAATCTTGGGAGAGGGCTCCAATGCCGACCAAGTGGTAAAGGCAAGCTTGAATCTCAAGCTGGAAAACACTAGGATAGTGGTCCATCATGCAAATAGATTGAATGGATGAAGGTGGAAGACATGATCCTCACCAACTGGATGTGCCTCTACTTGATCTTGGGAGAGGGCTCCAACGTTAACCACGTGTCGTAGGCATGTCTAAGACTCGAACTTGAGAGATGGCTCTGATGCCAACCAAGAATGCGGAGGCCTAACCACCGAAGTAGTAAGTCCACTCGTTGTGAAAAGTAAACAAACTAGTAGTGTAGGAAATGATGGTTAAATGATTAGAACACCTCAACTAAAAGGAAAAAAAGATGAATGTCAAGATAAAGGAAAAGGATGCCTGATCTTGAGATACTATCTCAGTTTGGATGTTGATGGAGGCAATATTCGCCATGGTAGGAATTGAATTATCGAACCTTCAGCTCAGATAGAACTAGTAAAATACCTACAATGTTAGTCCTAATTGAAATAAAACACTTGGCATGAAAGGATCGAGAAAGTTGCCTACCAAATGTTTCATATTGAAATGCTTTGGATGCTTTGTTAAATGTAAAAAATAGCTAAATGAGTATTAGATGCAATGGGATGGAAGAAGGAAGTGTGTAGCGGAAGACTTGAAAAGGTGTAGCTAAGCTTAAAAGAAACTAGTCCTAGGTTCCTAAGGATGACTAGGATGCCTAAGAAACTAGCGTGTAGGAAGATAATGACTGAACTAGTTAGAGATGCCATGAGGCACTCATTGAGAGGGAGATCCAAGATCCATTGCCAAAAGGGGGTTGGAGGAACTATGCTACCTCCTTGGGAAAGACCCCTCTCAACCTCCTTGGAATGGCACTACAACCACTGAAAGGGGTTGACATTGCTTCGGTACATAGTTGCCCGAAATGGCGTTTCGGGCTACTTGTAACGGAAACATTTCGGGACAGGTGTTTCAACAGACAAGGATTTTCAGCTAGTTGCAGGTTGAGCACATCATTTCGCCTTCTTGTGCCTTCCTGTGTGAGCATTCTGCTTTTCTTTCCCCTGCTGTCCCCCCTCGTTTTCTCAGCTAATCACTCTTCCTACTTGCTGTTTGCTTTCCCCCTTTTACATCTACTGCTGTCTACAGCCGTGACACTCCCAGCCCTGAAGCTCCACAGTCCTCATCCTTCAGCTGCCCAATCCCTTTCCTTTCCTGTCCATACTATTTCTAGCTGTTTTCCCGTAGATTTCGTGCTGATTTTCACTGTTTTCAGTGAGTGATCCCTCCCCTCTTCGTCCTTTGCTGTCCACAGTGATTTGAGCAAGTTTCCCCCACTTTTGCTATTGGTTTCCCCTATTTCCAGCAAGGTACAACCTCCTCTTGTTCTATTAGCAACACTAGTGCTCCTGCTAGACTGCTGGTAGCCCTAAGGAGGCCAAGATAGAGATGGCTTTGGATGATGCTAAGTGACTCTTATGAGTCATTATGTGATAGATTATGATATGATGATTCCTAGACTTGTACTGTGTAGACTTGCTGTTAGTTGATCATATAGATTCATGTTTATGGTCTAGTGGCATTTGGATGACTCATGAGATACATCATACATCATAGTTGAATTTCTTTTTCATGCAGTGTTTACTGAGTTACGACTCATGAGTATTCTCTTTTTTGAGTCTATATGACATAATATGAGTTTATGACAGTTCACTTTTGAGCCTTCAATCTTGAGTTTACTATCTGTGACAAGTTATAGTGTACCAGCTTAAATTGAATCATAATTCAGGTATACTTTAAACTTGTCAAATCTCGATTCTCTTCTAAGTTCTAATGTTATATTGTTGAGGAATTTAAGTGTTTTGATGTAGAGGTTCAATTAACAGGTGGTGTTGCCCTATCATATATCTATAGTTATATTTAGGACTATATATATATATATATATTTCTATACCTATATTTTTTGGATTTTCGTTTCCCCATTTCGGATTGGGGCCGAAACTTTGTTTCACGACTCCGAAATGTGTTTTTGTTTTGTTGTTTTTGAAACTCTTGGCAACTATGGTTTGGGAGTGTTGTTTTTCGGATTGAGACGATGATGCCTAAATAGAGCCGCCATTGAAGGAGTAGCTTGAGAAAGCATCAAAGGATTTGAAGATGGAGTAGTGTGAGCCATTGTGAATCATCACGTGATGTATAATGTAATCAAGAACAAAGCAAGCAATCCGCGATAGCCTTAGGTAACTCTTTAGAACAGCACTAGCTCTGATACCATATGGAGATATGCTTGCATTTCAAAAGAAACACTGGGTGTAGGACCAGGACTAACATAAAGAGCTCAAACACAACCACAAAAACGCAAAATGAAAAACAAAAAATGCAAAACATAAATACAAACAGAGGAGAAAGACAACTTTGAAGTGAATGAATGAAAGCTGTAAATGAAGGAAAGAGTGTACAAGATGCTCAAGGGCAAAGCTATCCAACCATCCATAACTCTCGCGGGAGCAGGTTAAGGGAGTAGTTGGAGTGTGATGTCCACCGGATATAGACTCCAAGTGCTGCAACCACTAGTTAGAGCTGAGCTGTTGCAGAAAGTGGAAGGGCAGCAGGCTGGAACCAAAATGCAGCAGTCTTTGGGGTTGGAACTGGTAAACACAGCAAGGTATCCACTTGAAGATGATGGCAGCTGATCACCGACAGCAGTGAGAGGGTAGGTGATGGCTGTAGGAGGATGATCTGATGCAGACTGGGCCTGCACTGCAATAAACGCAAGCTGTATGATTCTCAGGAAGAGGTTGGACAATAGGGCGGCAACAATGGACAGGTTGCTAGCGGCTCTGGTGATGGTGTGGGAGCAGTCACGATTGGCTGGACAGCCCGTGCAGTGAGAGCTGATGATTGAAACCCACAAGACAAGGGATGAGATTGAATGATAGCAGCCTGTGTATTTATAGATGAGTGGATCGCCCCAAATTAGGCTTTGGCTAATGGGACACATACATTCTCTAGGTGTGCATTGTTTAATGAAACTTTGGGTAATTTGCAAATCTTGGGGCTGTTTTAAAGGGCTAATTAGTTTATAATGCATTTTAAGATCAACACTGAGGTGCATGCCTTATAGGCCGTGTGTCAATGTCTTGGTTCCTTGAACCTTCTACAAGGCCTAATTGAAAATGGCTGCATTGCTGATGATGCAAAGAATGATCAGCTTGGGAAAGTTACAAGAGTCTAAGTGAAACAATGTTCAACCTCATGCTTCCATCTTTGGGCCAAAGATTAGGATCTCTAAACGTGTGTCAAGGGCACATGGTGGCATTTGTCATCATGGCATAGTGGTACTGCAAAAGTGCTGTTTGTGGTGTCCAGACAAGGTTTCTCTAGCATTTTGCAGATTCTATTTCTACATAGGGTAAGCATGACATTATTGTATTGTGAGTTCATTGGATCAGTAGTCCATTGTGAAGTATATATAGATGTATGCATGCATGCATTTTGTTGTGCATCCCTATTGGATGCTATGTGAGTGGTATAATTGCATTTATCACATGTGTGTTGCACCATTTATGATTTTGTGATTGTTTGCCAATTTAAAATGCCTGTATGCCTTTGTGTGGTCATGTTTCAGGGTTTCACAATGGACATAAGCATGGAAAAGGAGAGATGGCATGGGTATGACCTTGTTCGTTTATGTAAGTTAGATATAGCACACACGTTTCTTGGATCGAATAGATCTGAAGCTTAAACTTATTTGTTCTAGTTAAGACTTCAAAAATTGTTTTCACTATATTTGTTTATCACATTAAATGGCTCCATGTCTGTTCATGAGAATGCTTTGTAAAAGATGTATCCCCAGTATTCTTGCTCAAAGAATTTCTATTGTTGTACTTTGAAAATGATTGCCATATTCCACCAGCTGTACATATGTACAACTGGTTTGTGTACACTTAACTAGGCACATTTCATCAACTGTACACACATACAACAGATTTGTGGGTATGCACAACTGTGCAATTTCTTTTTCAGGAGGTTTGGTACTTGCTGTACAATCACTTTTCCTATGTTTATCATCTACATTGGCTCTTGTGTATAGTAGTAGCCTTTTCTTCAGCTGCTTGTGTGTGTTGACCTTATGATTGTTTGGAGCCCAAATCTTCTGGGCTTGTGCTGTTCACAAAATTCCCGACTGTATGCCTGATTGCAATTTGGTGTGATACGGCACCGTCTTTCAAGTGCTCACATTTGAGGCATGGTGACTGTGGGGAATCGACTGGCATATTAAACAGTGGTACCCTTTCTGAGTGACATTAGAGATTTTTATAATGTGCATGTAGCCATTTCTCTGATCATAAGTCGATTTCAACCCAAAGGTTGTCTGCCTTGTCACAAACATTCTAGCATTACTTGACATGTGGTGCCAGTTGTGAAATGGTAATTGCTTGGTACTGCTCAGCCATAGGTGATACATGGCTTCATGAATATTTCAATGTTAGACCATTTACTGTCTCCTGCAGTAAGGTTTATACCATTACTCTTTCCATGACTACACATTACCCATCTGAGAACATATTTTCTAATTTATACATAGTCAACTTCCAGTTTTCCTGAGGGTTATCCTTTGCTGGAGGAAATCACTTTTGAACTCAATAATACCAGCTAAAGGGTTTGTAAATGCCATGCATGAATAGGCACAATTTCTTCATCACAATCATAGTCTCCAAGACTGCAGTCGCACTATTTTCTTTTTCCAAAATGGTGACTACTATAAATAGAATGAAAGAGTCTGCACTCCATTGAGCAGCTAGAAAAAAATAAAAAAAGACCAACCTATGTTCTCTGAGGTTGGCCACTCTTAAAAAGAATGATGCCCTTGTTACTAAAAGAGAAATCTGCACTGGTACTACAATGATGTTATTTGGGTAGAAACAAAAAGTAAAACTACTGGTACTACAATGATTCTATCTGGGTAGAAACCAAAAGTAAAACGACACAAGCTAGATGTTCCTAGGTCCACTGGGTCTTTTGGAGAGGTGCATGGCCTGTGAAAAAGAAAAGGGGGGGGGGGGGAACTGCTCAGTGTTAATCTCTCATCATTTGGTCTCACATATGGCGTTTCAAACACAGAAGCCTGCAAGTAGTCCTGACTCCTTAGTCTAGAAAGACATTGCATTATAAAATGCACTCTAGATTGGAGACTAGAGCTTTCAAGTCACATTTGGGACACAGACAGTTCTATTTTTAGTATTCAAATGGAGTTCTATCCTTGCTTATTGTGTGGAGCTTTTTTTGTAGATCTATGATGATGATCAAACTTTTATCCTTGGAACACTGCAACCCTCTTAGTGTTGATGTATTTCCGAAGTAGGATTCCCCTTCTTTGTTGGTCATGACTTAGGTTTCCCTGATCCCTTCCATGACTTGGCCTCACGCATAAACTTTGTTTTGGCAACATATCCAATTATTCTGAACCCTGATCATGGTTCTTCGCCATGGATACTTCAACTCTCAGGGTGTGGGGAATGGTTAAGGGTTCTGTTGACTTGCTTCAAAAAGTTGTCCTCAAGGATAGTCATAGTATTGATGAGGTGTGGAGTTTGAATCTTGAAGCAGCAAGCTTAACTTTTTGACATTCCTTAGTTTCTGAAATTGGTGTCTCTGTTTTAAAAGAAAATTGGAAATCCTGCACTCTGTACTTCTCTAAAGATTAGGTAAAAGTGCCAAGAAAACAGTGTTGTTATGAACCTTATTGCCGTTGATATGGGTTTGATAATAAATATTAAAGTAAAGCTGAAAATCACTTACCATTCTCTGTGTGTTTTCAAAATAGGGATATGAGTACTTCAGAAAGTTGCATATTGAGAATTTGTACAATTTCAGTGCTGGTTAACATGGCATGTTTAGGACCATTGGATTTTGGTCCTAAAGGCGATTAAAATTCTTATGCAGTTATATCAAAGATTATGATGGTGGGACCCTTATGGAGTGCAAAATAGATGCTAAGTTACCTTACATAGATCTTCCTGCCATGATACGGTGCCAAAGACAGGTTGTTAGCCTTCCACTTGTTTATATCATGATGTCCATCATTTGCATGTAAAATCCACTTCTTCTAAAAAATTTGATTGGAAAGGAAAGGAAAATTACATTGTAATAATGTGCCATCTACTGATAACATCAGTGTTTTAGTAGACAGATGACTTCCATTCTTAAAACAAGGAAGTATTTGTGGCTGCATCCTCATATCCTGTGGTTTTGCTGCTGTATGAGCTCTTAATTCAAGGTTTCCTAGATCAAAGCCAACTTTCAGAGTTTAGTTATCAATGCTGATGTCCATCCCTCTCTCTCGAACCTTAGGATAACCATGGTCCAAATGATTTAGGAAACTCATTTTCCTCCTAAGACTTGGCACTTGCATGCCTGGCATTGCCTGTAAAGTGTCAAGCCATGATGAAAGACAAAATCAGTTAGGGGTTTGAAAAATTAGTTTTTTGGTTCTATTCTTTTCATGGTCTTTGGGTGCTTGGAGAAGCTATAGCCAGATAACAGTTTGCAGATTTGCAGCCATCTCTAGAGCTGTATTCTCTCTTCCAGCTGAAGTTTTTTATTGCTCAAAGCACGTCTATTATGAGGAATAGAGATAGATCAATCAGCCATCAGACTTAATTGTGTCAAATGGAAGCCCTCAGCTTTCTCTGCCATCCTTGGATTCCTCAGCCATTCCCTCCATTGTGTAGTTGTAGAAAACCCTAAAATCAGACTTGAAAATTGGAATCTCTGAGCTGACAAACCCTAAATTCTGTGTGCGAAAATGACCCAAATGTTGTTGAAGAAGATTTGAACCCTATCAATTCATCATGAATAGATTGAAGGCAATGGCAGACTTGCAGCAAAGACAGGCTGATATCTTTTGGACAGCCACCAGTATGTGTTCTTGATGGGGGTGCCATTCATCTTAACTTTTGGAAGACTCAATGGGACTAGTCCCTTGTGTAAACATAAGCAAAGGGCCATATGTCAGAGTGCTGGGATGTGGAAGTGGATGCTGTCAAGAAAATGGGTATGCTTTGATATACCATGTTAAGAAACTGACAAAGAGACCAGAGAGACAATAGGGTTTGTGGGGAGAACCAGAGAGTGTGTACAGCAAACATTGAGAGAGAAGGAAACTTAAAAACACAAGAACACAATGATGATACATTAAATCATGCTATGAGAAGAAAAGCTGATATAGCGGCACTAAAGCTCAAAAGATAATTGCACTTTCTTGTTTGAATCAGGCAGCAACACTTGTGGGGAATCTGCACAGTGAAGGGAGTGAAAGGTAGTCCTCCCGGCAGTGGTAATGAAGTAATCACTGGAAGGTTAAGGACAGCTTATCGAGGGAGCGAACCGTAGTTCTCTGATGTCATTAGGGATGAAGAAGATGATCACCAGTTGCAAGGGCCCTCTTTGAAGTTGAAGAAGTAGAAGCCTCCACTAAGGGCAAAGAGAGTATATCCCCCTTTGAATCCCCCTTTGTGAGAGAGAGGGAATCTAAAAACTCATAAATCACGAACTCTGAATCAACTGATGATGAGGGAGTGTTGCCACTTGTTCTGAAGAAGGTATTTGGGGTAACGAAGATGTCGAAGAACTCCTAGAGGTGGCCTCTTGAATCTGAGTAGTCGAGGATGGGGAAAGGCGAGGCTCATGTTGAGGCAAGAGTGGGCAATAATCATTGTCTCTCAGTGGAGTGGATGGTGGAGCAAAGTAATGAAAGGTGTCGGACAGCCATGAAGGAGCAAACTATCAAGGAAACGGTGTCCAACAATCACTGTCTCTCGATGGAGTGGATTATAGAACCGCGGGTTATGGAGGTAGCATTTCTGAAACCATAGAAGAAATAGAAGCAATCTCCGTAGCGCATGGTGGTGGTTGTAAGGAGGTTGTGATAATAGTTGATCCTCTTGTGGCTTGAAAGGGCTTAGTGTGCATCAGATGCAGCTTATTGTCTTGAGCATAAAAATATGAAAGCTAATATAGAATACACTTTGTGGCCTAGAAGGGAGGGGTGGCATGAGTGCATGGGGATAGATGCATATACTTCCGGAGGGGGTGATAGGGAGCAAAGGTCCATGTGAGCAAAGCATCGATGGGGGTTCTAGTGATGTTGGAAGAGGAGCACTTAGTGGTTTGTCCACCTGCGTGTGAAGTCATAGCATCGGAGTGTCAACTTATAAAGGGAGGGTGGGTGGAAGAGGAAGAGAAGGGTATCTCTGTCTCCTGATGATGTAGTGGAAATGAAGGGTCTAATTAGTACATGATACTGAGTCCACAACTTGCCTTTGCCTTATGCAGAGGATTGTTGTGGCTCATTAATCACCTTTGGCTCTGACACCATGTGAAGAAAATGGGTATGCTCTGATACCATGTCAAGAAAATAACAGAGAGACCAAAGAGATAGTAGGATTTGTAGGGAGAAACATAGTGTGTGTACGACAAACATTGAGAGAGAAAAGAGACTTAGAAACACAAGAAGAACATTATCATGATACATTAAATCATGCTATGAGAAGAAAAGTTGATATAGTAGAGTTGATGCTCAAAGGGTAACCATACTGTCCCGTCTAAATTAGGCAGTAGCACTTGTGAGGAATCTGCACAGTGAAGGGAGTGAATCGCAGTCCTCTCGGGGTTGTTGCCATAGTTGCATTTGTACTACAATTGGGCTGGTTTGTTTTGTATGGTTTGCACTATAATGTACGGTACATATCCGTACCAATTCGTACAAAAAAAAGATATTTTTTGCCTATGAAGATTGTGTAATGAAATAATCTAACGCAGAAGCACAAATAACAATCGTACGACAAAGCACAGATTGATAAAAGAACATAGTTAGGGTTAGGGTAACTCAGAGACAATGAACTCAGAAAATAAATTAAGTGATATAACTGCTGAATATACAATGCTCATACATCAAACACACTATGCAATGAATGAATATTGAACCTCGAACTCTTGTATCTCAAGGATCAGGGTAGGGGTAATGAGCCGGAGAGTGTGTCGTAATCCGAACGGATCCGGAATTGCAGCAAGGCAGCCTCTGGATGTCGAACACCAACAAACGTAGTAGTGAGAAACTGGATCTAATGCACACGGCAGTGAGTAGAGAGAATGTGCAGTAAATGCAGACTGATGAGAGAGGAAACAACGAAACACAGACAATAGATGCTAGACGATAGCAGCAGAGAGAAAATCTGTCAAATGCAGGTAGGACACCAAGCGACAGCCTATAGGAGACGGTGCCAACTGGAGGAGAGAGAAAATTGTCAGTACAACAGCTGCAGTAGCAAACACAAAGGCAGTGATGATGTGGCAGGTTGTACGACAGCAGGTTGGGGCAGGAACAACAGTCGCCTGGGATTAGCTCAAAGAGGACGGGGCATTGAACAAAAGGTGCACGTCGGCTGCCCAGTGGCCTATCAAGACCTAGAAAGGCGGATGGAATTAGTTATGGACTTTTTTTTTTTGAGGACTTTGAATTTGACAGATTTAGCATTAAGTAGGGATTCGAAACAGTTTTCGTCCTATTGATTATCTGTGCCCCAAACAGGAG